>NC_087551.1:31699710-32002741 GCF_036250125.1 Pseudopipra pipra | reverse complement strand
CAGAGGGATTCAAAATGTTCCATGGCCAGCAAAATGAAGTAAAAGCTTTAACACCAGCAGAGTGCAATTCCCTGGGTTACAGCATCTCACAAGATGCATCTCACAGCATCTCGCTCAACATGCCCTTGATTACCTTGACACAGTTCCAGCAAGTGGGATCAGAGGTAGCCTGGCAGGGGACAGTCTCAGCAAGGAGAGAGCCACTACTCACCCATGGCCCCAGGCACTGGCAATGCCACAGTCTCTATGGGCCCCAGGATCCTCTTGGCTGGCAGAGTTTAAGCAGAGGACTCTGCTGAGCATCAGGACACATGCCCGCAGGCCTGGTGCCACCAGTCACCACTGAGAAGCCCTGGAGGGAATCTCAGAACCCCTCAGGATGGCATTTGGCTCTTAAGATGCCACTTAGCTGACCCTTTCCCCACCAGATGCTTCACAATCAGCTTCTTCTGCAGTTTCAGTTGCCACACAAGGCTGTTCACAACATCCTGGGTGCAGACACTGGCCAGAGCTTGTATGGAGGGGAGGACAGGTTGGAAGACCCTACCGGAGAGCAGAAAAGCCAAAACAAATTAAAAACATATCCATGCTGGCTAGCAGCAAGAGCCTAAAGTTCTACAGTTCATCATGGTTCATCTCTTGCATTGCTGACCCATGGGGTCTCACAGCGGCAGAGGATGTCAGCTCCCAAGGAGAGGACCCATATTTTGTTCCATAGATTTATTTGGCCATCTGGCTTGGAACCTCAATGTAAGACACTTTAAATGGGTCTGAATTGTTTTTTCAGCTAGTGTTGAAAGCCCAGTCCCCAGATGGGTGGGCACTGAAAATCCCAAGCAAATTTTGAAAATCCCGACCTACATGAACAACCAATTACTATTTATGATATCAAAGTACTGCAATTATGGGGGAGAACCCTGTTGGCTATTATAAACCTCTTCTCATTGCAACCGCATTGGGAACAAGGTCTGGGAAACCCCATTTCTGAGTGGAGCAAGACCTCACTCACTTGCATGCACACATGCAGTGCTGACAGTCATGTCCACCCTGGCTGTAGCTCCCCAGCCTTGTCCTGGTGTCCTGTACAGAGGTGAGCTTCACTCGTGGCAAACATCTCTCACAGGCTGTCAACACCAGACACGAGTTATTGCCTTGTTGCTGGGGGTCAGGGGAGGTAAAGACTTCACATGAATATGCTGGAAACAGAAAACAAACACACGAAAATCCCCAGCAAGAAAGGACAAGCCAACCTTAGCAAGCAATTCCGTTACCCGTAAATAAAAAGAAGGCAATCACAACATGCCTTAAGCTTGGGGGAGCCAAAAGTCATCTCTCCTCTGTGGGTGACTGATGGCTCGCGGGCTTTCCAGCACAAACTTGCCTGGTGTCGTTTGTCACCTGTGAGGGGTAAGCCGCTCCTGAAGGCTCCTCTGTGCTGGTGTGTGTGCGTGCGTGCATGTAACTCACGGAATTTCAGCAAAGTCGCATAAGAGGATTGTAGTCCTGGTTCAGCTAAAGACTTAGGATTCTGCATAATGTGTTAAGAGGAGCTTAATGCAATCCTACTACTCTGCCACAGAAACCCTGAACAGCGGCCTGTCTGTTCTCACCTTTCCCCATCTGCTAACCAGCTGTGGAAGCACTGGCTGGCCCTGGGACTGCTTAAAGGAGCAGGTGCATAGGCAGAGTTTGGGATTCTGCATCTGCCTTCTCATGGGAACAGATCTTTGTACTCACTATGATAAAAACTCTTATGGTGTGAAGAATTCACATTTTTGTATAATCTGGAGGCCTCTGGGAGTTGTCTCACAAGGCAAGAGGCCTCACAGCTCTGAAAGAGGAATAGAGAGCCAGAAAAGAGCAGTTTCATGTCTCAGTGGCAGGAAATAATCTGAAAGTGAGGACTGGATCCCTTGGCCAAAATTACATCATCTAGGAGGACATGTGGAATAAGTTATCGTGGCTAAGGCAACATAGGTAAGCGTTGAGTTGAGACCAGCTGGCTGAGAATCAGAGCAAGGATGGCAAAGGGTAGGGAAAAGGGAACAGAAAGGTGAGATACTCATAAATCAAACCTGAATGTCAGGGAATAGTCAGGTCAAAAGGTAGGGTGAGGGCATTTCCTGCTACTCAGTTGCTGGGAAAGTTTGGGTTTTGACATCCAAGAGAGACTCACACACATCCTTATTCTGAACTTCTCCATGTCACTGTGCCCCTTCTGCAAAACAAATCTATTATGAAGTCCTTTTTCCTAGCTTCTGCCTATCTTCTCCCTAGACTCTCAGATTATAATTGTTCAGTGTCATGGACTGTCTCGTTACGTGCTTAGGTACAGGCTCCTCTGGAGCCTTTGGCCACTACTTGAATATAAATAGAGAAATAATAATGCAGATTAGAATTTCCCAAAGTTGTCACACTGACCAGGATTCTAGCACAATGCAGACTGGGAAAAAAATAAAGGGAGAAAATGTATTAGAACCTGCTGGAATTTCTGGGTAGAAAACTGGAAAAGTAAAATGGCAGTAAGAGCAGATTAGTGTTACAAAGTGATCTTCACTGTTCATAACCAGGCAGCAATCAGGTGATGTGTGTAACAACATCTGTCCTAGATGAATAATGCAGAGAGTGGTCTATATAGACAAGCTTTACATGTTTATGAGATTGTATTCTGGAAAGCAGTGACTCTGGGGAGCTCTGGTGGGTTACACAGATAATTGACTGTAAACTGGCTCTTGGCAGAGCAAGAAAGCCTAACTTATTCCTCCTGGTAGATAATTAAGGAGATATTAAGTAGCAGAAAGAACATTTCTTACCATCATGGCATTGACAAAACATTTACCTGATGACCACATTCAAAAGGGAAGCAGAATGACTTGGAAAGGTTCAGAAATGAACTACAGAAGTTACGTACAATCTTTAAGATACTATCTAGAATAAGAAATTCTTCAGGATCCCATAAGTTTATCAGAAGAAACTTAGGGACACTATGATGTTTTAATGATCTACTAAAGAAAAATGTATCTAAGAGCAGGAAGGCCTATTACACCATGAACAAAACCCTAATCCAGAAGATGGAACCCATAAAATTCAAGCTGGAAGTTAGATGCAAGTGTGAGGTGGGGGTTTTTTTAAGATTTGAGGAGAGGAATAACTGAATTTCTCACTACTTGGACTCCTTACATCCAGTCTAGGATAATTGCTAAAGTACATGGTCTAGTTTACCAGAATGTAGTGGGGAAGAATGAAAGCATCTGGACTGCCAGCTGGCCAGGCACAGCTCTGCATGTTGGGTTTTGCAAGTGATGTGACAAGATCAGCCACTGTGGTCCTTGTGGCTGTAACAGTAAGATCTCGTAATATATCTTCCATCTGTGATTCTGAAAGTGGCTTTCATAAACAGCCAGTGAAGTGGGCTGACCCGCTGTGATTGTGACCAGAAAGTCTCCTTCCTTAGTGCCTGATCAGAGCTAAAACCTTTGTTGGCAGTGCCTAATGACCACATTCCTTCTGAGGAGACAGATGGCCTTGGTGGGATTTCTCCACAGTGTCCAAGCTGTGTAAAGTTTGGCGTGTGGGTAATGCTGGAGCCAGAACTAGAGTCTTGATAGAGTTTTCCTTACATCTGCTAACACTGATTTTGCCATCCATGTGCTGTCTTCTCTAGAAATCTATGCACAGGGTGAGATGGAAGCACCAATCTTTTACATCCCTTGAGATGATGACTCAGCACTTAACACTGCTATTTCCTAGGACCAGCATTACATGTGGGAAATTAAGTGTATAAACAGTAACTACCATTACTTTCAGGGTGGGCCTATTGAAGAGCTAGGTTTTATTGGGAAACTTCAAAGAGACAAGAAGAACTTATGGTTGAGCAACAGTAATGGAAAGCACCATACTTGGCTCCAGCTCTGAGCTTTGCCATTAATAGTCTTTGACTGCACACATATCCTCCTCCGGGCCAGGAGTTCTGTAGCAATAGAAGAGCTGTACTTCATGTCTCCCACCTGTAGATTTACAGATTCCCAAATCCAGGGGCTGTATCTCTCCATGTAAGCTTGTGCAGTACCTGGCAAAGAAAAGTACTTCTGAGCTTCTCAACTTTTTTTCTAAAAACAACATCTAATAATTCCCATGTCTGCTGAGTATAGTCACAATTTAGGTAAGATTGCCCCAGGTAAGATTTTTGTGCAGCCAGAAAGACTATATTGATGATGTCTAAACTGTCTATATTTCCTTCTTTTATCACATTCCAATAAGGTGAAAGATAGATAGTTAGTTCCCCTAATCTGTTCTGTAGTCTGTGAGCCCATATGATTTTAAATAATCTCAGCTCTCAGACTGTTGTCCACCAAAGACAACTTCTTTCTCCTCTGTTTGACTACTTCTCTCTCCCAGCATACTCTGTTCTTCCCTGCTTGTGTTATTTCAATACAAGTATTTGAGTCCCTCCAGCTCCAGAGTGATTTAATTTGATTTTGTTCTGTGTTCAATTAGAAGCTTGCTACACTGCTGTGGAAATCATTGGGAGTTTTCCCATTCATTTCCATGAGCTCTTGGATCAGGTTCACTCAAATTTTCAGTTTACTTGTCTTATCTTTAGCGCTGAGAGCTGGATTACTATTGCTGGCAGGTATGGAGACCAGACAGTCCTTCCATAACGCAATTGCCTAGGAACTACACATTTAAAAATGTTTGCTTAGAAGCCGGTAAGAAGGAAAAATAGAAATGGGATGATATTGGGAAAGGAGAGTAATATTGGTGTTCAAAACCCTCATTGTCTAATGTTAATGAAAAAAAGTGGTTCACTAGAGCAAAAAACACCACATCTCACATACTGGGAAGAGAATGGCATAAACTGCTTCTGGAGAAGAGATTGAGATTCAGTGAAAGATTTGGGGTAGTGAGTCATCATTTGTAAGTGAATTCTTTCAGATATCATAGAGGATGGAAAAATTTCACCTTAAGTTGGTAGAAAGCTACCAAAATAGCTACAAAATGCTTAAAGGACCTTGAAGAAACCTAGTACTTGTCACTTCCCAAAGTTATGCACTCCTGCATGATGACATGGAGAAAGCAAAGGCTCTTGCCCCTAAATAAGAGGTGGACTATAAGTATGGCAGCAACACCCTCGGAATGCTGATGGATAAAGGCAATTCAGGAGAGCAGAGGTGAAGCTTCAGGATGAGCAGGGAAATCCCAGTGAAGCTGAGCTGATGTTTGAACCCAAGTCAGAAAACTCAGCTCAGGCCCCAACGCACTGTCTGAGTCCATGAGAGAGAAATCCAGGAGATGGAAAATAGCCTATCAGTGCATGGACAAGGACGATCACTCTTTAACATCTCTTCATAACCTTTAGATCAACTTTACACATAAGGGAGTGCTCTAGAGACAGGGAGTAAAGCACGTGTGGTTCCCAGGATCTCTAGGAAAAGCTCCTTTATGCCCTCTGCCCCAGTCTTAGACATCTCAGTGAACTCCAGCATTTCTTACACATCTAATCTGGTTGCAGAGGGTTGAATAAGAAAGATCTCAATTTTGCTTATTAGAAGAAAGCTCTTCCCTTACCTCTGCACTGAGGCTCTTTGCTGGGAGTGGAGAGCAGTTGCACATCCACAACAAGGTAGGTTGTTGAGAGCTTGTCTCTTGGCACTCTCACTAACAGGGTCTTGGGAAGCCACGCTCTGCAGCACACAGGCTTCCCTCTGAGTACTAGTGCCCTATTCTCATAGAACCAGCTGATTCTGATTCAGCAGTGGTGGCTTCCAGGAACAGAGGGAGTGCCATCCATCTCTAGACAGGTGCTGAATAGAAAAATGAAAGTAACTGAATAAAAATCCCTGGAAACGGAGATGGTAACAGCAAAAAAAAAAAAAAAAAAAAAAAAAGGAAAGTAACATTGTTATTCATCAGGTTATTACTTTTGGGAAGGAAACCATGTAACTTAATATTTCTCTGGATCATTCATCTTCATTCTCCTAACTTGATATCAATGGCTGCCAGGTGGTGCCTGTACAGGCTATTCAAATCAGATTATGTTATCATAGTTCTCCAGTCATCGCCAAGAGCAGGATCATGATCATGAGGAGGAAATCTAGTTATTCAGGTACATGTTACCTTATTAAAAGTTTGAGCAAAGTACATTGAGCCATTATAATGGGATTAGGGTTTGAGTTGTGTTCTCAGGGTTGCCATGACTATGTGATTTTGGTACTGTGCTGTGGGGCTTGGAGGGCGTAGCTCCACTCTGACCAACTGCAAATAATCCAGACCATCGTCACAGAGGAGTGGACACCAGCATGGACGCTGGCCAAGAGTGTGAAGCTTGTAGAGATTAGATTTGTCTAGATACAAATGCCTGAGGCAGACACTGAAGGAGAGGTGTGGAAGGATACCAATGCCTACTCACAGTAAGCAAAGCAGCAATCAGGCAGAGCAAGAAGAAACAGCTTTGATAAACCTTCTAGAGTGTCTCTCAACACCTAGTCCCAGTCTTTTGCTCCAGTATTAACAGATGTCCCTCCAGAAATCCGGTCTTTCTTCTTTAGTCCCAGTTGTCACAATAGGGTATGAAGAGTTCCGAAGGGTTTCTTCTCCATCTGATGGAAGTTCACAGATGTCCTCCCCCCCATTCTCAGTGAATAGGAATCCACTTAACGATAGGCACTAAAAGGTGCCTTTCAGATAAAAACAGTGAAGGACAAAAGCTGAGGCAAGCAGGGGGAGCAGACTGTGACGAACACAGGCTTCCTGAACTGCTTTTACAAACAAAGAAGTGTCTTGCTCCAGAGCCAAAAACACAGCATTTTTAACACCACTACTACTATTTGAATGAAACTCCTGTAGAGGTGAGTTTCTCTGTCTGGAATCTACTCTTATAATTCAGCAACACACTGGCTGATCCAGGAAATGTTATTAGGGATGAGCCGTGGACCAAATGGCCATATTCTCCAGAAAATCTTGTCTCAGTGGGACCTGCAGGGTGCAGGTCTCTCAGTGAGTCCTGAGCATGTTTGAAGCCATGTGCATTGTATTTTAAACTTTGCATTTTAGTTTTTCTAGTTCCACCTTAAAATGGTCACTCTTCACCTTTTAGTCCTGTCACTGGTGCATGGCTAGCATAGGGGGCATTTCCAGCAACAGAGAAAGTAACATTTCTTCTCCAACTGTTCTTGTGCCTGGAATAACACTGACCTTTTGAGACCACTTACTAGGTTCCTATTCTTAATCTCCTGACAAGGAGTCAAAAGTAACTTGTCAAAACTGACAAGGGTAGTTGCAGCCCTCTCAGAGAATGGCCAAGGCTGACATGTCTCCACACACTCTTTGCTAGGAGTGTTATGGCATGAGGGTCAGCCCTTTCCTGTCATTACTGCAGTTCTAAACCTATGTGGCCACACCAGCCCAGATGTGTGCCTTCTGGTCATTCCCAGATTTTGATGGCATATACATCACTAAATGGGTAGGAAAAAAGAAGTCTAAACACCTTCTAAGGAAATGCTGTCAGTACTTCAGTGCCCCGGCAGAGAACAGAACACTCTCCTACCCATTCCCTGATTCACAAAATACACAGGAGATTTTCTCCTGACCTATCACTCCACAGCAAAAAGAAGTGTGATGTACATGCTGTGGCAAGAGACTTCTTCCCTTCTGCATCAGGACCTGAATGAAGTCAAACTCCTAATGTGTGTCTGCAAAGTGCTGCTGGACCTGGAATTAACTCCTAGAGCACACTTACACACTTAAAACCTTTAGCTGTCATAAAGCCTTTTTCACACACTCCTTCCCTGGATTGTTCTACAAACCTGTCATGTGCTCAGGGATAAATCCCTTGATGCAGAGATTTTACTTTTTTTCTTCTTCCTATTATTATAATATATTTTGTAATTATTTTAGTCATCATTTTTGCTTTGCAAATTCAGATTTTAGATCTTGGTATGCTGAGAACACCCATGGATTCATGAAATGCAATAATTTCTGTTATGGGATAAATGGGTACAAATGTGCAGTGCAGATTTGCCTAAGACAGGATTCCCCTCTCCTGGGGACCCAATGACTCAGACAACAAAAAAAGAGGCAAGGAGCCTCCCCATCCAGGGTCTTGGCATCAGTCCAGGCTCTTCCCATCTTTTCCCAAGGGATACACTCCCAAGAGGTGTGTAGTGGATGGAGCAGAGCAGCAGTGGAGTCCTGTGGAGATCCCCAGTGGGGAAAGCTGGACCCATTAGGTTTGAAGTGACATGCAGGCTCCTGCTGGCTCTCTGCACAGGGAACCAGACACAGCTAGCTGCTTTGTATGAAATCCTGGCCCCACTCACAGACTACCATGTGTCCAAGAAAATCCTCTTTATTCTCATCCTCTGTCTCTCCACAAAGAAATTCTTCCACAGAATTTCTTAGAATCTGAGAATGTTGGCCATTCAGCTGAAGTTTCTGGCCGCAGCACAATTATAATTGGTCTCTCATGGACAGGCTCAGCACGGAGGCCAAAAAACTGCAAGAGTTATTAATGACTGAGTTCCCTTCTACTTCCTAACTGCCAGACAGGCAGGAAAGTTAGAGGGGAACACTTGGGGCTGTGCCACTACTCTCCTCTCATATACACTGTTCTGGTGCTCCAGCATCTTCTGTGCAGACACCAGACGGCACTGAGAGTTGTGGGAAGCAGATCGGGCATCCAGAAGCCCTCCTGGTGCTCAGAGATAATTTTAGGGGCCTTCTCCCCACAGCTGAAAAGTGCATCAGGGTGAAGCTAGCTGCAACCTTTCCAAAGGCACCTGGTTTGCCACAGGCAAGGTTGAAAGGATAAAGAAACACAGCTGGAATGGCAGACTGAGAAACAGAAAGTCATAGATCTTTCCCCCTCCATCCCTCAAATGAAAAGACCATCTCAGGAGAGGTTCAAATTGAGCAAGAAACATATTATTACGATTATTACATCCCCATTTGACAACAATCACATGGCACAGTGCCAGCTGGCACCAGGAAGCCTTCGTTGCTTCTCCTTCCTTGCCTGATACGCACCGTGAGAAGAATACAGTCCTTGTTAGTTGAGAACTGAAGAATGGGAGAGGAGAGGCCAAAAACACCTCCTTGAACAATCACTATCAAGTAAACAGAGCTACACTTGGGAAACACATATTTTAAATACATTTTCCTTGAAGTTTTTGGGGAGGGGAGCTCCATGTATGGATTGGGAAGGTGAGTGAGTTTGCACTTGGGCATATTTCTGTGGTGTCAAACGGGCTAGTGGCAGCTAAGAGGAGAGTCCATGGTGCCTTCATTTCACAGGGGAAGATAAAAGTCCATGAAGCTGAGAATTTAGGGACCCATGCCAACATAGCAGCTTGAGTAAATTTGGACTGGCACTCCATGCTGGTCACGGCTGTGCTCAGCCTTTGATAAGGAGTTGTCTCACAAAAGCTCCTAGTAGTCTGGTGCCATTCCAGCAAGCCACTCTCTTATCAAAGGTCATGTCAAAAATTTGGAGGGAAGCAGGCCCAATAAATGTAGATGTCATAGGACATTGTTTATTCATGCTAATGTTCCTGAAATCATACTTCCCACTGGCAGAACAACTTTATGGAAGCATTGGGAAAAACTGCTGTTTGTTCATCAGCAAAATCATGCATGTCAGCATGCTGCTGTGGTTGAGTAATTTTACACTGAGGTTCGTACAGGGGAGCTAGCACTAGAGGTTTGGAAAAAGTGGATTTCAGAAAGGCTAGTGGCATATCCAGCTCTCTGAACATGAGACACTTGTACACAAGACAGTCTAAAGGAACCATCAACCCAGCACAGTTACTGCCTTTGTCCAAATGTGTATTCTTTTTCCTGACAATCTGCTAGGCCAAGATGTTCATTTCTAGTAGCTGAAACACTGATTTTACCCAAGTAACATTTGCACCAACCTACCTGAGTGAGGCAGGACAAGATTTGGCCTGCACAGCCACTGCCTGGTTTGATAAATAAGACAACTACTGTGTTCTTGTTCTGTCGTGACTTCCCAGGGCTGGCCAAGAGACTCTGTAAGGGGATGTCTCACAAGGGATCTTTAGGCATCAATGTTTGGCATCTCCGCCCCAGAAATAATTGCCCAACTATTGTCTCTCTCATGACATGGGTGGCCCTGCAGTGAAGGTCCTACATTTGGTCCTGTTTCTGTTGCAGTTGTTCTGTGATCTTTGGCAAGTTCTTTTAGCTCCCGCTACATCTCAGACCAGTTCAGCTTCACTATCTGAGACAGGCTGGGGCTCAGCTGAAGCTCCATGAGTGTCCTCAGACAAAGTCCTGAGCAGGCTCATCTCCACAATCCTCCCCGAGATGGCAGCAAATCAAGCAGTGTGCTGAAAGTTCCATGGCCCTTGTGAAACCCACGCAGTCAGAAAGGCAGAGACCAAGAAGGAGTTCATACCTTATTTCTAGTCTGCTTTTTTCAGTGGGCTGGTACAGGCTCCTGTATAGCTCTGCCTCTCCTCTTGTCCTTTCTTCCACATGCTACCGACACAGGAGAGTAAATAGGCTCTATGAAATAACAATAAATGGAAGTAAAAGAGACCTCTGATGAATGCCCAAATGGATCTGTCAGCAAAACCCTTTCAGTGGTCAGTTCTGCCTCTACCTCCCTTCCAAGGACAAGCATCCTCTTAAAAGAGGTCTGCAGGAGGGCTGTAGATATCAGGCCTAAGATCACAGCTGGGCTGCCTCACAAAGCATGAAAGTGAGAGGAAAAGGGGAGGGGAGGATAACAGCTAATGTTCTTCAACGACTTGTCCTCCCTTGCTTTTTCAGAACTGCCACTGTCATCATGCAAGGCAATAAGGAAGACAGTGTGATCTGGCACCATCCGCCCTGTGCCCTTCCTATATTAAGATTTAGATTGAGCTGTCAGTGACCAGATACAGCTGGTAAGACAGCTGTAGCTCTCTGCCTGGATCTATTTTGGATTTACTTGCTCCTCCTCTCTTCCCTACTTGCATTTTCCTTATGTAATTTTGAATTATTAAAAATGAAATTTCCCTGGAGATGGGTTTGCATTAATATTGGGATCTGATTGCACCGATGTTGTTCTTAATTTCTTTTTCAGAGAAAAGATGGATTTGCATTCAGATGGGCAATCATTTTTTCGGGCATGACATCCAACCCAGGTTCAGCTGAACTAAACATTTGATTTTTATCAGGTTGCACGTGATGAGTAGGTCCTGAATAAAGATGGTATGAAATTTGTAGAAGGTTGTCCAAAGCTGACACATGCTGAAGCCCTATCTCCAAGCAGCATGTTCCAGTCAGGTGGATTATGTGGGGAAAGAGAGGGGCTGAACAAAGGGCCGGCCTCCAAGTATGCAATGGTGACACTCTCCTTTTGGAGCAGGAATGGCTGGTATGAACAGCTGGTTATTGTAGGCAATGTCCCACTTCCCTATCTCCAGTCAAGTGTGCTACATGCACCAGTGGTTTGGCCTCAGTGACCATGGTAGAGAAGCACAGGCTTTCTGAATGACCAGTGCTTTCTGGGTGCATCAGAGATTTGGACGGTGTGGATAAATGAAAGTGTAGGACCAGGCTTATTCAGCCACCAGTTTACTACCTCTGCTGAGCCCACACCAAAGCAGCTCCTTCCTGTTCTACCTATGCCTGTAGCTCTTTTCCTGGTACCCCATAAATACTCATCAATAACAGTACTTAGTGCTTTATCACATGTTCTGCCTTCTAAACCCAGACAAGAAAATATTTGACCCTAAGTGATGTTTTCTTCCTCTCCAACCGTACTTTGTAGTATCAGACTTCAATCTATGTCCAACTCAAACTTCAGCTAAAGAATGTGTCGTTGCTAATGTATAACCAGGGAGTGTGAAGCTGCGTGTGAGAACAGCACACACTACCAGTGTGAAAACAAGCTGCAAGTACATAAAGCGGCCTCATTGTGCTGCTGCAGAGCATTGTTTGATGTACTTTTTGCAGGACTCTGTCTGGAGACCTCAAGTTAAAGCTAGCTCCAAATGCAGCTGCCTGCTCATTCCAGGGCCAAGCACATCACAGAGGAACTGAAGATTTTTCCCTTCTAGGTGTTTGGTTTTAATCTGCACTGCTCAAAGATGTCGAAGATCTGATTAATACCAAATCTGTCTCTTACCCCATGCCACACTGTATGGAGTCTGTCTGGGAGGACATTTAACAGAAAGCTCCCTGTGTCTGTGGACCTTGCATCAGATCTTTCTTCCCCATCGCTGAAGCTCGATTTGCTGAGCTTGCTGTTGGTCCCATCCCACTGCTCTCATATGCAAAACTTCTGCTGTGTGATGAGCTGAGAGACACAGGGGCAAGGGGGAAGCAGCTTCTTGGATGACTGCAATGGTGTGTTATGCACAAAATAAGCCACTTCCTACATTTAAGGATTGCAAAGGCATACATGTAGTCATTTAGTGAGATGCAGTGAACCCATGTGAACCCACTACACTCCCCAGCGCCAGCTAACATCACCAAGGCTTGACAAACTGGCACCCACTTGCAGTGGGCAAAGGTGGTTCAATTAAAATTCCCTTGGATCATCTATGACACTCCAGTTTGGCAACTAGCTTGGTAGTTGCGAGGCCAGCGTGGGTGAGCGGTACCTGCAAGCAGCACAGAGGATCACTCAGGCAGGAGAGACTGTGGGCCAGGCCAGATCTGTTACCCACAGCCACAGCAACCACCTCAGATGCACTGCGTGCTTCCACCCACCACAGAACATTTCCTAATACCCTCTGACAAACCCAGCACACCACTGAAGAACAGAGTTTGCCTGCAGCTAGAGTGCCCAAATCCAAAATGCATGCCACAGCCGGCATGCATGAGGCCAGGCAGAGGCAGAGAGACTGCACAGTGTATCTGGAACAACCAGATGGGATAGGTTTCACACAGGTCAACCAAAGCCTGATGGCAGATCAAGGTGGCTGGTGGGTGAGTGGAGCTCTCACACAAGAGAAATGAAGCATGAGGAACCAGCTTGGGGCACCAAGCAAGGTTCTCAGAGGAAATGAGAATTAATTTCTGGCTCAAGTGATCCTAGGAGGCATCTCAGGAAGCACTCAGACAGGGAGCACTCTCTGTGTCCCATCTGCTATTAGTAAAGAGACATCTTGCTGTATACACGTGACCATGGTGTGCTGGGGTAGTCCTGCTGCCTCTGCCAGATTTGCTCTGGTTGCATACTGTCCAGGTCTGCAGATAGTGGGCCTGTGATGTGACCCAAACTTTGACAATCTATCTAGGACAGAAGGAGGTCAACCAGCCTCTCACCTCCCCATACTGTAGACTGTGGAGCTCTACTGCAGGTCAAGCAAGGAGGGATGTACCCTGAGGCGCACAAGGGCTCAGGCAGCAGCCCTGCTGATAACTATGGTGTCTGCATAGGAGACAGGATTGCTTGGAAGAACTTTTATGTATTATGAAACCAGCCATGGCACAGCAGAACAGTGACACTGGGACTCTCAGGGCCTGGCTTCCGTCCCCAGCTTTGCCATGGCCTTCACAGGGTCGTGCTGGGCAAGTCATATCCCTTATCTGTGGCTCCACCTGAGGAAATGTTGCTGCCTTGAGTTAGAAGGAGGATAATGAAGACAAATCTTTGGGCTCCAGTGTTGGAGGGTCCCTCCCTGCAGGTTCAGGCTTAAGAGTGGATAAGAACACCACTTTGCTTGACACAACACTAGTGCGTGGTGTCAAAGATGACATCATGGCATGTGAACAAGCATTTACCCTCTGAAAGAGAAAATAGCAGAAGCATGTGTAATCATTTGCTTTTCATGCCAACATATTTTCCTTATGTAAAGAGAGGCTCTGGCGGCCCTAAGGATGCTGAGAGATGCCTGTGCTCTCCTGTGAAGGTGGAACTATCAGGCAAGGATGCCAGCATACCTGCCTGGGTAAATTTGTGCATGCACTTCATGTTATAATAGGCTTTAGTATCTGATAACAGAGACCTGCTGGAGTCTGGCATGAGGACAGAAAGAATCAAAGGTCATGTCATGAATTCCAGTTATGCTGATAGACATCTACAGCCAGAGGAAGGAGCTCAAGAACAGGAACTGTGAACTGGTTGGGAGGGCTGGAAAACAGAAACTGGTTCAGGGATGACAGGTATGGGTCATTTTGGACCCCAGATGGACAATTGCATGTGCATATTTGTCACAGGACATAGGAAGGTGTTTTCCTGATGGAGTTACCCATGAACTCTGCCATCACTAGTTTAACAAACAGACTAAGCACACTGCAATAAATGTATTAAATAGCTAGCACATGTCTCTCCAGAGGCCTCCTCCTGATGGAGAAGCTGATTCATGACATGGATGGGCAGATCAGCAGAAAGGTAGGAGATGCAAATATGCAGTGGGTACCTTGCACCAGGGAAACCGTCTGCCCACGGAAACAGCTGAGAATGTATGTGATAGCACAAAGTTGCTCTGCTCACTCCCTACTTTTGCCTTATTTGTCTGATGCTACCACTTGCCTTGTGCCTTATGCCTACCAGGTGCCTGGGAGGCACAGTTCTCCTGTGGTGCACACTGGGGTCTGAGCAAGTTCACATCAGGGGTGAGACTCGGCAGCTGTGCACGGAGATGGCTCAGCAATTCCTGCACAGCATAGCTCTGTGATGGGCTCTGGAGGCAGGAAGAGGAGCTTTAAGGTTCTACAATACCCAGAAGAAAAGAATGGGATGGGATGGGATGGGATGGGATGGGATGGGATGGGATGGGATGGGATGGGATGGGATAGAACAGGGAAAAAAAAAGGATGGGGAAGCAGAAGACAAACTCCTTGCAAGTGACTGACACTTCTAGTTGTATCACAATAAATTATCTCATTTCTTTCTTATTATTTCTTTCTTCTTATTCTTCAGTTAAATGATTACACTGTTTTCGCAACATTCTCCTACAGCCTCAGACTAGATGTGCTCACTCTCCCTTTACTTTTCAAATCAGGACTTCTATTTGGATTCACCTGCTTCGTGGCTGTTGCTTTTTGCCTCTTCACAGGTGCTGACAAAGGCTTTGCTAACATTGTTTAAAGTCACTTTTGAGCCAGGAAAGACCTGGTAAACAGGCAGGACGTTGAAAGACAGACACAGTATAGGCAGGGACACTACAAGCTGCTAGCATGTGTTATTATCAGAACATCTTTTTTCTTCACTCCTCTGCTGTTAGTGGCACATGTCAGGCAGCAACAGAACCTACCTGTGAGGAACTGAACTAGGTGTTGGTTTTTAGTAGCTGAGTAGTCACAAATCTGAGCCACTGAAAGCTGGCTCCAAACTCCTGGCAAACAAATGGGGAAAATCTCATTGAGTTCAGGGAGGTTTGGCTTCAACTTCACGGAGAACAGCCTGAAACTGAAACATCAGATGCATAAAACCCCACCCATGCAGTAACTACCAGGAAAAGGGACCAAAACTGATAGATTTGAGCCTCAGTGAACAGATTAAATCACCCATTTGAATTAGCAATTTAAATAAGCAGGAGACCTTATTTTTAAATATTTCATAAAAACTTCTTTTCATTTTTCCTTTTTAATTATTTTCCACAAAGAAAGGTTGATAGTCATCAGGCTGTAACCAAAAAGACCTTGTTGACCTAAAACCACATACATTCTATGCACGAACTTACTGTTACCAGCAGACAGTTTTATCTACACATATTTACTTACCACTTTACATGTTTTTATTAGGTTTTGACTGTTACATTTTTCTATGCTGGGAAATGGTGAGTTATGTATTTTTAATTTGTTATAGAATGACTGTTTATCTTTAGAATTGATTCATATCAGGCTGCATACAGAATGAAGTTTGAATCCATTAAAAATCCTAAAAACAGTTTTATTAAACACCTAGTTTATTATTTGTAAAACCACCTTTGTTGCTAAACAGAAAAGAAAAAGTAATGTTAAACAAAAGAAGTTTTATCAGTGACTAGTGGGTTAAACAGGTTGTTCCAGGACACCATATACTCCCACAATGTAGATCTGCTATATCTTGTCCTCTCATCCTCATTTTTCTAATAGACCAGAGGAGAAAAACGAGCTTGTCCTCTTTTTCCAAACCTCATCCAGTTTCTCAAGTTTGAATGAGCAAGTCACTAAATTTAAGTTGTTGAATAGACTGAAATGGAATAAATAGTCATCTACTACTCATGGAAGAGCACTTACTTTCAAAAGTGAGTTTATCGCTTACCAAGCTTTGGTTCCAGGTGCTTAGGTAGTAGTTTGGTTCAACTTTCTGAAATGTTTTGGCAGGAAGCATGTGTAACTTGATATTTTAAAAAATCATCAAGACAAAGAGAAGCTTTTTATCAAATATACTAAGCTTCCTAATACAGATGGCCATTGTTCCACATTTAAATAGCTCTATTTCAATAGAGAGAAAATGTACTGAATTTATAATTTTCTTAACATTTTCTGCCATTGTTATTACCAGTTGTCTGTGATGGACATTAAAAATTGGATGGACCTTAGTTCCCTGCCCACTGACCAGATTACTCTAAGTTGCCACTAGGAGACTGTGGGTGGCTTTAGCACCACAAATCATTGCCCCAGAGACAAAGTTTCCAGCTGAGAACTACAAGTACCCCTCAAGGTGGACAGAGATGTCAGAGCAGTCATGTCCACCCGTTTCTTTAATCCTCTTCCACCCACCCTGTTTTTCCTGTTACAATCACCAAGGAAGTCTTTCCATACTGTTTGCGTGACTGGAGAAAGACCCTGGAAAACATGAACAGAGCATAAACCAATGCTGAGATGCCTGCTTGGATTGGAAAGACATATGAAACAATACCTTGAAGATCCTGTGCCCCTGGCCTCTCTGCCTGCCCCTAGGAAGGAGGCCTAATCATGTGGGAAAGGGGCAGCCTCTCCCTGCGGGACACTAGGACACTGTGGAAGAGACCAACATGCTATTTTAAAAGGTTATAATGCCATTCTGTTTTATTGCCAGTTGGCATTAATTAGCTCGCTACTGTCCTCTTTCTGAATTGTCTCAACCAAGGAGTATCTGTTAGTGATTTATACTTGGCACTTCCCTGATAAAAGTTTTTCCATTCTAACTCAGCTTGAGCAAGACTTCTCTCCATGCCAACTTCACTGAAGTGTCTCACCTTCCAACTTTTGCCTCCTTTTATAGTAAATACCATGGGAGAGGCAAATTGAGTATTTTTGTGACAGTAGCCTGTCTGATACTCTTCCATCACCAGTGCTCAGTCCGTCATCTTGCCTGGTGGCAACAAACATGTCACCATTAAGAGGAATTGTTTTGGGGTCAGATGCTCCTAACCTCCAGCTTCACTGGCTGAGATGAATCTATGTTATGCCAGCTGAGGATCTGTTTCTTCAGGAAAACAAGGTCTATTGGAAAGACTGCACAGGGAGGAAAACCAGGGTTTCTTAAAAGGTTAGCTAACACTGCTTTAGCTAAAGCCCACCACAGCCCAATTTCTGGAGGCTTATGGAACGTAAATCTTGGATTAACTCAATATTCAGTAGAGCTTTGCAATCCACTCATAACACTTTCCAGTTCAGTGTGAAGAACTGGGCCTCTTATGAGCCTCTTTTCAGCATTTCTCCAAAGCTGTGGATATCCTTCTCCAGTGAGGGATTTGGAGGGGATACATTATGAGCAGGACACTAATCTGCTCCTCTACTGCAGTGTGTTGGGAAGGGAATCTCAGATGGTATCATGCAGCATTTTATCCCTATTTCCTTTCTAGGGTAACCTGATGGAGACACCAATGTGCAGCCCTTTCAGCCCAGATTCCAGTATTTAACCACTAGAAACATTCTGGTGTCAAGTTTTCACAGATGTTTTTAGGTTTTTAGCTCCTAAATCAACTTGAGTAGACAAGGCAGTATGCTGTCACTACTGTGACACTGCTGTCAGTCATTGCTGTTCAGAAGTTTATGTATGTCTCAGGAACCATGACAGAGTGAAAACCAGAAGCTTAGTCTGTTAAACACCATTATATACCCTTGGTGCTCACATTTTTGCTTTCCATATTCACTCTCTTTTTTTTTAATGCCTGAGAGGTCTTCCGTTTGCAATTCGGTGTAGGCTTCTGGCTAGAAGAAACAATTAACCATGCCTCCAATCAGGACGGAAGCAGAAAGGTATGGAGAGAAGATTAAAATCAAATCCCCAAACATAAAAGGAAATTTGAAGTAAAAAAATTGAAAAGTGGAACGGCATGCTTCATCTCTATCATTGATAAAATATTTTGCAATCCTGGAAAACTTAATAGCTTCTTTGGCATAATCTTTATGACCTTAAAGGGGTGATAAGGAAAGTAATAAAAAACTGTTTCTGAAAGGGTATGCGTTTTCCTAGTCAACTCAGTTTTTCCGTCTCACCTCCAAGGCTAACATTCAAAAGGAAGTTTGACACATATGGGTTTTGTCGGAACTTGGAAGCTGTTTATTTAGCTTCTCTCAAGATACTACCTATGGAACCTTGCAGAGCAGGGCAAGAAAGGGAGCCCTGTGAAGTGGCAACGGCGTCAGAAAAGTGAAGGGTGCATAGCTCAAACTGCTCAAGTTTATTAAAACAAAATAGGTCAGCAGAGTTGCCCAGAGGGTTACATAAGGCAGAAAGTAGCACTCCACAGGAGAGGAGAAGGGAGCCTGTTAAAAGGCAAAGCCACTCCAGTTTGTTTATGGCCAGAGATAACTCCCTTGTGGTGTGTCTGTTCTCCATAGCTGACAGAGTAAATCACACTCTTTATCTCCACAGCAGATGAGAATTCGGACTGGGCTGTTGTTTTGTGAGCTGTGGATTAAAGCAAATGGGTCTGTTATTTATTATTATGGCTAGCATTATTATTTTGTTCCTGCGATCTCCATCTATGTAAGGAATTTCACCACAATGATTTGCTTGAAGGGAATGTTAGGGATCATAATAGCAGCAAGGATAAAACCTTGAAACACCTGAAAAGGGTATATAAGAAAGGTGGGTTGCCAGTTGTGTACAGACAAGGGAAATGATCAAATGCACTTTGGGATCCTGCAGAGCAAGGCTGGGAGCTGACACTCTCATCCTGGCCCAGAGGTCAGCCCAAAGGCCAATATGACATCTGGGAATGTACAAGTACCTGTGGCCTGCCGATGCATCTGTCCCGTACCAGACTCCCTCTGTTTTGCCTCCTCCTCTTGTGCCAGAAATCCAGCTTCATATCTTAAACGCTGCCAGCTCTGTCACAGTTCCCCACCCCTTGGCATAGACAGGGGAGAGAAGACCCTCTTGCAGAGAGGTCAGGCACCCTGAATGTCTCACATCTCAGTAAGTGTATTCTCACTTTCAGGTACTCAAATCTCAAACCACTGGTATTTAACCTTCAGAAGTGGAACCCTGTTGTCCCTGTTCATGTCTCCTCCTTGGCTCCTGTGACACATTACTCCTTCCTTTCTGCAACCTCAGCTCAGTGACAGAGCAGAGCCGCTTGCAGGGAGAGCTCTTCCCAGAATTAAGCAGAACCCAGGTTGCACTAAAGATCATACAATCAGAGAACATCTGATATCACAGAAAACACCAGTACTATTTTTCATGGTTTTGGTCCATAAGAGCAAATGGGAGCTCTTTGCTTGTTTTCAGACTGACTGATCCAATGACACCTACTGAGTGGGCCATGACCCAGGAAGCTTCTCAGCAGCTCCAGGAACAGGTCCCTGGGAGGAAACATGCACCACATCCCTGTGAGCCATTTGCTGAGAGCTGGTTAGAGAAACAAAGGAGCTTTATCTTTCATGGGAAAATGCTGAATCATCAGAACCCACACTTCTCATAGGGGCACATCAGTTTTCATGACATTCTCAGGAAGAAGTTTCTCTAATGCAGGATAGAAAGCAGAAGGTTAATTTTATTTTGGTGAAGGATAAAGAATTGAAGGAGACAGACAGGGATAAGAGGCTAAAATATATTCAGTCCACTGTACAAGCAGTGTGAGAGACAGTTCAAATTTTACTCTGCCTGGTCCAGAACCACGGCTGGATCTGCTCAGCTGTGCTCTGAGCAAACACCTGCATGTCGGAGAATAGCTGGAGGGGACAGGGTGAAGGTGCCTCTCCCTGTATAATTTTTGCAAGACATGTTTGAAAAGGCCTGGGTCTATCCCATGTCAGAATAGCAGTTCTGACACCCTGCAGATATCTGTACAGGAGGACTCAGCTCTTCTAGCCAGATGAATGGTTTCCATTATTCTACACCTCATCTGCATCCTTCCAACTCACCAACCTGCAGCAGCATCTGTGCCATACATAGGGTCACATCCCTACAGGACAAAATGCCCTGAGATAAGACATAAGAGCCCTCTCCTTCAGTCAGAAAACCACTTCCTTTCTTTCTTATGCAGAAACTTTTCTCCTTATTAGCAACCTCTGCCATGCCAGCATGGAACAGGCTCTTGGCTGTGAGAGCACTGGCTTCTTTCATGCTACACCAATTTACCCTAGTGAAAGATCTGGGCCTCTGGAGCATAGCAAGGATGCTCCTGCCCCAGCACTCAGCCCTCTCTGGAACAAGCTCACAAAAGCACTGCATGCTTCTATCCCAAACTCTCAGACATGTATCAAGCTGCTTCTGCAATATCCACCTGGCACAGGAATGCTGCTCTTTAGGGTCACTCTCTTCCCCCAGCAGGTCTGGCCCTGTCTTGTAGGCCCTTGCTGCTGGGTGAAATGCATATTCTTTTGGCACAGAGATGCCTTTGTTCAGTTGGCTCTACTCTTTTTCAAGGATCATCCACAGCCCCTGCAGCACTCATTCTGGGGTCTCTTCCTTTTTGGTGCCCCTGAAAGTGTGGTGTTTTCTGGTTCATTTACACCAAAGCTCAATTCAAAAGGGACCCGATGCATTTCATTTTTAGTGGGCCAGACTTTGGCAAAACGGAAATCCTTCTCTGGTGTGTTCTCCTAGCAGGTAGCCATTTCCGTGACCAGTACAGATATATTTATTCCTCCTCACATGTGACTGGAGCCCTAATTCCTGGGAAGGAAGAGTACAGCATTACTTGTATAGTCCATAATGCTACAGGCCTTTGAAACTCTGCATTTGCTAGTCCTTCAGCTTCTCGCTGGCTTCAACAGGCCAAAATTTAAAGCAGGTCTGTGCTCTAGTGAGTAACTGATGTAATTACGCTCACTTGTTACAAGGAGAAGCTTTCACAAGAGGGGGAGGCGGTGGCCCCAAGCCAGGAGGTGTGTCCCCGATGACAAGCCGCGGAGCCAATCACAGCACTGAAAGATCATCACATTCATACCAAAAAGAAAAGAAACCGCCCCAGGGTATTTATATTGAGGAAGGGAGGAAAAAAAAAAAAGAGTTGGCAAGAAAGAGAAAAAGAGACTGAGAACCTGCAACTTTGTTAACTAACTCTACAGCTGAATTGAAAAAGGCCAGGCTGGTCCCCCTACAAGTCTTGCTTCCCATCCCCTCCCCTCTCTCCAAGCATCTCTGGAAATCTGTCTGTAAGTTGGAGTGAAAAGTTCAGCTGCTTGGAGTGGTCCTCCTCTCCCCCTGCAAGGCAACGTCGTAAGCCGCTGCCGGTGGGGCTGCCTGCCCTGGTCTGAGCAGAACTCGTCGTCGGGAGGACAAGCCCTAGTGGGCAGGTGGGCAGTGGTCCCCCGGCAGTGATCCCTTGATACCAGCAGGGCAGGGAGCGGGACCGTCTAGGAGCCCGGAGAGTTAATAATTACCGTCACAGCACCCAGCACGCTGGCATGGGCTCCCAGCTCCCTGTATCTCTGTTAAACAGCTAGAGAAAGAGAAGGCAGGTTTAGCTTTAACCAAGGGGTAAACGGTCAGCACTTACAAATGCTGAACCACCAAAAAGAGCCAGCCACAGGTTATTTATTCCACTTGCACAAGAGGACTGTGTGGTCCAAAGGATGAGAGACCCTGTAGCAGCCTATAAACCCATTTTCTGCCCCTGGCCTGTTGGATGAGCCAGGGGAAAAAATGCTTCCCCTCCCTGTGCAGCGTTTCTTCCTGCCCGCCCTTTCTGTTGCCTTTCTCTCTCTGTCCGGACTGCCTGTTCCCGGGTACAGACTGTCTCTGACCGCCTTGTGCAGAGCCTCGCACAATGGGGCTGTAATATAACCCCAGCGCGAACGCCCTGCTATTAATAATAATAATAAAACCGCCCATCACACCCTACGGCAGCTGCGGACAGGGCCGAGCAGCAGCAGCCCCCGCTCCCCCGTGGGAAAGCGGTGTCCCCCGGGAGCCCGCAACCCCCTCTCCGCCGCCGCTCTGGCTGTGGGGGGAAGGCGGCAGCGCCCTGCGCTTGGACGGGGGTGGGGGACGAGGGTGGGGAACACAAAGGGCCCCTTCCCGGCCCGGGGGAGCTCCCCGGCAGGCTCGGAGGCCGGGCCGGGCCGGGCTGAGGCGCGGGGCTGCCCTGCCACCTGCCGGCTGCGGGGGCGAGGAGCGGCGCGGAGCCCGCGGGGCGCCGGAGGACAAGCCCCCACCGCGGCCGGGAGCGGGGCCGGGGCTCAGCGCTGCCCCCCGAGAGGGCACGCCGGCTTGGCCACCGTGGACCTCCTCGCCCTCTGTGGCCGCAGTCAGAGCCGAGGGCCCCGGCGCTCTGTCACCCCCTGCCCGTGGTTGTCCAGCCCGCGGGGCCGCAGAGCTGCCGAGGGCAGCGGCACTGGGGCAGGCGGTGGCCTGGAATGGAAGGGGCACGGCCCGCCCCAGGCTGCAGGGGCAGGGGAGGGGAGAAGCTTGAATGTTTCTCTGCGATGGCTGGTCGTGCCGCGCTGACAGCCCCGGCTCTTTGTTCCCTCTCCTCCCCACCTCCCGTACAATCGTCTGACTGTTTCAGGCACGCACAGCTCTGGCCACTCAGCCCCTCCCCTTGCAAAAAACACGAGACCGGGGAAACTCCTCTCCCATCCGCATCGGATGAGAGATGGGGAGGAGACCCTTCCCATGCCGTGCTGGGCTGTCAGTGGTAGTTCTCTGTGTGGCTGGAGTCTCTCTCTGGCTTCGACCCAGGCAGCGGGTTTCTGTTGCCAGCTGACAGTTCTCTAGTGGCCACGCAGTGTGGTCACCGTGAGCTGGGCAACAGAGCTTCTGCTGAAACACCGAAAGTCTTAGGAGTGGGGACAGGGGAGAGCGGGATGGGCACTTCCAGGTAGGGGCTTTCAGTCCAGCCGGAGGCCTCGGGGGCTAATTGTAGTGCCTTCTCTTTTGACAAGGACGATGACCTCGGAGGAAACATGTGGGCCCAGCCTAGAGGTGCCCGTCTGGTAGCAGCTCAGCAGAGAGCCCATGTTGTGGGGCAGCCATGCCAGATGTCAGGCTTGCTGTCACAGTCACTTGTTCGTTTGCCGAAGGTGGTTCTCAGACCACCACCTCCCTCCCCTGCTCTGCAGTCCCTTCTCTCCCTTCCCATGAGACTTTCAAGCTGTCTGCCTTTAGCATCACTCCCCCCTTCTCCTCACCCTAAGACTGTAGCTCACTCCCCTTCTCACTAAAGACCACCCATTGCCATGGTAACATTGCCTCTTACAAAGTTGCAAGCAGACACAGAGATATGTTTCTCTCCTGCTTTACAGCCCCCCTCCCCTCTATCCCTGTTAATAGGCCAGGATTTTGCTTCTAGGGAGGAGGTGGAGGGCTCCTGCATTTCATTTTCATTGTGGAGGGAGAGGTTATCCCAATCCCTTTGCTCCACAAGTGCTGAAGCCTCTGGCCACCATAAGGGAAGAGCTGTCATTCATGGACCACCTGAAAGCCCTTGAAGGTATTGATGCTAGAGGTGGATACTGGCAGTGCAGATATTGGCCCTACACAGGGAAGGAGTGTCTGCCAGTTAGAGGGGACAGGCCCATGGAAGACAAAAGATGGGAATTAAGACCTGTATTTGCTCCACTTTTAGCAGAAAATATCTCTGCTGTGATTCTGTGGTTCTCTTCCCAAAATGATTCCTTCAGCTTATAGAGATATGGGTAACTGGCCTGCCTCCGGGACTGCTGGCACCCCTTTCTGCCACAGCCACACCATGAATAATGTTGGTACTACTTACATGGCAGTATCAGCAATTTAATACTACCCTGGATACACCCATGGTTCACTGCAGCCATGGCTATGTCTGCACTGAAGGCAACAGCTCTATTTGTCTGTCTCTTGTTGACTTTTATTTCCTTTCCCTTCTCTCCTAAATACGTCTGCCTCTCCTCTCGTGGTGGATCTCCCCCAGGCGTTTGTGACTCTGAACAAAACCTTTATTTCATCCTCCTTTTTGTGGCTTTTCTTCTCTTTCACTTTGGCCAGGATGTTCTTTCTTCTTGAAACTAGTGAAGGATCCCCATATCTCCTGGTCTGTTTGCCAGTCTGGTCCCTCCCAATTTGTCATTTTTGTTGCATAGTTGCCATACCAGCCTCATGTCACATGTTCTCTTACCTTCCTCTAAGTATTCTATAAATCACAGAATTACAGAATCACAGAATATGCCAAGTTGGAAGGAACCCACAAGGATCATCAAGTTCAACTTTTAGCCCTGCACAGGACCCCAGGAGTCACACCATGCACCCACAAGTATCATCCAAATGCTTCTTGAACTTTGTCAGGCTTTGTGCCATGATCACTTCCCTGGGGAGCCTGTTCCAGTGCCCAACCATCCACTGGGTGAAGAACCTTTTTCTAATATTCAACATAAACCTCCCCTGACATAACTTGAGGCCATTCCCTCAGATCCTCTCACTGGTCATCACAGAGAAGAGATCAGTGCCTGCCCCTCCTTGTCCCCTCATGAGGAAGTTGTAGACTGCAATGAGGTCTCCCCTCAGTCTCCTCTTCTCCAGGCTGAACAGACCAAGCAACCTCAGCCACTCTTCACAATCTTTGTGCTGAGGAGCCTCAAGGCTCTTCACTATCTTTGTTGCCCTCCTTTGGATGCTCTCTAACAGCTTAATATTGTTCTTATAATGTGGTGCCCAAAAGTGCACACGATATTCAAGATGAGGCTGCCCCAGTGCAGAGCAGAGTGGGACAATCCCCTTCCTCGACTGGCTGGTGATGCTTTGCCTGATGCCCCCCCACAAGACACAGCTGGCCCTCCTGGCTGCCAGGGCACTGCTGACTCATATTCAACTTGCCATCAACCAGGACCCCCAGGCTCCTTTCCTGGCACTGCTTTCCAGCATCTCATTCCTCAGTCTGTATGTTTGTTGAGGTCTCTCTCAAGGGCCTTCCAGGGAGTCAACAGCTCCTCCCAGTTTTGTGTCATCTGCAAACTTGCTGAGTATCCCTTCCGGTCCTGAGTCCAAGTCATTCATGGAGATGTTGAAGAGCACAGGGCCTAAGATGGAGCCCTGTGGAACCCCACTAGTGACAGGTCGCCAGTCTGATGTTCCCCCATTCACTATTACCCTCTGTGCTCGACCCATGAGCCAGTTGCTCACCCACCACATGGTGTGTTTATCCAGCTGTGTGATCCTGTGAGACACAGTATCAAAAGCTTTACTGCAATCCAAAAAGATTACATGAACTGGATTCCCTTGCTCAACCCTTGTCATAAAAGGAAATCAGGTTTGATAAGAAAGACTTTCCTCTCATGAAACTGCTCTGGCCATGGCCAATGACTGTGTTGTGTTTCAGGTGTTTTTCAATACCTCCCAGAATAACCTTCTCCATAACTTTACCAGGCACCAAAGTGAGACTGATGGGCCTGTAGTTTCTGGGGTCCTCCTTGCCCTTCTTGAAAACTGGGACAATGTTCTCCAGCTTCCAGTCAGCTGGGATCTCTCTGGATTCCCAAGATCACTCAAAAATCATCAAGGGAGGTTTTGAAATGACGTCAGCTAACTCTTCGAGGATTCTGGGATGACTCTCATCAGGTCCCATAGATTTGTAGGGATCCAGCTGGAACAGCAGATCCCACACAATTTCAGGTCAACTGGGAGTTGATCCTTCTCGCAGTCAAGTCTTCACCTCTTCCGCAGACTCTCCTCCCCTGAGTTAACTTTACTACTGAACTTTCTGCCTTGACCAGTCCCTGTTTCACCCCCCAACATGTTTTTCTAGAGATAGGTTTGTAGTCACAGTGCAAAGCCTTGGGCCACTCTGCTGGTATCAAGTGCTGTGACTTGCCGCATGCTGCTGTAGTGCATCCGTGCTGGGCTTTTGCACCACAGCTGTGCTGCAGAGCTTGGTGTGAACATTAGGAGCTGTTTGCAAATGTGCTGCTGAAACTGCTGACTGGCCCAAAGTGGGAGTATGTTTACAGCACCTGAGAACTGGCTTTGAACATTCCTATTTAAAGCAAAGATGTTAAAATAAAATAAAATTTAAAAAAGGTAGCTGGACTAAGGAGAAGAGGGAAGGGTATCAATAATGTTTATGCTTTGGCAACCCTGAGAGAGAAAATGGCATGCAAAGGAAAGGAATTTTATGTCCTAATATATTTCACAGCAAATGGGATAATCTGAGAGGAAACAAAAACTGGTGCCACTAAAATGAAGAAAAGCAATGGAAATCATTCCTGATATACCACCTGGCTGCATCCCAATATAAGCAGCATATTTCAATAAAATGAAAATATACATGCAGGCGATTCCAGGATTTAATTATCTTTTACAAATTCCACTGTCAAAGTCCCTCTGATCAACTGCAAATTTTGCATCCTTCTGAGCATGCATGAGAATTAGGAGGAAAACTACAGTAAATGAGGCTGTAGCAACAATGGACTTTCCCAGAGGCTGAGAAAGTCCACAGAGAGGAAAATCTGCCAAGCCAGAAGTGCGAAGGCACCCCTGACCCCACTGCTCTCATCCCTACATGTTCCTTCCTCAGCGAGGAAAACTGTAAACTCAGCAACATCCATGACAATCAGCAGGGTCAAATCCAAACATGAATTTTGTTTGCAAGTCAGAGCTTGGCCTAAATCCTTCTATAGTCCACCCATGTTCCAGCCATTGTTCTAGTCCAAAAGCTTACCAGCACTCTTCTCTGGCCTCCTGCTTATTCTCATGGTCCTTTTCTTTAACTTTTCTTTCCATTCTAATTTTTCCTTGAGATCTTGCCAACATTCCAACACACTATGTCAGGAGCATCTACTCCATGCTAATTTTACAGTTGTGATCTTTTCATTACTGTCTGGTCTCCTTCACTTTGACATGCAGGCTGGAGCCCTGGCCTTCCTGCAAAACTCAGGCATTGCTATGCCAGCTCACCTCTACTAGGGAGTGCTCCTCCCATGGGATTTTATTGGAATACCATGCTTTGGGTACAGAATTCCTGTACCAAGGTTTGGATACAGGTAAGCACCTTCTCTGTACCCCTTGTAGTCACAGGACAAACACACACCTCTACAAAAAGCAAGATGGATTTTAGGTGACCTGTAAATTTCTCTGGATGTTCATCACTCTCTACTGACTACAAAGTAAAGCCAAGGACTTATGAGCCCCTTGTCTTGTGTAAGGTGAGATGAATTCAAGTCTTTTTTGGACACTGTGTTATTTTCCCATAGTAACTCTTCTTCATCCCTACTAACAGGTCACAATCCCATAAGAAAACCCTCCCAAGAAACCTTTTCTTCCCATCATATGCCATTGTTTGGCTCTCTTGCCTAGCTAGAGTTCAGACAGCTGCTGCAGTCTCAGGGCGGTGAGGCTGGCTGTGTTCAGCTCTAGTTACTGGTTTTTAGGCAAGACATACAGGTCTTATATTTAATTCAGGTGGATTCTGTTCCTCCACTCACCAGCTATAGATTCCTTGGTGTAATCCATATTGTCCCAGACTCCTAGGATACCTCTCGCATGCACAGTGGACAAGCCTACATCACTCAGTCTCAGCCTGGATGTCACGGGCCTCTTCATCATCTAGGATGCACCAGCACAGTTCCAGCATCTCTAGAGAGGCCATGCTGATTTACACCAGTCAAGGAGTAAGCTCCCTTAATGCAATGCCAGCCCTTAACTACATAACACAGATCTCCTGGGCTGCTTAGAAGGCTCACAGCCCCTCTTGGGTTGCCTTCTTCACTTCCGATTCTTTATGAAACTGTTAGGGCTGGAGGAAAGTTGACATTATGAAAAGGCACATACTACCCACAATATTCTTTCTAGCTTTAACAAACTTGCCCTGTCCTATATTGCTCAGCCAAGCTCCCAGACATGACAAGACACTTTGGCACCTTCTCTCAGCCTTTTCAGACCTACCCTGGGAATCTGCAGAGCCCCTGGATAAGCAGCGGCATAAAATATTCAGCCATCCCTGAGAAAAAACCATTCATCATGCTCTGCAGAAGGGAAACCATTCGGCTTGTGCGTGGTGGAACCCCCAAAAGCATGAATAGGCTTCACATCCTGCACAGGAACACCTGTTCAGAAGAGCAGTGTTTACAGGGCACTGATTTCTGATTCTTTTCCCTATCACTTCCTCCTTTGTTGTATTACTGACTTCTCTAGAGCTTCCTTTCATCTCTACCTTGTCTTCTCTTGTACGCAGACCAGAAAAAGGCATTAGATTGTCCAAGAGTTAATTCTGTAAACTGATTCTCCAGGATAGGCCAGATCATACCTGTTTCCTGATAATAATTTTTATTGTCTTGTAAAGGAATCATTTGGCTTGTTCTGATCTCAGTGGCAGGTGCATCCCTGAGCAGCACGAAAAGATTTCAGGGTCAGGCTGTGCTACTGCTTCTTCTGTGCTCCTCTTCACACCGAAAGATGCCATAAGTCCCTTTCTGTTCCCAGGCATAATCTCTTCAAATACCTAATTAGAAATTATATATAAAATTGAGACTTTTCTGGAGGTGCACAGCAGAAGAGCAAGGAGCAACAGAACAAGTTGTAACAAGAGAAAATATAATTAGATATTAGGAAACATTTTGCACAATGAGGGTGGTCAAACACTGGAACATTCTGTTCAGAGATTGTGTAATGTCCAGCCCTGGAGATCTGCAGAGGTCAACTGGACAAAGCCCTGAGCAACTTGATCTAGCTCTGAAGGTGGATCTAACATAAAGATTGACCATGCTCTGAGCAAAGGCTTGGACCAGATGACCTCCAGAAGTGTCTCGTAACATCAATTACTATATGAGTCATGAATTTGTAATTGCAGGAGCTAGTTGTTCTTCCCTTTGTCACAGTCTCCTATGCAGCACCCTGCAGCAACTTCAATGTCTTCTCCGCCAGTTCATGCTGTCTCAATCTTGAATCACGTGGAGACCCTGATTAGAGAACCTCAGGTGTCTTCCAGCAAAGAAAAAGTTTAAGAAACTGCTCTGACAGTCTCTGTTGCACACCCTCAAACCACCTGATCAGGCCAGAGCAGGGACTGTTGGAGTCTGGATTGGCAGCACCTCCTGCTCGGGGAAGAACCATGTGGGTCATGCTGCCCATGCAGACGTGTCTCTTCAAATTCAAGTGCTACCATGATCCAGCCAGCATCCATGGTACTCATTCCCCTGGATGACCATGCTCACCCCAATACAAGGAGGTCTGCTAGAAAGCAACACAAAATTGCTGAATTATCATAAATAGGCACATTACTGTCCCCCTCCTGTGCCAGGCCACTTGCATTTAGGTAGTATCGTCTCCTGGTGAACTCCTGTGACACTGTTATGTTTTAGATATTTTTAGAGGTTTCTCTTCACAGGAAAGAAATGGTTAACATATAGGACACCAGGTCTCAGAACAACCTCACTCTCAGGATTGTTTTTGAGGGACACTTCCTGGTAGTCAGAAAGGAGAGAAAAAGGCAAAAGCTAAGAGCCCCATAAGTGCCTGCTTACCACATAGAAAATCCCTCCAAAGTTGCTCTTCATTGTTGCCTAAATCTGCTCCTCTTTCTTACTCCTACTCTTCAAAACAGAGCCAGATTGCCCCAGAGAGTGATGATGGCCTATATCCCAATGTGCCTAGATCTTGGAATCCTTAGTATCACCTTTTTCTTAGGTTGCCATGCTGCAGAAAAAAAATATTGCTTCTTTCTCCTCAGTGTCTCTAGAGTACTCATCTCTAGGAGCAGCTGTAGAAGAGCAAGGAGAAGCGGGGAGTGGTGGATGCTTGAAAGATTCCTTTGGTGTGGGAAGCAGCTACTATTTGGGGTTTGGACATGCATCATTCCATGCAAATGGATGTGTACATCCCATTTCCCAGCCATCAGCGTGTAGTATGTTTCCCCACTGCAAACAGCATCCTCCTGGAAACTGTGGGTGCTGCTGAGCAAGCAATATAGCCCCAAATGAATTCACAGTGGCAACTGGTAGAGAGACAGAAGCACCTAGCTGGCTTTCTTGCCATTCAGACACTGTCTTCTTCACCTTATCCCCAGGGAGATTTATAAAATACCTCCAAAGAACAAGCTGGGAGCTAGAATTCACAGTACCTCTGGATGGTAAAGCTCATGGACTCTGTAAATACACTATTTTAGGACACAATATTTCTTAATCCTCACTACTTTTCATCCCTCACCCTTTCACAGGTGCTCACCACCTTTTTCTCAAACTGCCTGATTGATTATCAAACCCAAACTAAACTCAAAACATTTGTTCTCAGCCAGTGCTTAGCAGGAGTTTGCTGTTTGTGGTTCAAAACTGAAAAGGAGGCTTTTGTGCCTGAAAGTTTTCCCAATTTTTTTCAAAACATGTCATTGGATCAAAAGAAATTCATTTTCGCTACAAGCCCATCTGCTTCATACCTGGTAGGGCTTGGTGGTTGCACTGTTGCTAGTGCCATGGAGAGGCTGTGCTTGGCTGCCAAAGAAGGCAGATGAGTGAAGAAAACCTTACATTCGTGATAAGGGCTAAAAATGTAACACAGGTAGAAAAGCAGACAGAGAGTGAGGAGGTAGCAAGAGACTAGGGCATAGGAACTACATGCACATCATACAACATGGGGAAACGTACCTTGTGGTGGGGATTGCTTCAGAAACAAGGACCCTTAGCCACTTTCATCCAGCCCTCCCCCAGCTAAACTGATTATGATGGCAAAAGAAGATGACACAAATGGCGAGAAAGAATAAAGGATCGCTGGGTGGGATAAATGAGCTGACTAAATTGTTGGTGCTGTGGGATGCAATCTGTTTAGATCTGACAGAGATCAGAGCAGGAGTGCTACTTCCTATTCAGCGCCTTTCCACGCGCTGTAGAATATCAGCAGATACTAATGGGAAGTTTAATAGCTAATGTGAGATGAGCACACACACACAATAAGGCTGGACAAAAATCAGCGCTGGTGTCTGCTGTAAGCTTGCAGTGCTCAGGCAAGAAATCAATAAATTCCTGCCTAGTCACACAATGCTAATGGCAAGGTCCCAGTGCATGGTAGTCATGGAGGATTTTAATTACCATTCCCACATGTCTGCTGGGAAATGCACAATGCTAAACACCATCCAGCAGGAACTTTCTCAAAGAGCTTCAATACCATTTTCTGATTCAAAGCACTGGAGAGACGTGTTAGGCTGATAGCTCCGTAAACCATTAATGGGATATGGAGCCTTTCACCTCGAGGTCACCTTCTAGTGACCCATGGTTATTACCATCTGATTGCTGTTGCCTGTGTGAAATGAGGTGAAGAGCTCGAACCAGTTCCTCATGGCCAAGCTCCTCTATCGCACAAAACCAGCCGCTGCAGTTGGTGCTAATTGGCCCCCCTGGTTGCCAGCCTCTGTAGGCCCTGGATCCCTGCTTCCTGCTTCCTCCTGGGGGGCATCCCTGTCAAGGTGTCAGCTCAGGGCTGGAGCTCAGAGGGTTGGGTGGGCTGGAGCTTTTTGAGGGTCCTTTCCTGGTGGGGTAGGTTCTCTGGAAGGAGGGCAATTCCTCCTCAGCACAGGGAAGGATTAGGAAGGGCTGTCTCCTTTAAGACAGGGAGAAGCCCCCCTTTCAGCAGCTCTCCCAGCTGACACACAATGGCATGCCACCTCCTGGCTGCACAGAAATGATAATCAGAGGTTCAGCTAATAGGAGAGAAAGGGAGCTGCTCCCTGCCCTCCCAACCCCCCCACCGCATGACTCGTGTCACACGAGATGAGGTGGCAGATGGGTCGTTAGGGCCGCATTGGCTTTTTTAACCCCTTCCTCTCCCTCCCAGTCCGCTCCCAAAGGGGTATGTAGGGGCACCCGCTAAGGGCAAAAGCCCTGGTCCCAGAGGCTGGTTTTGCCATAGTGAGGAGCCCAAGCTGTTTGCGTGGAGGGCCGCACTGTATCATGTCGGTATCACAGTGTTACATCAGTTGCTTGTTTAAAAGATCATGTGTGATGGTTCCATCCCATCTCAGTCAGCAGTTCTTCCAGACTCCCATATCCAGACAGGAGAGATGTATCCGAAAGGGATGTGGGGAGTCGGCACATCACAGAGGGATGGAAAAAAACAGGATGAAAGCACCTTCCTGTCCAGGGGCTCCATCTGCTTTACTTTAAGGGCGTTATTCATGCAGGTTGGCAGGGACAAGCTCTCCCCCTCCATTGCTCAAGTGTGGACTGCCAGTATTTGCTTAGCCAAGTAAACTTCACTGACCCAACCTGTAGAGGCAGTGCTACCCCTGGTGCAGGGGCAAAGCCTATGAAGCTCCTCAGGGTCTTTTGCTGCCTCTTTTCTTCCAGGATGCTCTGAACTCCAGCAACACGAGGAATAGCTGCAGGAGGAAGCACCTACCTGATATCTGCCTGTCTTTGGAGGCTTATGTTTTTCCAGTGGTGGTATGTGCTGCCAAAAAAAGAGAGTCTGGACTCTGCTACTGATTACATTGCTTCAGTCCGATCCTATTACCCCTGGTCTACAGGGACCTGGAGTTATGCCTCTGTTTATTACCAGGCATTATTAACATTAGAAACAATAGTTCCTGGCACAGAGGTTAAGGGGGAGATGTGGCATCTTTAATGAATTCTGTGGCATTTCCAGCATTTTTGAGGAGTGCCGTATTGTTGCTCTGTTGTGTCCCATTTATTATGTGTGTGCTGCTTGTACTCAATCTGTTTGGCACATTTTAAAAGGCCACACCATGCAATGGGATGCTGCTCAGGAGGAGGCCATGTGTGTTCTGTTAACATAACCAGTGCATTGCTTCTGGAGATGTGTTTGGTATATCACCATGAGCCATGGTTTTGCAATATCAGTGCCATCCAGGACTTCACAGCTTTACTGTTGCCTTTGTACCTGCTTTGCAGCCTACCCACTAGCCTAGTCCTGGCCCTCCAGCTCTAACCTACACCTTGCTCTTGCCCTGCAGTGCCTGCTATGCCATTCCTCCAGCTCTGCCAAATCCCTTTTCTCTCTATTGCTATAATTTTATTCAATTGCAAATTCTTAATCTTTACTAAATTAAAGCATTGCATTCACCCTGTCTTTTATGCCATCTTCCACGAGAAATACCTGTCTGACACTGAACAAAAAATACCCATGTCAAGTGTCTCCTTAGAAGTAGAAAGTCAGTAGCAATAAGGTGGGAGTCAGTGAAGAGCCACATTCCACATTGTATGTTTCCATTCTAGGTTACCATGAGCATTCATTTAGTCAGTGACATCTTGTCTTCCGTGGGAAGCAGTGGGTGCCCAGTTCTCGTTAAATGTTGAAATGAGGAGAAGCTGGGAGCCCTGATCTCTCTCAGAGAAAAGTTCAGAGTGCAGCAGGCAAAGTTTGCTGCTCATTGTGTTTGACAGCCTGCCAGCAGGCTGCTCCTGCTGCCTCCCACCAGGAAAGGGCTTTCTTGCTCACCCATCTCTCACTTTTCCTTCGCACACTTGATGCTACCATGAGATGCCATGGACTAAAAAGCTGCTCCAGTATGGGCAGGAGGGAACAGCAAGATTTTATGTGATCCAGGACTCAAAGGCAGTGTCTGCACATAGAAGATGTGCAACTTGCTTTCTTCCTTCATGACCAGCTTCCCAGAGGTCAAAATGCAGAATTTAGGAAAGCAGAGGCTCTTCTTCATCCTTAAAAAGTTCCTATATCTAAACCAGTACAATCCTGATGCAGTGAGTAATGCTACTGAATTAAAAGCCATCGGTTTTCCAGAACCCCACCCAGCCATCCATTTAACATATCAGTGGTATTCCTTTCTTCATAAAACCAGACATTTTCAGGGTTCCCAATCCAGAAAAGACCTGTGGGCTCAAGGATCCCACCAGAATCACCTGACCTCTTCAGGAACCTCCATGGGTCCCTGTGAGCCCTAGTCCTGTGCTTAAGGAAAATACAGTGCTCAACGAAAATATGGTGCCCTGTCTGCTCTTTCCCTCTTGCATTTGGGATAGAATTCATCAGGATTGACTAAATCTTCAGACAGTACTTCCAACTGCATGTAGGGTTTTCAGTCCATTTTCTTCTCATGCAGCTTCTGCATGAGAACTGCAAGTCCCAATCAGACCATGCCATGCCTCAAATCAGAGCTGGAGTCAGGCTTAGCTGCTTCAAGCCACCAGCACTGCACTGGGGGGTCAGAAGCAGACCTGGGGTCTCACCAGAGGAGCAGGGTCTGTTGGGCATAGCCCATGGCAGTGCCAGGCTTGCAGGAGAGGGGAAGATACAGAGGCTTTCCCCTACATGGAGGTCTGGTTGGTGGTGACGTTGGAGCATCCTGAGCCACGCAGCAGTGCAGGAAGGCCTTGCTATTATTCTCATGTGACAAAAAGAGCCCAGATGTGCCAAGACTCAGGCTCTTCAGGATGCAGATTGCTCCACAGATCTGAGCTGATCAGTGGCGCTCCTTGCCTCCTGCCTTTCTCCCCATCCTGCTGTACATGTGTTTCAAATGGCAATTACACTTGTATTTTACAAAATACACTGCTCAAAAGAGGAAAGGAAGCCACGGTGCTCCCTGCCCCCACTCCTCCAGGCCCCCATTAAGTCTGTTTGCCTGTGATTTCTTCCAACTGACAGAGCCAGTCTGTTAGCAGTTAAGTTAAACAGAGCTTGTCCTGTAATAACCCCGTTCAGGCTGCTAATTGGTACCAGTACCTACTCCCTGCCTCCTCCTCTCTGCTGGCAGAGCTTAGTCTGCTGTGCTCCTGCCAGGTCAGCGGGAGAAGCGGTGTCACCTGCTGGCCTTTGCTCTGGGACAGGGCCTCTCCTGTCAAGGCACAGGTAGCAGTGGCAGGGGGAGGTGAGCAAGAATGGGAAGGGCTTTGCCAGAGAAAGAAATGACCACGTCCTTAAATGTGCTCTGTTCGTCACTGCTGAAATTGAAGACAGCAGTTGCTCTGCCTGATCTGGCCACAAAGTCATCCTAATCATCTCCTTATGACATCTCACTGCATTGCTGTTGAAAAAATGATGACATCCCAGCATTGCCACAGGAATATAAGGCTTCACAGCAGGGAAGACAGGCAAGGTACTGCTCAAGCTGGATGCTGCTATGCAGAGCTGGTCCCATGAGGTGCCCAGCTTCTCTGGAGATGTAGCTATTGCTACTACCAAAATGCTTCAGGATTATCTAATAACAGTCAGGCCTCATAGACCACCATGCACTAGGAACAATTCAAGTTAAGGAATAGGTGAAAATAAAGATCCCAGGAAGGAATGCACTTGCAGTGCTGCCCAGTCCATTAGAGAACCCAGATGGCTGGGCAGAAGTCAAGGTTTGTTGTTTGGTGCTCATAGTAATTGGGTTCAAATCCTCTGGATGACCTGTGGGACTACGATATTATTTCATTTCTAGGAGAAACTGTGTTTTACTGCTCAAGATACTTCTAGGCATCACATTTTGGGGTTCCCTGCACAAAATAGGCAGAATTATTTTTGCAGTAATTGCCTCTCAGAGAATATGCTTGTCTGCTCAGCGATAAGCAAGACCTATATGTGAGGAGCCACCCCCACTAACACACACCAAATTTCAAATGTTTGCTGCCAAGTCACAGGGAAAGAGATGACTGGATTTTTTTCATCAATTAAATCAGCAAATAAATGTAACAAATAACTTCATAGTGAGTGCAGCTGGAGAAAAAGAATGAGAAGGCTGAATCTGACAGGCCACTCATTGTGAAATATATGTGCCACTCCTATTATTATTATTAGTTATTTGTTGAATGTTTCCAAAGTGGTTAACTCATTAATCCTCAGAGGGTGTGTGGGAAGTAAGACAGTTGTTACCCATTAAGTAAAAGCCCTGGTTGTCAATGGTGCCAAGTGTTTTGGCTGCAGGGAGGCTGTTGGAAGGTAGGCCTTTGCTGGGGCAGCATAAGATCTTAGTTCTTCTCATTTTGCCAGTATCCAGGGTCGAACTAGTCTACCTGTTGCCCAGAGAGGCCTCCTTGCAGCATGTGCAGTGCTTCCAGGCACTGAAGGAGTGATCTGAGCCTGCATCCTTCTCTGAAGGCCTTTGATGTGATCCTGAGGAATGGTCTCAGGCCCCAGACACACACAGGAGTGTCTGTCAGGCCAGTAACTCCTGGGAATTACAGGAGCACAGGGTCTTTATCCTGAATGTTGCCACGTCTTTGTCTTAGCTCCCCACAGAAGCAACTGGAAGAGCATCCTCATGCACAGCAGCCCTGCACTGAGGGGAACCTACACACCCCTTGGCCCTGCAGAGCAGAGAAGGAAAGCAGCATGCCTTTCCCCACCAGCATTATTCAAAGATCAGGCTCCAAGATCCCATCCTGAACACATTCTTGGGAGGAAAAAGAAATTTCTCTGTTCACTGACCAAGTGCCAAGAAGTGTGTTTATGCATCCTCTTCTTCAAGAACAGTGTTTGATTCTGTTCACCAAGTCTCCCTCATCCCCATCAGGCAGGGCTCCAAGCTGCCCTGGCTCCCAGCTCCTCCAACCTGGAGCTATCCATGGTTTGTGCAACACGCCCAGCTCTCATGGTTTTGCTCATTGCAAACATTTGACTTTGTGCATGGTTCCTGCTTTGGCACTATAGTGTCCAAATCCTCCTATAAGCATCACAGAATTGTTCAGCTCAGAACAAGTAGCCCCAGCTTTCTCACACGTTAGGAATGACTGACACCATAAATGTGGAGAAGGTAAATTGTTTGTTGCAATTACTTAACTGAGATCTTAATTTACAGAATTTTAGGAATCTCTGCTCAGGAGAGAAAGCTCAGAAATGGGAGATGAATCCTGGAGCTCCAGGTAGTGGAAGAGAAACTTGATGAATTTAGGAGCTGGCAAAGCCCTGCTGGTGTGAGAAACTGTTCAGGAGAGTCCCAGCAGCATCTCCACACAGAAGTGGTCTCACACAGCCTCTGTGGCTGGACCAGAGAGAAGCCAGAAGCCTGTACTGGCTATGAAGCCCAAAGCTTTGGGATCTGAGGAGCAGAAGCTATACAACCAGCATTTTCCATGTCTCTGAGCTAGTGGAGTGGTTTTAGGCAACCTTGATATGAAAGAGCAGTGAGAACTTGCAAGCCAAATGGTTCTCATTAGTGGCTCATTTTCTTGGTGTGAGGGATAAAAGCCCAGAAAGAGCTAAAGCATATCCCAGAATCTGGGTGGAGGGGAAGGGAATAACTATAGAGGATCACCCTTTCCCCAGGCAGTGACTCTAGAGCTTGGCATGACCCTGCAGCAGGGAAAGAAGGAACTGCAAGCCCACTGTTGAGCTTGGCAATAAGTCTAAGAGCCTACTCCCAACCTAAAAAAGGACCTTAGAGTTTGGGGTAGAGACAGACCTGGCAGACTGAGAAGGGCTGGGGAAGTGGACTGCTCCAGTGACCTATAGATGCAATAGGTTGGGTGAACAGCAGAGTGAGAGAGTAAACATGGACTGGAGGCAGGAGTATTTGAAACCAGAGCAAATAAGTACGGTAGAGTATCTGTTGAGCAAACTGCTGGCAGCTGGGGAGAAGAGGCTCCAAGGCCAGAAGACCACGTGTCTCTATGGAGTGATCCCTGTGCTGCTGTCTCAGACTGAGTGCCTGGCAGCACATCTTCCAGCCTTCAGGAGCTAAAGAGGGAGAGATCTGGGCAACCAGGGCAAGAATGTACTGGTTGTGCTTTGAAAAGCCACATGAGCACGGTGTTTCTGGAGTCTCCTGGTTTTCTGAAAATTCCTCACAGAAGCTGATATGCTTAGCCTTAGAGCTGAAATAGCAGCAGCTGAGGTCCCAGTGCTGTTTCCAGATCTCTTCCTTTAGTTATCTGGCTCATACTCGAATATAACCATTGGGAAGAATATATACATATATATATGGAACGATGCTTTCACCCATTTTCTGGTATTTTAAGAACCATCAACCTGCCATCAAGTCAATGGAGCACTACTGCAGGTCTCAGATTAGTACTGTAAACTGGCAGTAGTCTGATCTTTCAGTATTGAAGAGCCAGCACTAAAAAAGGGCTCTGGAGAATGGTCCCAGGGCTGAGGAACAAGCTGATGAAGGATTGTTCCTCCCAAGAGCCAAATGGTGATATAGCAAATCTTCACTGCACCCCTTTTCCCATATGTTTGGATCAGCTGCAAAACAACTGGTCATGCTGACCTTCCAAATGATAGTGACAGGCCTCTGAAATATCTAAGAAATGACGTGGTGCCCTTGCATCCAGCTATTTCCATGCTTAGAGTAGACCCACTGCTTTGGGACCCATTCACTTGAAGACTTTACTGGGAGGGTTTATTTGCTCTTTTGAATGCTTGGAGTTTTTGGAAAGCAAGGTGCAGTCTACAGAAAAGAGGTCTAGTCCTGCCAACCACATCAGGCCAGCCCTGTTTGAGTCTTGCTCACAGCTGTGAGTCATGACAGACTGTAAATCTGAGGGCTGGAGTGAGAAAACAGCTGGGTGGCCACCAGAGATAGCTGAGGGGAGCTGTTAAGGGCACTACCTGGCTTTTGATCAGTCCTAGGAACCTGCAATGTTAGCAGGTGCTAATCCACTCTTCTAGGAATTCCCGGCAATCAGCTTCCTTCAACAGCTGAAGGAGGAAAAAAGCTACTTGATCACAAACCTGAAGGAGCTGGTGTTGAAACATAGCTTAGCTTTTTTTATTAATTGCTTTAAAAAGAGGAAGGTAGGAGAGGGAAATATAAATACACACTGAATATTCACTCTACACAATAAAAACTCTCCATTAACTCATGGCCTATTTTCAAACAGATTATTTGACTTCGGGGTTTCTGCTTTCTTAAGTTTGAGATTTCACATGATTTGGAGAAGAGATTTTAGTCTCTTGAGGTCACACAGGCAACCACCACAATAGTGGTTTCACCACGTGTCTGTGACTCCTTCTGCTGGAAGCTCCAGTGGCGTGTTAGATAGGTTCACATTTGTGTGCAACCTTCCCATAAAGAGGGGATGGAGTACTGCTCCTTTTATACAGATGAGGAACCTGAGAGCCTCAGGTCATGTTGCAAAGCTGTGGCTGGGAACTGGATTCAGACCCAAGGATCCCAAATGCCTTAGCTGTAAGTGTCATTGTGAAATCCTTTGTTTGAGCTGTCTTTTCAGTTGTATGGTCCTTTTTCTGCATTTGATGGACCACCCTAGAGTACATGTTCTCTCCTCAACCCAAAAGTGGATCTATAATTTAATTACTGCCAGGGCATGAACTCTGTTCACTTGCTGGGATCACAAAACTTCCTCAGAAATGCTCATCAGCTGCTGAGAAAATTATGCCCAGCTAAAATTTAATTCACAGTTGGAAAAAAAAAATCCTCTGAAGATTGACCATTTGTATCACAGCTGTCTTAAGGGTGAGAAAGACTAGAGACTTGCCGTGCTCTGTGCTTGGAACAGGAGTCAGTCCCTGACTGATTTATTGCTCAGGCAGGGTCCCACTGGATGCTCAGCACTTTCTGGCCTATGTGATGTGAATGGAGCCACAAGTAAGGTGGCTTTCCCAACATCATGCTTCAAATCCAGCTGATTCAAGTGCAAAACTGAAAACTCCTGAGGTCCATTCCAGCTCCTGAGCTGTGGGATCATTCTGATTTTTCTATGCTTTTAAATTGGAGCAGGTGTGCAGCATAAGCTAAAAGTGTCCAAGGGAAACCTCTCACTCACAGGTAGCCACAATCATGTTCTGTAGGTCCAGACACCAGTGTCACAAAAACCTGCAGAAATGTTTTCTACAGCAGAGTATATGTTGCTGTCCTTGATCCTAAACACACAGGCTGACTTTTAATTAGCAACATACATCCCAGAAGACTGGGAAGATGTGTCTGAATTTACCTCTATCTTAATTGCAGCAGGAAGTTGCCTTCTGGGGCTAATCAGCTCTGAGACTCTTGGCACATCTCATGTTAATGGACCGAAGCTGCAGCTGGCAGCTCCTTCCAGGCACTCACTGGGTTCTTACCTACTGGCCTGAGCAGCATATGCTGCAGGTGACACCTCACCGGCGTACCAAACTGGTCAGGCATTCCCATACGGGAGAATGGGATGCTGCACTGAGCCACCTCAATGCTGGCAACTAGAGGTGTTGGGGAAGGGGTACAGTGGGAAAGAGTAATGGAAAGGATGGGAGGTTTATATGAATATCATCCATACAGTGAGGCTCAAGATTGGATTTGTCATCGGGAAATCCCACTTTGTTATTTCAAATTATCTTGATTCCAGTTCTGCGTGGGTGGAGATGTATGTAAATGTGAATGTGTGTATGTGTACACACAAAGCACAGCCAGCCAGCCACCTCTACAACCATCTGGCTTCCCCCAAACTTGATCCTGGCTCCGCTATGCCAGGGACTGATGTGACCCCACTGATAAGCGGGCACAATTTGTCAGAGCACAGCCCATTTTACCATCCTTCATGCTAGCTGGGAATGCAAAATGTGAAGCTGCAGGGGCAGGGAATAGAACACATCCCTTCCCCACCTGACCTCTTATTCCAGGAGGGAAAATGGGCTCTGCCAAAGCCCTGACTCACACCAGCCCCACTCTCCTCTCTATCTTCAGGCTTGCTGTGTTTCTTCTTCCTGTCTAATTTCCCTATGAGGGAGTGTGACAGGCTCACTTCCTCTCACAAAGCAGATGTGAGATTTGGGACTGCAGTTCCTGGAGAGCTGGGCTTTGTTGTCCTGTACCAAAGCCCAGCTCTGTGGTGGCCTTGATGTTTCAGCACACAGTGAGTTCAAAATGGCAGGGAGGTACTGATGAAGAGCACATCTTCCTTTTTACACGGGTGGCCTGAACCTGCTGACAGCTTTAATTTAGGAAGCTAACAGTGGCTCCCTACACACTGTGGCTGCCTGTTGAATTGACTGAGCTACAAACATACCCCCTTCACTTTGCATTCCCATGGCATAGCCTATTTGGGGTCAGAGTGCCTCTGCTACCATGGGAATCATGCATCCCCAATCTGCCCCTCTCCACTTGCCCTTTTTCGCTCCTGATCCACCTAGAAAGCATCACAGAAAAGCTTCTGATGTCTGGGAGCCTGGCAGCAGACATATGACAGCATCCCTGCCTGCAGGAGCCTCAAAGGCAGAGGGTGATGTTCAGATGCCTCCATGGACTCCATGCCCCAGGCAGGAGGGACCAAGCAGGTCTGCAGCTCTCCAGACAGTCCTTAGTACATGCATGCAGCCCTACTCTCCTTTGTCTAACCTGGTTCCTTAGAAACAAATGTGCACAGGGGCAGAATAAGGTCCATGTGTGGGGCAGGCTGAGCTGGAACAGGCACTGAGGCCGAGACAGCCTTCTCAGTCATTGCTTTTCTTTATCTAGTATCTACTCCTGGAAGGCAGCTTAATCCCAGGACTTGCCTTTCTTCTCGCATTAAATGCTATTACTCAGACTCTACACATTTTGGTGGTAACATACTAAACAAGATGAAGGACCAGGGGTTGTGTAATTATGATACCAATATATGTCACAACTTACACAGCAGATAACTGGTGGTTTTCAAAAAGTCACTGGTAAATGGCTCTCAGAGGAGATCTCTCCCTACAGGAGCAGCATTTCACACCACCAGCCACTATAATGAGGGCAAAAGTACTCATCCTTACTCCCAGGGGTCTTACCACGAGGTGTAGGCAACAGACTTTGCTTTCCTGTGGCAGCCCTCAAGCACAGGAATTTGCCTCGCTTGAGGCAGTTGGATATGCCTCATGCTTCCTCAGTTTGTTTTGACCATCTTCTACGACCAGACCATATTTAAAGAAAAGAAACAAGTTAATTCTGCCAAACCAAAGGGTTTGACATTTGATTGCAAGTTATGTGAAGAGAGATAAAATGCTTTTCTTCTCAGCCATGGCCAGCTAGGGTTTGGTTGAGACACTTCCCATCATGGCAGTGCAGTCTTTCAGGGCACACTGCTTTCTTAAGGCATCTTTTTGTTTTGGTCACTGTGGTTTTTGGGGTGGGTTTCAGATTTCCTTGTCAGATTTGGGAGCTGTGTGTCTGTCCTCAAAACTGCCAAGCCTGTCTCACAGGCCCCTTCCCTGCACACCTAAGTTAGGAGTCGTTGTTTTACCTGTTTTTGTTTTCTGTTGCTCAGGGGCTGAGAGAACACCAGAGAAATAGGGCAGAGCTTGATGGAGAATGAATTTCTCTGGAGGAAAGAGAGAACCGCAGACGCCTGCCCTTCTATTCCTGTTTACCTTTGCTTTCAGGAGGTCAATTGAATTGTGGGCATAAACTTACATTGCGGTTTGCAAACTGATACTCACCAGAAGGTGTTCTGGCGTCACAGAGCATTTTGTGTTTCGGTTTCTTCTTTCCCAGCTCTTTTATGGCTTGGTAATAACTTGCAACACATGTATTACAGAAACATTATTTACACAACATTTTTGCAGCATCACAATTAAATTTAGTTGGCAAAATTCCTGCGAAGATGTTCCTCACATGGAAACAACCAACGACCCATTTCAAACTTGGACTTCCCCAATTCTTTCTGTGTGGTACAGCTGCAGGATTTCTTCAGAAGCACTGATTGAAAGTTTCATGGTCTTCAATTCTGTTTATGTTGAGAAAGGGGTGAGTGGGGGATGTTTCATGCAGCAAACACTTACTTGGCCTCTCTACCCACTCACTTATGGTCCCCCCTACCATGCGGGACATGGTCACCCTGTGGAACTCATTGCTGCATGACATTGTGGAGAACAACTGTCTTGGTTGCTCCAACAGCACAACAGACAATGACAAGGCTCTCATGGTCCAATACAATGATCTAACCAAAGCTCCATCTCTGGACATGTCTGCGGTGCAAGCCATTAGATACTAAGAGGTAGCAGAAGGGAAAATATCCCTATGTCAAGGCCCAGTTTTTATGATTTAGTTGCTGTCAAAGCCAGGAGAATGAACTAGACCGACTTTGATCTGACCCAGTACAGCACTTAGTTCAAATTTATACTGGCTGGGAGTCAAGCCTGGTTTCTATCACAGAGTGTTGTGCAATTCTTGCTCTCATTCCCAGTGCTGTCCCCCCCATCCCACAGAGGTTAGTGAGTTTGTATCTCAAGCTAAAGAGAGAGTACTTTCTGACTGCAGCCACATTTGTACCATCAGGCCTTGCCCAATTCTGCTTCTGAGATCTTATTCAGAGAACCACTTACACTTACTTCCAAGAAAGAAAGTGCTTAAATCCAGCTGACTTTAACAGATGTCTTGGAGTGAGGCTCTACCAGCTCTCTATCCATGGAGTGTGATGACTTTCCCCTCATTTTATCATCCATTTTCTGGACACTGGGCTCTAAAAGAGCCCCTTTTATATTCTCCCATCCCACAGGTACAGTCCAGACACAGAACCCAAGAGCTGATATCTTAGGCCCACAAGTCGGGGGAGCTTTTCTCTGCTAGACTGGCTTAGAAAGAAGAGACAGTGAACTCAAGAAGAGCTTTCCAGCAAGAATTAGTGGGATATATGGTGTTTTTCAAATCCCCTTAGTAAAGCCCTGAAGTTCAAAGGTGGACCTACCAGGGGGGACTGTCTGGAGTTTTTGGGGTTTCTCTCCCCTCATTATCCAGGCTCTGATGAAAACCCACAGTCACATTTGTTGGTAAATTTGTACTGTTAGCATCTTGAGATCCCTTGCATTATACAATGCTCCTGAATTTCCCTCATCCCAGAGCTTGACATGCTTGCACCCAAACACAATAATACTTATCCTTCATTCCACTTTCCTCCCTGGCTAGTCCTCCTCACTGGTCAATGTCCCTTCTTCACTGCCATGTGCTGGTTGCTTCAATGATTTAGAAAGGAAGATGTACAATAATACAAGAAGGATGTATAATGAGGTAAGGAAGATATATAACGAGATTAAAGTGATGCAAATGTCTGCTGGATAAGAAAGGGAGACACCCCTCAGTGGCTCAGTGAAAAGGGATCCCCATTGCAAGAAAAAGTCACAATGATGAAAACAAATAAAGGTGTCCTGGAGCCCTTCTCTGACTCTTGGGCTTTACAGGGCTCTGAGTGATGTGTGCAATGCTTGGGGAGGAGACTGGCACTGCAGGCATGGTGTAAAAGGGCCTTGGAAAGTATACTGCTGAGGTCACACCACCTTTGTATCAGCTGGTATGCAGCCCCTGCCACAGGTCTGCTCACACATCCCTGTGGCATATAGAGCAAGGATAATGGCTATGGACTAACTCTTGTCTGGCAAGACCCTGAAAGTTCCAGGATGAACATTGTCTCAGGAAAGAGAAGAGAAGAGAAAGGGAGTCATCAATACAAGCATGCCAATGGTCTTACAGGAGAAAGTTGGGAACACCTGCCTTTTCTTCATAAGCACAAAAGTAATGGAGAAGAAAAAGTTAAAGTGTGGGGAATTCCAGTGGAATAACACATATTTGAACACCAGCCGATAAACTCAGCAGTACTCAGAAGGGGCCTGGGTAGTTAGAAGGCACAGGACCATTGCAAATAGAAGTACGTTATGCAATTTTTCTTCTCATTTTTGTTGCTGACTTCTGAAAGTCAGCCTGGGGAGTTATGTGAGTTTCCCTCTCAGGGAACAGGGAGAGTACTGTCTGACTAAAGTTATCTCTGTGCCATCAGGCCAACTTCTACAATTTTGAAGGCAGTCAGCAAGGCTCAGGAACATTGCAAATAATGACCACTTGTGTCAGAAGGAGTTTGAGTTATCCTGCTTCAAGATCTGTTTTGGCTGCTCATTGACCAAGCTGCTTAGCTGGAATGTATACCCATGACAGGGAATGAAGGGCAGAGATGTACTTGCTCCACACTTGACCCCTCCAACCCCTGACATCTTTCCTAGGAATGCTGTTGGACATGGGATGGAAAGAGGGATTCTTCCCCCATGCACATCCCACGTGCACATTTACAGTGCTCCCCTTTCTTTTTCTTCTCTGGTGCTGCAAGAACAGTTTCAGGCTTTGGCTAGTACATTCCCCATGACCTTCCAAGCTTTAATGTCTGCAGCACCTGAAGAGAAACCTGGAGCATCCTGCATTTGATTGCCTGATTCCATCAGCTACAAGCCTGGGGATGACCTGGCTGTCATGGTGACAGTCTGAAATACCACCTGGACTTTCAGGATGTAGGAAAAGGGTTAGGTAGTGGCAAAGTGATTTGAAAGAGAGGCAGATGACTTCCAGCTCCAGAATTACTACGGGCTTTGTCTTGAGCCAGCTTGGTGGAGTCAGCAGCTCTCAGGATTGCTCAGGATTGTCATACCCCACCTGTCTGGGGACTCCAGTAATGTTGAAAGCAGGCACTTTGCTTTTTTAATCAACTGCTGTTTTCTTGTGGCTCTCTCTTTGCTGTAGCTATAGCCTGTCTACTCATTAGCAGCTCCAGGCTGATACACAAGCAGAGGGAAGACTGCTCACCACTCATCAAATACTGAGCTTATTTGTATGTTTTCTGTTTTTATGCAATTTTTAAAATGCAAACAGATGTCATGAGATTTTTATCTCATTACCTTCGTATGGTTTTCATCCCCATTAAACTTTCAAAGAAAAACTATGTGCAACCAAGTTCTCAGTCTAGCAACCCTAAGAAGTCCCATGCGACAGAACAGCCCAAAACCAAGTAGCTTGGTTACGCAAAAAGCCTTAATACTCCAGGATTGAAGTGTTGTACAAATTAGAGTCTTAACAGCTCAGACTGATCCAAGATACAGAAAACTGTGTTCCTTTTCTTTCATTCGCTCTTCTTTCATTCACAGCTCAGACCATCTCTGAAATTCCCTCCTCTGTCTTCTAGTGATCTACCTGCCTTCAGTGCACATTGTGTCAGCCCCAAACATTGCCCTTTCAGATGAGTCCTTGGGGTTGGAAAGTACTCTTGTTAGTGTGCTACAGGCACATGGACTAGGATGGGTGGGCTCCCCCTGAGGCATCAAAGAGGCCATGGTGAGTCTGACTGTCCAGGCACCAGTCCAGCCTTTGCTGTCTGCTAGACAGCCCAGTAGAGGATTTGAAGTGGACTGGAGGGTATTGTAAGAGTAAGTAGGGGAGGCACAGGAAGGCAGTTACAGCACTGCAATCCAGCCATTGAAAGCTAGGCTTTCTTAACTCTGCTGCTCCCCACAGACTTAACTTTGCTTACCCGAGTTTATGCCTCAGAGCAGCAGCTGCAGCTTTACAGGAGACCATACCAGTGTTCCTCTTCCAACAAAAATACATGCTGCTGCTTTGAAGTTAGAATTGAACAAATCTTCCTTTAAGCTGCTTTATATTGCATCTAGTCCAAGCATCAGCAGGAAATTCATCTGCATTGCTGTGCGCTACTGTGCCAGCAACCAGGAACCACAGCAGCATCCAAAGGTGAGGCCTGATCTCTCAGCTCACGTCATCAACTTTCACAACACCATAAAATGGTACTGTGCCACAACATACAAGAAGGCAAAATAGACAGATCTCTTCACTGTTCTGCCCAGGTGACAGGCACTATTCATACATTTCTCTCTATGGTTTTTGACTGAGCCGCACAAAGCCTCCTACAAACAAAGGGAATGAGACAGATTCTGCTACAAAGAACTCAGCATATAAGGAGACAAAAGAGTGATGGGATCAGAGAGGAAACAAAAAAAAAAAAAAAAGATTTTTTTTTTCCCAAGATCACAGAACAGGTCAGCAGTATTAGGTAACACAATGCTGAACTAAATACCCAAGTGCAGGTGTTTCCTGTAGGACTCCTCCTGTAGATAATCTAGTCTATTGAGCAGGTTTGGTTATAGAAATATTTAGGGAGATGTTCACTGCTTTGATTTGGGTTCACAGGCATATCAAACATGTTGCAGCTGTGTAAAGTTGGAAGTGAAATAAGCAACTGACAGAGTAGAATGGGGCAATCTGTCAAACTCATAAAACCTTTTTTTTTTTTTGTTCCCATTTCTAGGAATAAAAGAAATATTTGTGAAATCACATAAACTGCTAAACATTCTCGCATCGTTAGGCTGTTAACTCCCTTCTGTACCAGATGGAGGAAGGGCCATAGGACGTTTTTCCAAACTGATTTTTTATAAGACTCTTTAAGACCCCTGTAAATCTTGTCAGAAAAGGTATTTGGCATTAAAAAAATTGCTTAGGTGAGGAAGCTGGAATGTGGGGTGGTGTCTTACAGAAAGACCCTGCCCTTCTGGAGCATTCAGTCCATGTGCTACTACATCTGCCAAGGCAATTCCGAAGAAATAGCCCCACTGCCCAGTTTCCAAAGAAAATGTTAATTAAAAAAAAAATCATTTTCTTCAATTTTTCATGCCACTAAAATATTGAGCTGGATCCATTGCATGGATTTTGCTCTGGTTATTTGCAGAGCTGTTTCACATCAGGATCACTATTTCATCAGTAGAAATATAAATCAGAGCCGAGAGAGTAGGAAAGGTGAGATAGCTAAGATGGCAGGAATCTATTGTTTCAAGCCATTTTCTCAGAAAGCTTTTTCTATTTCTTTTCACCAGCATCTCATAAGTTGCTTTTTCCATTCCTGTTTTTTTCTCACAAAACATAATTAACTTAATCAGATTTTTTTAAAGGAAGGAGCCCAGAGATAGGCTGCAGCCCCTCCCAAGTGCCTTTCTGTCTGGAAGGAATCTGAGTCCCAGATATTGAATGTTGCAGTCTGGCACGGTGAATGTCACACAAATATCAGTTGTACTACAAGTGAAATGCTTTGGCGAATCACTGGACACTGCCTGAGGCTGCTAACAGTTCTGTCGCATACTATTGTTACATTAGCAGCCCTCTTGAAAAAAAACCAGCCTGAAACTTGCCCAATGTAAAAATACGCAATAAATCCTAAAATTAACAAAACACACCCTAAACTTCCTTTAAGATCAGCTACATTCTTTTTATAAATATTTATAGCAACAACTGGCCTTTTAGAGGGTTCAGAATTTGTATTCTGGGTGGACAACTATCTAAAAAATGAAAACTCGCTGGGCTTTCTCTGTCTACAATTTATACCCAATTCACTTACCTGCCTAGGTTTTTTCTGGGACCAAAGGCATGCCCCATCAGATAGCACCATTTTTAGCATTTCACTGCAAGGCTCTCCCCACTTCCCAGATATGGAGATTCCTGAGGAGGACAGAGGATCTTTGCAATCATACAGGGGATCATGCCAGGCTGTGGATGTGTGTGTCCTGTTGAGCAGTGGGATTGCAATACCATCTCCTCTAAAATGAGAAAATATCCACTCATGCAACAACCAAGTAGGCTACACTCCCTAAACAAAGGGGTGCAAAATACATGTGTTAAAAAATCCAGAACAAGTGTTTATCATGCGCTTCTCAAGAAAGAGAAGCAGGTGTCAGGTTTAGAGCTTGCTGCCTAAATAATCCAATATGAAAGAAACCGCCCTTCTCAGGAAAACAGTGGCAGTTTGGGTAAGAAATTTTTTAATTTTAAGGCCAATGAGGGCTGCATAGTTCATAACACAGACCAAAACACCTCCCCACAAAGCAGGGGCTCAGTTATAGCCATACTATACAGAACCTTGTGCTTTGTTGGCAGGTAAAATGAATTTAAATAAGGGAGAAGCACATGGTTGGTGTCCACTTGAGGCTATAATGCAGTGCTTAAACTTACACATAAGTAAGGAAACACAAGCCTACTGAAGAAAAATGTGAAGCTGACACAGCAAGACGGCTGCAGTCATGGCTTATGTAGCAGCAGTATGGAGAGAGTGCAAAAGAGTGGAAGATAAAGTGAGGTTCAGTGGCATGTGGGTGTCTTTTGATACATGGCTTGTTCCATTCATTTATTCCATGAATGTCACATATCCCAAAGGTTTCAGGGCTCTTCTCTGCCACAGGTTTTCGGAGTAGTTTCAGCTGCAGAGTCGCTGTCTACCTTCACCAGGCAGCCGCAGCCGCCAGCCTGCAATCAACGCAGCATCTGTGTCCCAGCCAAACTTCTCCATAACCATGGCCAGCCAGTCTCTTCATTAAATGGCTTTCCCTTTATACTGACACAATGTCCATTTTCCCATGTCTCTCATGCCTTCCAGCCAGGGCCCAATTTGCCACAGCTGGAACAGGGGCCGCCCTACCTGGGACTAGGGACAACCACCACAGCTGGCATGAAATGAGGGGTGATTCAAGCAAAGTCAGTGAAAGTACTGTGGTTCACACCATGGGGACAGACACAGACCCGTTATTCTTGAGTTCTGTCCTTTGCTTTGTATGTGCACCACCTCTTTTCTCATATCACCATTTCTCCAACCTCCATCACAGCACAAGCCTCCCCAGCTGGCCTGTGTCCTCCCAAACACCTCAAGTCAGCAGCACCCTGGCCACAGACAACATTTTTAATTCAATTTTTTGTTTATTTTATTAAAATACTAACAGTAAATACATTAATTAGTAAAATAGAGCAAGTAGAAAGCACAAGGTGGGATGGAGAGATTTGCCCAGCTATAAATAGCAGATAGAATAAACAGGCAACTGTGAATCATGGGCTAAGAGGCTGGGCTTCGCATAAAGGCAGCACCTGCTGCTGGGAGACTTCCACCAGTTTATTTGTTTGCTTTTAAAACAAAAACAAAACAAATGATGGACTCCAGACTGACAGGAATGTTTTCTCGGAAAACATTAATACTTGGTGATCATTGGCAGATATTTTTTCTACCTCCTGTGCAGTATTTGACCCACTCTGCATGCCAGAGGCAAGGTAGGGCTTTTGGTACAGACTGCCCTTACCGCAAACTCTTGGGATGTGCTGGCAGCCTGGGCAGCTGCCTGCAGATTAGCAGGATGGGTCATGGCACATTAACTGTGGGAGGCTTAGGACATTACACAGAAATGGAGATTTTGGGATACGCAGCATGGTTAGATGGGGGAGTGTATGGTGGGCTCTGCCCTGGGGGATGCACAGCCTGAATGAAGAAAAGGCAAGAATTCTTAGCCTTACTAATGCTCCACAACCAAATTTCAGCCATCACTGCAGTTGAGCTCAGTAACTTGTTTTTGTCTCTCAGAAAATCATCCTGATTGGACACAAAGCCATTAAGAGATGGTGAGCCCCAGACACATTCTGTTTCAATGTGTGCCAGCACCCCCTGCGTGATGCGCCTCATTCCTTATTTACATTTGACCGGCTTTAAATTGCAATCCCTGCTGCTTGTTATGTCTCTCTCTCCTAGATTAAAGAGCACTAAAATGTCACCCTTTCAGTGTTATCAACTGCCCTCTGCTAATATTGCCTCACAGTAAATAAAAGGGACTTCCCAGTCATTATTTTATACCCCACAATCACAGTGCTTTTTCAGATCAATTAGTTTTCGCCCCTCTTATCTGCATTCAAGGCTCACCTCCCTTTCAGGGTTTCCATTGCCTGTTCAGGGACCTTTCCTATGTCTCCTCTGACCTATGAGAAAGGAGAAGAGCTGACTCAAAAGGAGAGCTTGGTGTGAGGACATCCGATCTTCCGACAGACCAGACGAGCTGATGTTGAACATGGCCAATGCCTTTGTGCATGTCTGAGCTTCTTACTGCGCATCCTGGGAAGATAACATGATTACTTACTTGCCTGTAAAGTTACATCCCCTTTGGCATGATGAGCTTATCCAAGACACATCAGTGTGCGTGACTCGATATTTATCTATAAGGACTTTCCTTTTCTACCTTGTGCCAAATTACCTTTCTGTAGGATACTCTTAACTGAAACCCTTTTATTTTATACACTCTTTCTTTCTTCCCTGGGATACATAAAAACATCAGGGCAAAATATTTTTTTGCATAAAACTGCAAAAACTAGCTTGACTGGGGATGATCATTGGATTTTCTCCCTCTCTCTTCCACATCAGCACTTTTTTATTTTGGCAAGAACCCATGCAATTCCCTAATAGCTACTTGATACTATGTGAGAACCAGAAATTAATCTTAAGAATGTCAGCCCAATTTCATTGTCCAGCTTGTGAAATGTCTAAAATCTAAGCTCTCAACAATGTATAAAAGCACATTGGAAGCCACTGAAGGCCAGTTTGGACTACGTGACAGTGAAATGTCTTTTAAGTGCTGGTAGAAAACCGTGTTTAGCTTTTAAATATAGCTTTTCAACACTCTGGTATGGTTTTACAAAGTAGGAGCAGCATCACTGTTCCCCAAAATATCCTAACCACATCATGCTAGAAATGAAGCTTTACTACTTCCTTTTGTTTCCTAGCTACCAACAATTTTTTATCTTAGTAGTAGAGATAATCAGTGAAATTTGGCATTCAGACTGCAAATTCATAAACGCCTTAAAAAACCCTCATACATATATACATATCTATCTATCTATCTATATACATCTGTAACAGTTACAATTGCTCAAATAGTTCTCTTCTCAGAAATGTTTCAATTACCAACCTGCATCCTGGATGCCCACTCATTCCTGTTCTGCAGCCCCTGCCAGCCTAGTCCTGGACCCCCCCCAGTTCTGCCCCTACCCCACAGGCCACTCCACCCCAGCCCCCCAGCACTATCCTACACTCCTTTCCAACTCCAACCCCATCTGCTATCGGAGCATTCTCTCTTCTCTCCTCTCACCCTTCCCAGCTCTACCAGTCCCTTTACATTCATCACATTAAAGAAAACATTTCATGGTCATCTCTTTTATCTCCTTCAGTGAGCAGTTAATCAGAAAAAATGCTTTCATGTTGCTAAATCAGGGCCAGTGGGCAAAGCCAGGCTGACAAGAGACATTTTCCTCTGCCACTAACGTGGGCTAAATAGTATTAATTACAGAGGCTGGGCTTTGATTGCTGGAGTGTGGTGGGACTGGTGAGAGCTCTCTCCTCCCCCTCCGCTCCCTCCCACTGCAAACCCACACTGCACCTCCTCTACCTGACTGCCCTTTGCCAGCATCCTGGTCCCATGTCACACCACAACTGCAAGTGGGATCCTGTAAGTCTTCATCTGGGCTGCTCAGACACCACCTCTGGTGTGTCAGGTCCCTGGCCTGCAGGACAGTGACAGCCTTCAGCCTAGCTGGGTGGTGGGGCTGTCCCTGTCCTTGCTTCCCCCATGCTTGTCTGCCCAAGGCAATGTTTTTTCCAGGACAGGGAATGTTTTCTATGTGTTTCAGAGAACCTGAGGTCAATAGACATCACCCCACACAGTGTTTCTCATCCTGTGGTCTGTGGGCCACAAGTGGTCTGTCAGATGTCAAACAGACTGCAAAATGACTGCAGACAATTTCTGGGGATAGACATATCCATCCTCACACATGCCAAAAAAAAAAGGAGCAAAGACAAGAGGCAGTTGGAGGAGAAGGCAAATTGAGGACAATGTGTTACAACTCAGTCCTCTGCAGGGAGGTCCAAAGGTGTTTATTGCTCTTTCAAAGAAATAAAGTTAAAAAAACACCAACCCAGACTAGCCCCACAGTCACAAGTGGTCCCCATCTCTGCACATCTCCTACAACATTATGAAGGATATGATGCTGTGCCCCAATCTTTGCCGGCAATAGTATCCCCCATGTCTTCCAGGTGGGGAAGCAACAACCTTCCATCACACTGGCGGCATCAGTAAATAGCTGGTTAGCAATTCTGCTGAACTGGCTTTCCGCAAATTACCAAAACAGGCTGAATCCCCAGACACATGAATCACAGCTGAAACATGACTGCTTTTTAGAAGCAGAATGCCACTAACTGCTTTCTCCATCCCTCTCCGAGCTGAGCAGGGCTTTACAAAAGTGACCACAGGAGGAATTTTCAGGGCGGTCACTGTTTCAGAGACCTTCCCTTGGGATGGGTGGCACAGCTGGAGGCCTGAGTTAATCTGTGGTTTAAGCCAATTAAGGTGACTGTCCCTGGTGACCCACAGTGACAAGCTCTGCTCCCATGCAGTAGGCAGCAAAGTGGGGGCGCAGCACACCAGGCAACAGCCTTACTACAAAACTCAGCTGGAGCAGCCAAGCAGTACAACATTTTTAAATGCTTTTTCTTTGTTATGAGTGTTTGCTGCTGTATATCAAGACCTGTTTCTCCAGCCAGCACTCTAGCATGGTTATAGCTGCCTTTCACATCCTTGGTGTGAGCCCAACTGGGTGATGTCTGCAAACTGGGGTCCCCTATTCCCATCCCATGATACTTCAGGTCCTTCTTCCTCCTCTGTGCTGCAGCTGGTTTCCATAGGCTCATCCTGCCTCCTGTGTTGATGCTTTGCTCTACCCTGTGCAAACACAGAGGGAAGCAGAAGTGGTAGATCTGCTCCATTTTGCCCCACTCCAGACTGTAACCTTCTATGTGCTCTTTTAAAGATCACATGGACCTGGTTTTCCCAGACAGAAACAACAGGTTGGAGCCTCCACCAGGGCAAATCAGCACGGGGTCTTGGAGGTCTGCAGCACAGTCTATCCACTTAGACACATTTGCTCTGAAGAGCAAACAATTGGAGAATTGGGAAAACAGTGGTCAGGGCCCAGCAACCAAAGTCAGCTAAACCTTGATATACCAGTAACTTACACTGATCCAGCTGCTCAAGACAGGTTACTCCAAGTTTTTTAGGAACAGGGCCCTTTGGACTATCTGGATTTCTAGGGCAAAAGACCTCACACTTGTCAATAGCTTAATTCGCACCTTCAAATTAAAGTGTAGCACCGAAGAGAATGAAATACTCAAGTAAGTAACCCAACTAGGTCGTTGTCCCCGTGCTACTCCTTTTGATATTCAAATGTGTTTTAAGCTAACAGTGTTGTATTTATAGAATACAGTGTAGCAGTTACCCACAACGCCCTGGAAGAGCTGTTGAGGAGGCAGAAATAGGCATTTTGATGTCTAGGAGGGCAGTACAGAGCCTAGGGGATAAGAACATTCTCAGGCAACATGCAATAGTGAGGGAAGCTATGGCTTGAGTGGCCACTGCTGAGTTTAGAGTTAAGAGCGTATTGATATGAATGACAGCTCAGAGTCCTCGTTGCAGCATAATTCAGACCACAAACAATGCAGTGGCATCTTTTTAGATTAACTTGAAATATTTAGGGCTTTCTTCATTGCCAGAAAGATGCAAAACTTCTCTTCTTCTTTTTTTCTTCCTTTTACAGTGGAAATGTAGAAGATAAGAGCAGCCTGGATCAAATTAAGCCTGCATCTCGCCCAATGTTTTCTGGCGGGCCAGTTTTCAGTTGCTTCTGAGAGAAAGGCAAGAAGCTTTGCAACAGTGGGATAACGTGCTTGCCAAAAGAGTTTCTCCCTTAGAATTGTCTCTCTTGCTCAGAAGTTGTCTTCTGCCTTGAGGCGGAATGGTTTCTGTCCAAAGCTACTTGATTTGACTTTGTTCTTTGTTTGTTTTCAGTTCTTCAGGCTGTCACTGTGATTAATAGGTCTTTGGTGCTGGAACACAATTCTCAGATGAATACTGTCTTCTGTGGTAAATTCCAGGGCTGCTGAATTACAGAATAAATCTTACCTTCATGGAGTGGGTGGCTGGTGCCTTTGGAGATAGTACAAGGTGCCAGTAGACCACCTCCCTGTCAGTCTGCAGAAGGTCATAATTCTTTGCTGAATTTCTGCATATGAGGGCCAGGCCATCCTCCAGCCTGAGCAATGATCTGGGCCTGCCTGAAGCTCCACTGAGCTCCACACTTGGGAATCTGCTGCCACATGGTGGCATACACTCTCTCTGCCTGGCCCTAGGAATCCCTCCTTGGCTTCCAAGAGGTAGCACATGTGGGAAGAGAACTTCTGAGCTCTGCATTGTAACTAGCACATCAAGTTTCCAGGGACCCATTCTGGAGCTACTAAAAGCTTTTCCAAGAGCATTGTGGAGCTACACATGTGGAGCTACACGAAAGTGTCAGGGATGCTGGCAAAAATTCTGAAAGGATCTCAGATGCTTTGGGGTCAGCAGGTAGGATTTGTAAATGAAAGACTGTTACCAAACCTGATGACACTAGAAGTATTTTCACAAAGCAGGGCAAGGTCTGCATCCATAGCCTTGAATTTCTGCTGTGCAGCAGAAGGTCAGCACCATGCAGGAAAAGAAACTACAGAGATCATTCCTGTTCCTGACAGAGACTGAAAAGCAGAAGGGTGGTTGTCACAGAAGCTGGTGGAGAGCATCGCTATCTCTGACTGTGTGCAGCACTGCTAGTTTTCCATGCTGTGTTTCACTCCTTGAGGCCACAGGTTTCTTTGTGCTAGGTCAGACAGCTGTGTGCTGCTTAGAGAGGACACACTTGCAAGGCAGCTGCTAAAACAAGGCTGACTGCTTCCTTCTGGAAGGGTAGTGGCACCTGTGGGTGGAAAATCCATGGAAAGTGCCCTGGGGCCACCTTTGCTTTGGAAGCTGTGAAGCAGCATGCTCAGAGCCTGTTGTTCCCACTGTGCTGCTGTGTACAATGCTGGAGACAGCAGCTTTAGGCAGCAGGCTTGGCTGGTTGGGAAATGCAAGGAGCCATCCAGCCAAAGAGGGAGAACGGCAGGACAACAGACCTGCCCTAAAGTTCACCTAGGTAGGACCACTTAGTTTGCAAAAGACCGTGGGGAACTGGTCCAAACCAACAATGCCCAGTCAGGAGACAGAAAGACTGATGCCTGGCATTGAAAGCATTCCTGCTCTCCTCCACATCAAGACAAAGTTGAAGTCCATCCAGCAACAGCTCCTGGATGCAGGAAAAATACCAATTCTGGAAAGATAGTGAGGTGCCATGGACCTTCTTCTTGTCCCATCACAGCCCACGCCCAGTAGTAAAAGCTGCACCTCTTTCCTCTTCTGGCTTCACCCCCTCTGTGGTCCTCTGGCAGTGAGAATAATGCAGGGAGCAACACAAGATGGACATGGTGACATTGGTAGCAGTAAAGTCTGAGAAAAAAAGGATGGAGAGGTATGACCCCTAGGGAGGGAGAGGGACTGTTCAAGAACAGATTAGGAAAGGGGAAAGGAATAAGGGTACTGTGGGCAACATATTAGGAAACTCTGTGCCGTGGTGGGATCTCTGTGTTGGCAGGACACTGGTGCCCAGAGGCACTGAGTACTCAGGCTTGCAGAGCAGGATTGGAGGAACCATCTCTCCAGAAAGCCAAGTAGATGTCTTCATGACACATCACAGGGCTTCCCCTCTCCTGCCTCTGCTGTTCCTCAGCTGCCGGACTGTAGGGGAGGAAGGGGTGGCCAAGGAAGGAGATTTTGTAAATGTAGGGACAAAATCAGTAACAAGTCTGCTGCAAGCTCAGCCATTATAATTCCATATGGTTGGTGCCCTGTGGCAGCACGTGCAGATAGGCTCTGAGATCACCTCTACCCAGCTGTGGAGCATGCAGGCCCCCAGGAAGAGCCCTGGGTCCATACTATGATCTGTGTGGCTGTGATCAAGCCCACTCATTGTCAGCTGTGCCTCTCTTCCTCTCCTTGCTGAGAGGAGCTAGCCCTCTGCCCCAGATCCTCTCTCCTTGTTACTGCTCTCTGTGCTTGCTTGCTGCATCTTGTTTCATGGAAAAGGATTCACCCCCACCCCTCATGTGGGGCATTGGCCACGACTGTGCCCTGGGGCCTCCTGCTCTGCCTTGGAGACTTCAGATATCAGGGCAATCAGCCTGGGTGTTTAACGGCAGAGGAAGGTGCTGGAGAAGTGCTAGTGTTGATTACCCGTGCCACAGCAGAGGCACTGGTTGAACACATCAAAGGATGTCTCCCTTTCATCTCACTGCTCTGAGCAGACGGCTCCGAAGCATCTCTTCCAAGGACAATATGGGGGAGAACTCTAATAACCTTACAGTGTGGAGCCCTGCCAGCGCTCCCAGTGGCTGCTCTGGCGGCAGCTAAAGGGGCGCCTTCTCTGCTTCCACCCTAATTGCCCTTAATTGGCTCCTGCCTGCTGGCAGCAGAACGGCAAGGGCTCTCCAAGGATCACTGCACCAGCGTGACAACGTTTGGAGAAGGATTGGCGGCCCCTGCCTTGCCCCACCTCCCTCCCACTCTCCCACACCCACCAGAGCAATACAGTAACTTTTCTAAGTATGAGATTTTTCTGTCTGTACATGACTTTTTCTTTCCAGGCCCTGCTCTGGAGGGGACTTTGCCAGGCAGCCAGGGCAGGGGGAAGCAGAGCAGGATCTGTGTCCTGAACTCAGAAGGGGGTGTGTGGTGGCCCTTAGCTGACGAGGGATATAAGCATTGTCCCTTCATATAGCACTGCGACCTTTTTGCCCAAGAGCATGTGTGGGTGCAGTGGGCCCTGCTGCTCTGCTGTGTGCCAGGGCTGCCTATGCAGGTGACCAGAGCTTTGAGATCCCCTACGCAGAACCAGCATACCAGGGGATTAAGCCCACAAAATCCCACTTTCCCTAGGGAGAGGTGCCCCTGTCCTGGAGCAGCCAGGTGGGAACGGGGTTGTATCCCAGTGTGATCTCCTGGCTATGGCCTGTACTGGGGCCCTATCCTGGGAGTGTGCAGAAGCAGCAGGGAGGGCTCCTCTCTGTCCCTGCTCCGTGTCCCAGTGCTGTGTGAGGACACGTGATGCAGAGGGCCCCCACTGCCCCCCTTTCCCAGGAAGGGTTCTCCAGGACACGCTGGGCCTTGGCATGTCTGGATCCAGTTTCCTGTGGCAGACCTCCCTGAGCTTTCCCCTCTCCGCCTGACACCCGCACAAGCCATTCTCTTGTGTCAACAGGAGGGTGGGAAGCCACAACACGAAAAGGACCTTGTAGCCCTGACCAGGCACGTCCCCATCAGACTGCCTCCCCACTCCTGCTCCTAGCCAGGACAAACCCTTGGCTGCAGCAGAAAAATATAGCCAAGCATCTCCCCAGTCCCTCATGGTTACCCACGTCCCAGCCTGGGCCAGGCTCCGCAGGCAGCAGGCATCACGTGAGCAACGCGCTCCACAGAGAGCTGGCAGGGGCACGGAAAGGCAAACACAACACAAATACGATTCTGATGGAGGGAGCTGCGATGTCTTTCCCACTGAGGTTATTTTTAATCTGTTTATCAAAGGCTCACTGCTCTTGGCAGCAGGGTGGTGGGCTATTTTTGGATGCCTGCTTCACCTCTCCACAGAGATGGGCTGGCATAGGCTTGTCCCTTTTTTTCCCTGGCACCCTCAGACCTCCCATGTTCTCTGAGGTTTGCCCTACTAAGTCCACCACTGTATGCTTCCTCAGATGTGGAGGGACTTTTTAAGCAGAAGGTCTGAGCTCAGGCACAGCCTCATTATTAGTCCTTATTAAAAAAACCCTTCTCATCCTTTCCTTCTATCAGTGGTGACACAGCTGCTTGGGTGTGGGCAAAATACACACTCGTGCCTGCTATTCTCCTTCAGGATGGTGACATTTGTCTTGACCTTAGCCTGACATTCTTTGTGTTCAAGTTTTGTCTCTGCTACTGGCTTCCTGCTTGTCTTGTCCCTTTGCCCATCTAGAAGAGCAAGGCCGTATTTCCCTCCTCCGTGGGGTTGCTGGGACAAGTAATTGGGACAGGATGACGGAAAACTCAATACTGTCCTCATAGGGCCTCTTCTCTGTGCATGAGTGAAGGACATGACAAGTTTCACTGAGATGCAACATTGGCAAAGGCGGTCTGGTTAGGTGGGGCTCAAAGAAAGTGCATGGAGACCAACAGGAGTGCATTGAAGTACAGCAGCTGCGTGTTGGAATCAGTGAAAGCACAGACTGAAATGGCAATGCAAAGCAAGCCATCAGCTTTGAGGTTAATAATAGGCTGTCTGAATCTCGACTGTGTAGAAGAAAATCAGTTTGCAAAAGAAGCTCACTTGGCACATTGCTTGGCCCTGACAGAATTATCCACAGGAGCCCGAACAAATGACTGACCTCATTACCGACCCACAGCCTCAAGCATGGCTTGAGACACGCTGGGTTCACATAAAGAAATCAGCACTGTCCAAAATGTCCTTGCAGTACCAGAGAAAAGGTCTTGCAGAAGTTTCCCAAGAACATCAACAAATTCAGGGATTTCCTTCTGTTAACAAAGCACAAACCTTCTCCTGAAGGAAGATTTTCTACATTTAAATATGATTTTGGAGAGCCAAAGGTGAATGCAGGCCAGGAAATTCTCCTCTAGGAATGCGGACAGAAGAAAACCAGTGGTGGCATGTGTGACATTTGGAACCATTTGAGAGATTTGGAGTCAAAGACGACAGGTGTGTCTTTTCTTACAGGAAGCAACTGAATGAAAAGGTGAAAACCACTTACTTCGGCTGGTTAGGAAGCCTCAGGAGAAAACGAGGTGAAGCACATTGTGATGTGTGACAATCATCACCAAATCAGCCCTGTGGCCTCACTGTTCACCACCTCCATAGATGAGAGAATCAGAGGGGGCTGATAATGCTGGAGGGTGACAGATCAAGAGCAAGGAGCTCAGGGAGGAAATCCATGGGGTAAAGAACCAAGGGGCAAACACCAAAGGAGAAACATGGGTGAGGGAAAAGAGATGCACCTCCACACTGAGGACACAGAGCTATATCCAACAGTACCCACAAGTGCTTGTGTGCATGTAAGACCGCTAGGCCAGCACAAGGAAGTATGTCTGGGGAAATACAGTCATTCTGATTTCTAAACAAGTCAGGAATAAAATGGGCAAGAAAAAATCTCCTGCAGACACACACCAGGGAAGGTGACAGCAGGATGTGTCTGGCTGCGGGAGCCAGCGCCATAAGCGTGGCCAGCGCAGACTTGATGGGGAGGACATGCTTGTGGAGTGAGCCCCACTAGTGCACTGAGGCTGCTGGCACAACATGTGCTGCTGGCATGAGGTGTCACTGAGGCAAGTTGCCCCCAACATCTGTAGGCATGTTGGATGTAAGCAGACATTCCTGTGGTAAGTAAAGGCAATACCATATGGTACAGTCAGAAATGCACATTCACAATGAGAGGGTCCAAAGAGAAAATCATGCCCTTGGGCCTTTCTCTTAGTAATGGGTAGACAGTCACTATGAACAGTAGGATGATTGGGAACTATAAGGCAGTGACCATGAGAACTTGGAGCCTGCCTGGATGAGGAATGAGTTCACTGTTCCCAGTCAGAGATAGGGAATAGGACAGAGTTTTTTGAAAGGAAACAAATGGAAGTCAAGAAAAAAAGAAATAGAGTACCAAATGTTCTGTTGCTGTGAGCGGTATTCACAGGTTAATGAAAGCAAAACTCATAGATCCCCCCCAAACCTGCAGTCAGAGCCTACCTGGTTGCCTTCTGCCCTGGGCCACACACAAAAGAGAGATGGAGAAAAATGCATCAGAGGGCTTTGCACAGCACCAAGGCTAAGAGTCTGCCCTAGTCTCTTTGCCTTTCTGGGATCACAACAATACAGGAGTAGGTTTTGCTGATTTCAGTGCAAAGAGCTCAGGCTGGACAAGCTGTGAATTAGAAAGCTGGGGGGAAAGGACTTGGCACAAGGTAGAAAAGAGCCAGGAATTTGAAGGAACAGTGGGGAGGGGAACATAATTTTGGACATCACAGGGAACACTAACAAACATGAATGCAAGCAACTGCTGCATACTGCTAATGTCCAGAAGGGTCCTGGTGTTTCCCTTTTAATCCTCCATCCACCCTTTAAGCTGTCCCCAGTAGACAGCATATAGGCCCTGCAAGCTTCATCTGATAGTGTTTCTGCTGCAGAGCTCCTCGTCACCAGCCATTACTGTGTTTTGTACGATCTCCTGACAGGCTCACCATCTACCCCAAAAGCTCGGCCAGGCCATTCATCCCTATGTGTCACAGCAGGACCCTGAGGTGACACAGGGAAGGAGGGGAAGTAATGATTTAGTCCAAGTTGGGAGAGGCCCAGGGGTCCCAGCCTCATCTGGCAGCAGAACTTGTCTGCTTTGGGCAGCAGGAGCCAGGACAAAGACACAGTCCTAGGCACAGCAGCTGCTTGGAGTGCGCTGCCTCCCCATGGGGGACATGCTCCCTGCCTGGCACGGAGACGGAGACCGTCCTTTCCTCCTTTGTGGCACGAAACAAAGAGCAGAGGGAGGGAAGGAAGTGACTTCTCTGGAAGCGATTGTGTGGTGGGATGAGCACCCATCTCTTTCCAGACAGACAGAGCAGTGATGCCCCCATCCATTCTCCCATTCCCTATTGCCTCCCATTCACTGCTGGCATCCCCTCTTTCTGCGCCCCTGCCTCTCCTTATGCAACAGGGCAAGAGGGAAAAAAAGAAGCAAAAAGAAAGAAAGAGTGAGGGAGGGAGGAAGCTGATCAGGGCACTGGCTGGCAGGCAGACAAGGAGCACGGCAGGGGCGGCTGGGAGCCCGGGACACGCGGCTGCTGCCAGGGCCTTCAGGGCTGTGGGCATGTACGTGCGGCCAGCAACGTGCGAGCTGGTGTGTGCCGGGCCGGGCACACGCACGGCTGTGCCAAGCGCCCGGGCTGGCAGACGCCATGCCCCTCAGCTGGGGCGCTGGGGCTCCCTGCACACAGCCCCCATCAGCTGGCAGGCAGCAGGGCAGCTGGTGGGTGACGGACTGCTTGTCCCCAGCCAGCCCTGGAGAGGGCTGCACCTGCCCCAAGGGCAGCACGTGCCACCAAGCACATCCCTGGCCTCTGCCATCCAGGTGATCGCACGTTTCCAAGCAGGCAGGTGTGCATTTCTATCTCACCAGCCTGCTTGCCAATTTTTACCTAAGAGAGAGAAATTGTGACCTCCACTGTCCCAAGGCCACATGCCTACTCCCACTGGCCCATGTCCGAAGCTATGCTGGGGATCACACTGCTGCTGCTCCCTTCTTCCTGGGTCAGCAGTTTCATAGTGGTTCCCAGCCTGGCATGGCTCCCACAGAGCACTGAAGCTCAACTAGCTGTGTCCTGACCACATCTTGCACCCCTAGTTGGGAGTATCCTGCTCTGCTCCCACTTCTCACTCACCAACCTGGGAGCAAAAAGAGCTCTCACTTGCATTCCCCACTCAAAAATGCCTCCCCAAATGCACCCAAAATTCATATTCCATACTGAGACAGTTTCCCCTACATTCATGGGGAAGGGGAAGGGGAAGGGGAAGGGGAAGGGGAAGGGGAAGGGGAAGGGGAAGGGGAAGGGGAAGGGGAAGGGGAAGGGGAAGGGGAAGGGGAAGGGGAAGGGGAAGGGGAAGGGAAGGGGAAGGGAAGGGAAGGGAAGGGAAGGGAAGGGAAGGGAAGGGAAGGGAAGGGAAGGGAAGGGAAGGGAAGGGAAGGGAAGGGAAGGGAAGGGAAGGGAAGGGAAGGGAAGGGAAGGGAAGGGAAGGGAAGGGAAGGGAAGGGAAGGGAAGGGAAGGGAAGGGAAGGGAAGGGAAGGGAAGGGAAGGGAAGGGAAGGGAAGGGAAGGGAAGGGAAGGGAAGGGAAGGGAAGGGAAGGGAAGGGAAGGGAAGGGAAGGGAAGGGGCTGACACAGTGAAGCATTTTATAAGACATGGCTTCTTCCTGTGCACCTCTGTGCATTAAGTCATGAGCCAGCTGGGAGTTAGCTAAGTCTTAGTCTCCTTCTTCTCCTCCTCTCCTGAAAACGAATGAGGTTTCCAGATATTTTGGAGACCAGAGTTGTGCTGAACCCATGAGTCAGCAGCTGTCAGTAAAAGTTACACACACGTGGGTGACACTGCTGGGGTGGGAAAGTCCCTATAATATCACACACCAGACAACAGGCACGTAGTGACTTGGTTACTCAAACCCATCCTTGGCACGACTAAGAATATACCAGCACCACAACCAAGGTGTTCCTGTGTCCCAGGGAGCACGTAGTACTTCTGCTCTCTGGGGAGGCAGCAGCAGTGTAGCTATGCAGGGATAGACCCGCAGCAGCTTCTGTGGGTCACGACTCTCCTGCCAATGGCTGTCACCTGTGTTTCTCTGCCATTCATATATGCATTTGCACATTTTTTGTACAGCCAACCCAAACAACTGCTCCTCAGAGGGGAGGGATTTCAACAGCTGAGATCCTCTGAGGAAGGTATCATCCTGCAGCAGACAAACCCAATCAGAAGTGGTAGAGTATGGGTTTTGGGGTGGAGGGATGACTGGTGCCTTTTCAGGGTACTGAGATGCTCCTGGGCGGCAGGATACCTCCCTTGCTGGGTGTCACTTGCAGACCAGACCAGTGGGCCATTGCTGCAGAGCCCCAGCTCTTCTCATGGGAAACATGAAAAAGGCTGCAGGCAGGAAGAGGCAAATGTCATGTGAAGGCAGAAACACCAGCTTCTGAGCTCGCATCAGTTGTGCTTGTAAATATTTTATTCATTTCTCATTTATTCACTGTAGCAGGCCATTATCCAGCCTCTGGCTAACAGAGAGCAAAAGTATTTAAGAGCATTAAGTGTATAAGCAGGCCTGACACATAACAACTGCTGTGTGAGGCAGCACTTTTCATCTTCGTGGTCTTACTGCAGGTTGCCAGCCCCGCCCTGAGGCCCTGGCTCTGCCCCTGCCCCTCACCCCAGACCTGCAGCATGCCTGACAGCCTCCTAACACGTTGTGTACACAGCAGATTTGTAATTTATACTTCCAGTCCCAGCAAATTAGGAGGCGCCAAATCCAGGTTTCTTGAAGCAGATGAATAATCACACATCTATAAAACCGGAATTCCACAAGAGAGGAGCCCCGAAGAGGAGATACAAGGACTCCCTGAAACAACATCTCAGCCTTGGCCACATTGATCAACATAACTGGTCTACTCTGGCCTCCAATCGGGAGGTCTGGAGACACACTATCTATAACACTGCTGATGCCTTTGAGAAAGCACACAGGGTCACCCTTGAGGAGAAAAGACAACACAGAAAGAATCGTGTCTTGCAGAATATACCACCTAAGGAGTCTTTCTGCTGTGCCTTTTGCAACCGAACGTGCCTGTCTCATATTGGCCTTTTCAGCCACCAGCGTGCTTGTAACAAATGTGGGTAGAACCCTTCCCAAATCTTCGTTCGTGAAGCCCAGCCATGATGACACTGACATAAAACTGGAAAAAGCTAGATTGGCGATAGGCTGCCATCATATTCCCTTGAACAGAGGCAGAGGAGGCAGATCTAATCACATTCTTCATTCCCTGCATCCCGCAAACTGCCTTTACAGTGTTCAGTGAGGAAGGGTGAGCCTTCAATCCAGGTAGCCTGAGCGGACCAGCTAAGATGGGTAGAGATGCAAACAAAGACCAAGCTCCTGGGTCCAAGCCAGCTCTGGAGAGCTCTAAAAATGGGGGAGCTGTTCAGTGCTGTACTTCTAGCGGAAAGGCATCTTGGCCTGTTGGTCAAGACATGACAAGGTCCAACAAAAGCCCACTGGACTTCATTTCAGATCACTGGGCACGGTGCTGGGGTGACCTGACAACGTCACTGCCACCAAGGAAGCAAACAGGTCACTAGGGGAGAGGAAGAAGAGGGACCAAGAAGTAGCAGGGGGGAAGCTGGGATGAGTAGCAAGCAGGTATGAAAAGTGAAAGAAGTGATGGGGTCAGATAAGGGAAGGGGCAGAAAGGAAAAGACAAGTTAAGGAATAAACAGAAGGGACTAGAAGGGAAGAGGTTGCTTAAAGGGTATTACCAGGGCTTGTTTAAACTGAGAACTACCTGAGACAGAGACTGCTTCCATGGTTGCCCAACCTCTAGGCCTGGGTCCCAAATGAGCAACAAATTAATAGATGTGTGAATTCAAAACAGATCTTAGAAGGCAGATGAAAGGGCGGGAATTACCAACACTCAGAAAACTGAGGAGACATCCAGACCCAAAGAGGCAAATATACAAAGAAGCTGGAAGTGCAAAAGCAGCCAGGTCTCTGCACTGAAATCCCTAACATATGCAGGAAAAGCAAATGAAATTACGAAGCGGAGCTGGCACATGGGAAAACAGCCTGGCCCTGCTATTTACCACTGGTGCTGCTTCAGAGGAGCTTAGCGCTGGAGTACTCCATTTGAGAAATGTCGCTCTGGAAATATTCTACTTGGTCTAGTAGACTTCCAGTCTACTTCCTTCTTCTTAGCAGGAAACCTTACCCTGTTGCCAAACTTATTTTCCAGTCTAGAAGCTGATGTTCATGGAAAACTTTGGCTCCAAAGTCCAAATACAGATTCTGAGCTTGTCAGTGCCAGTGCTCAGCACTCTGTCAGGCTACACAGCCCTCTCAGAAGTGTCTCTGGCCATGTTGCAGATGGGTCAGTGGCTCAGTTGGGGAAGACAAGCACAGCCAGCATGACGCGGTGGCAAGTCACACTCCACACACTTCACCAGCTCCCAGGCAGGCATGGACTGGCTAACTTTGGGTTGGCATGGAGTGCTCACTGGATGGTCTTTAAAGAGATTTTACAGGGGCAAAAGCCTGACAGTAAGTGGCAAGGGTGTAAGAGGGCTCAAACATCTGGTCTAATATTAGGTCCCCCAGCTGCTATTAAAGGGAGTTAATTCCTCCTGGGTCTCTGGCAGCAGGAGAAGACATGTTTTCAGGAGACTTTTCTGGCTGCAAGCACCACATGAATGAGTGTGGATATGTCAAACACTTTCAGTCATGGCTTTTGTCACGGAGTCATGATTTTGCCAAACCAACATCATATGTCTGAGGTTTTAGGCAACTTCCACCAAGCCATGCCAGGGATGTCAGCCTTTGCATTGGCAGGGCCCTCAACCTAGCTCTGCATTACCTGCTGTCCATGCTGCTTCAGCTGCTTTTTCATAAGCAGTTGGCCCCAATCCAAAGAAAACAGCAGCAGCGGTGCCATGTCTTTGCAAGTGTCTGTGGGAAAGCCAGGCCTGCCGCAGGCAAGCAGTCTTCATGGAGCTCAGGGGAAAGCTGGGCGTGCTTCAGGCCTTGTGCCTAATATTTGCCGTGACACCCAGATAATATTTGTGTGTGGCTGGCAGGTGCTCATCTCACTTTGGCTAGGGCAGAATTTGAGTGTGTGGTGAAGGTGTGAATTACGCCCTGTTTCAGGCACTGTGGAGCATTGAGGGATAGCTAAGGATGCAGGCATCTGCCCTGCCTCCAGCTGGGGTTGCAGGCAAGCTCCTGCAAAGCCCTCATCTCCCTCCCTTGCCTTCCCTGCAAAAAGCATTGGTCTGGGGGGACAGGGCAGCCCCAGGAGCCTCAGTCTCGGGCACCCCAGGGAGAACCAAGGGACAATGCTTCTGAGGAGGGGCTGAATTTGGAGGGCGAGGGGCACATCATTTTTGGGACACTGGAGTGAGCTGAAATGCCAGGTGTCCGGATGGAAGGGTGACAAGAGTCCCTGCTCCGGTCGGCAGTGAATAACCATTAGCCAGGCCGCCTACACAGGCCATTGCCTGTGGGCAGACGTGATTGCAGGCACAGCCTCGGCTCCTGTGCTTGTGGGAACCTGGCGGAAACCCTCCCGGTTTCCCCCGGTCTCGGCTCAGCTGCGCTGGGAGATTTGCATTGGCAGCAGGGTGGCGGGGAAGCTCGCCCGCCCCTTGCCCGTATGCTGCCAGCGTCCTGCCAGTGCCGGCAGCCTTTCGCCTCTGTGAACTTTTTGTCTCTTGTGTGAAAGGGGAGTGTTTTTCAAAGGAATCATTTAAACAATTTAAACGCATCTTAATTAGAAGTGGGCAAATGGCACAAGGAGCCATACCTTTGGCTTAGAAACACATCTTTGCCCATGCACTCCTCTCTCACCTACAGACACACCCCCCTCCCATCACAGGTCCCTGGGAAGCTCAGCTGGCTGAGTTCCTCCATCCACCCTGGAAGCCTGGAACATGCCCGCAGCCCCCCGCTGCCCTCAGCCCAGCTGTGTGTTACACACTGCTGGGTCAGTGTCCCCTCCATTGCATCTCCCAGCCTCCCACCGCTCTCCCAGCCCCAGGAACCTGCCCCCTTACTGCCCCTTCCCTGCCACTCCTTTCTCCTGACCCTGGTGTCACCTATAGCTGCAACAGCTATTCAGCCTATATCCATCATTAAATGAAGAATCCTCTGTGAAGCAGCAGAAAAGCCCTGGCTGTACAATGTGCCCAGAGTGAAAAGGGAAGGCTGTTAACACCACTTGGAAAGGGGCCTGCATTTGACAACAAACACGGCCAAGTTTCAAGCCTCTTGTTAATTAGTCTATTAGCTGTATGAGCAGAGAAAGTCTCTCACCATCCAGCCTCGCTGCTCTCGCACTTCAGTCCCGTCACCTCAGGAATACCCTGCCCCACGTCTGTGGTCTGGTGCTACGTAGGCATCACACCAGCAGCTGTCTGGCCACTCACCTCAGTCTGCGTGGAGGAGCCAGCCGGAGATGGTTCCTCGCCGCCGACTTTCTCTAAGGGACAAAAGCTGCTTAAAAACCAGAGCCAAAGCCCCAGGTGCAGCCAGGATGCCGGGCTGTGGGAGGAGAGGGCCCCCTGCAGTAACCCACAGACCTGCATGTCTGCCGGATGGACATCCCTGGCCCAGTGGTGTTGGCAGGAGCCACTGGAAACAGCCCTGTGAAGAAGGTCTTGGGGAGAACCCATCCCGCTTCCAAGCCACATATCTCCTGGTCACGCTCCAGTGCCAGTAGAGCTGTTAGACCAAAGAAGATATCGCTCCCTGATGCCAAGCACAACCATCATTACTCCCCCTGGCACATGAACCCACACACCTCTGCACCCCCAGCCTTTCAGCACCTGTCTGGCAACCCAACCAGGCAGTCCAGCAGAGAGAGGCTTCCAGTGCTTCAGCAGCAGCTCGGGAGCATCTGTCTGTCTATCCATCCATCTATCTGTCCATCTGTCCAGAGAATGGGTTAAACAGCCTGTGCCCCACCCCTTCCAGCCAGCCTGGGCTTCCAGGCATGGAAGGGAGAGGCTTACAGCTGGGGATCATTATCGGGCAGCCATAAGGAGGGTGGAGGCACTTCCTCCCACACTGATCAGAGGAGCTTTGCAACTGTATGCCCTGGAGCCAAGGGATGAGGTCCAGGGCTTGTTTACCACCTTCTGTGAACTGGGGGGGGGGGGGGGTGTTTCCACGCCAAGGAGAACGCCAGCAGATCCCACCATGAAGGGGTGCATTACATGCTCCCCAGAGTGAGGGGACCACTTGATGACCACCCAGTCTGCTTTGGTTGACTTCTCCAAATCGGGAGGCCCTGATTTGTCTGGCCTGCCTTGAGATATTTATTCATCTAATAATCTCCCCACCAGAAGGCAAGAGGGGTGTTCCCTAACCTTTTACTAAGGGTCTCATGCTAAAAGAGCCTGTTGACAAGTCATGGGAACAGATAAGCTTCTGCTGCCTTAGAACAGTGGAGATGCAGCAGCAAAGGGTCTGATTCACTCCTGCCTCATGCAGGACTTGCAGGAATCAAGGAAAAAGAACAGGCAGCCTTTCTGACTTGAACACAGTGCAAAACTTCCAGACGCTGAGCACTTTCTCCTCAGACAGACCGTCCAAAAGACATGGAGAAATTTAGCAAAATCCTAAGGGATGAACTAATAGCAGAGGAACTAAGCAGCAGCCATTTTTTCCTGGGGATGGCATGTTGCCTGGCCATCCACAGATGAATGGAAACCCACACACCAAGGGATGCCGGAAGCATGGCCTTTTTCCTTGGAATGACAGGGAGCTCCACATGAAAAATGGATGACTCACTCTCTTGAGCACCACAGTCAGACAGGGAGGGGAGGAGGCTGTGGTATTCCTCCAAGCTCAGCCCTCAGAACAAATTTGCCAGATACAAAAATGAGATGTTATGAGATGTTTGGCTGGTGTGGCTGGTTTCCCTGCTTCATGCCCTCAAACAGCAAAGCTCTGCTGGCTAGTAGAAAACAGTAGTGTAGACACAACCTACTTGGTTTCCAATGAAAGCTGGGAACGTTTGGAGGGCCAGTTGTAGCTTCTGAGGGTTGATTGGAGGGCCACGTAACTCTTCATCCAGCAGAACTGAACCTAACTGCCAGGGAAGTTTCATCTTGGCCGGGCAGGACATCCAGAGAAAGTATTCCAAGATCTAAGTTGTGTTATCCACTGTGACCCCTTTCTCCTCCTTTCCAAGCACAGGGGAGTTTGTAATCTCTGCAGGATGGCTTTATCAAACACACTTGAGCTGCAATATGAAGTCTTGGAGGAAGGTATTCCCCTTGTTTTCATCCTGCATGTTACATAAGGGCAATTCAGCCAAGGAGTTTGGAAGAATTATTTATTAATGGGTCATGAGATCACTGAGGTCACTCATCTGTGAAATCACCAAGAAGCAGAAAACAGATCATTGCCCTCAGGTCCTTGAAAATCATATAAACCTATGGGGAATGTCTCTGCTCCAGAACTCATCTGCTCTTGACAGATGTTTATACCCCAGTGGCCTCTCTCATCTCAGTACTGTAATCCAGACAACCACCAGCACGTTCATTGCAAATGCCTCCATTAGTGTGTGTGGTGGGTTGGATTTTCTGTGTTAGTGAGGCTTAGTGTCTAATTTTTCCATGCAAACTCCATCCAGCTTCTGTGAACACGCTTACCCTCTGGCAGAGGCACCCATTGCTTGAGCCAGCTCTCAAAGCGCATTTGAGTTTGAAGGGGTGGTTTGTACGCTTCAGCACCAGGCTCAACCAGCACAGCCATGAGAGGATTCCCCATGTAGAAAATGGCACCAAGTCTGCATGAAAAGGAAGGTAGCTCAGTTCTGCTCTTGACAGCCTTCTGCAGAGGTCTGGCACGGCTCTGAAGGACTCCTGTGGGCACCTTCCCATTGACCTCCTGGAGGACTTGCCAGCTTCAGTGGGCTCTCCTCCTGAAGAGCAGCTGTGAGGTCTGGTGGAGACTGGGTCCTCTTTCTCCTGCTGTCATGAAAGCTCATTCAAGGACTGATGTTTACTCTATGCTTGTAGCTTACCCTCAATGAGTGGTTTAACTTCAGCCACAAAAAAGGGTAGGCATCCTCCACCTCTTCTCTAAATCTTCACTTGTTATCTATCCAGCACCAGATAAGGGACCCATTCAAGAAGTCTTCCCATCTGATTCTCATAGGCAGGAATGATGTAATCCACCTTTCTGATTGACTCCCAGTTCTGCAAAGTTAGGAGCCTCCATGGCGCAACTAAACAACTGCATTTCCCATCAGGAAGTGATAGGAGCCTGCTGCCTTCCATCAGCCAAACGGCAGGTCTGTGTGAACAGCAGGTTAAGCTGTTCACAGCTTATTTGAGCAACTGACAGCTTGCTGGTGTTGTGTCATGTATCCTGCAAGGCTATTCACTTTTTGAAACAGGCAATATGATGTGGTGTCTAGACAACACGGTGATGTCAGAAGAATCACTGTTCATCAATTTTCAGCAATGCCCTCGTCAGCCCACAAAGACCAGCTGTGCCTTACCATGTAATGGTGCATGATCTAAAACAGGGCGCTAGAGACATCATCTAGATATATATCTCTGCCAAGAAGGGATACTGCTATCTAACCAGGCCTACAAGTAGCATCTTGGTTTTGGAAATTTCTAGAGAAGGAGACTGTGTGGTTGGAGTTGGAGTGTCTAGCTGGAGGATGGTCACTGGTGGTGTCCCCCATGGTTCAATACTAGTACCAGTATTGTGTAACTTATTCATCAATGACTTGGATGGAGGGACAGCTGTCTCCTCAGTGAGTTCACTAATGACACAAAGCTTGGAGGAGTGGCTGATACCCCAGAGGGCTGTGCAGCCCTTCAGAAGGACCTTGACAGGTTGGAGAGATGGACAGAGAAGAACTGTCTGAAATTCCACAAAGGCAAATGCAGGGTACCCTGCACCTGGGTAAAAATAACCCCATGTACCAGTACAGACCGGGCACTGACCTGCTGGAAAGCAGCTCTGCAGTGAAGGACCTGGGGGATCTGGTGGACAACAAGCTGTCCATGTGCCAGCAGTGTGCCCTTATGGACAAGAAGGCCAGTGGTATTGTGAGGTGCATTAGGAAGAGCATTTCAAGCAGGTCAAGGGAGGTGATCCTGCCCCTCTACTCAGCCGTGGTGAGGCCACATCTGCAATGCCTTGTCCAGTTCTGGGCTCCTCAGTGCAAGAGAGACATGGAGCTCCTGGAGCAGGTCCAGTAGGAGGGCAAAAAAGATGATGAGGAGACTGGAGCATCTCTCTTATGAGGACAGGCTGAAGCAGTTGGACCTGTTCAGCCTTGAGAAGAGATGACTAAAAGGGCACCTCATCAATGTATGTAAGTATCTGAAGGAAGGTGCCAAGAGGATGGATCCAGGCTCTTCTTCGTGGTGCTGAGCAATAGGACAAGAGGCAATGGGCAGAAACTGATGCACAGGAAATTCCACTGAACATGAGGAAGAACTTTAATGTATGGGTGACCACACACTGGAACAGATTGCTCAGACAGGTTGTGGGGTCACCCTCACTGGAGATATTCAAGAACCATCTAGATGCAATCCTGTGCCATGTGCTCTAGGATGACCCTGCTTGAGCAGGGAGGTTGGACCGGATGACCCACTGTGGTCCCTTCCAACCTGACCCATTCTGATTCTGTGATTGTGTGGTCCCTGCAAGACATTCTGCCTTAAGAGGACAGGAGCCCTTAAGGGCTTAAGGAGCTGAAAAGGTTTTCTGGATGTCTAATATTATATCTCCTGTAGATGGGGAACAACCCATTCAGTTTCTTTTTCAGTCACATTTTACAAATCTGAAGGTTGCCACATTTTCCCTTTCCTCCTCTCATAAGCAGACTAAACAAATGAAGTTCTTTCAACCTTTACTCATAGGCTGTGGTTACTGGTCTGCTGATCATCTTTCATGGACTCTAATAGGTGTAAGCTTTTCTCGAACTGTATTGCCCAAACTGGATATATCCAGAAAGTATGAGGCTTTCCTAATACTGCGTAAAGTGGAATGATTGCAGCACACATGGTGCTTATGGCACTTTTGTTTATATAGCCTAGTAGCAGTGTTTGTTTTTCTTCATATCTATGTGTCACCGAGTCCCTCGGTAATGACACACATGACCTCAATGACACCAATGCATTTTCCAAAGGCCTTGTTGCCCCGCTTGTATATGCATACAGCAAATTATCCTGCTGTGTGTCGCTTGCATTTGCCCTTACGAATTGCATCCTGTTTAAATCCATATCGCCAGTGTCACACTCTGCCTGAACTCCCTCCTGAGCTCCAAAGTGTCTGCAACCACCACATGGTCAATCAATGTCAGCAAAAAAATCAACATGAGCTGGCAGTGTGCACTTGCAACCCAGAAAGCCAATCAAATCCTGGGCTGCATCAAATGCAGGGTGGCCAACAGATTGAAGGAGGTGATTCTCCCCCTCTACTCTGCTCTTGTGAGACCCTACCTGCAGTACTGTGTACCGTTCTGGTGTTCCCAAGGTAAGAAGGACATGGAACTGTTGAAGCAAGTCCAGAGAAGGGCCACAAAGTTGATGAGAGGACTGAAGCACCTCCCCTATGAATACAGACTGAAAAAGTTGGGGCTGTTCCACTCAGAGAAGAGAAGGTTGCATGGAGACATCGTAGCAACCTTCCAGTATTTGAATAGGGCCTACAGGAAAGCCAAAGAGGGACTCTTCATTGGGAACTGTAGTGATGAGGATGAGGAATAATGGGTACAAATTGAAAGAGTGGAAATTTATGCTAGATATTATGAAGAAATTCTTTACTGTGAGGGTGGTGAGACACTAGAACAGGTTGCCCAGGTCCATTGTGGATACCCCAACCTTGGCAGTGTTCAAAGTCAGGTTGGACAAGGCCTTGAGCAACCTGGTCTAGGGGGAGGTGTCCCTGCCCATGCCAGGGAGGTTGGGTCTACATGATCTTTATATCCATTCCAACCCCTTAACATTCTATGATTCTATGAAATGTAATATGCATCTTTGAAAACAACACCCAGGCTGATCATAGAAGTACATCACAGCATTAGAGTCAGGACACATCTCCCTCGTCTCCTCCAACCCTGTTGTAGAAGGAAATTAGGCTGTTGCCAAATCCAATCCTCTTCCCCTTTACCTTGCTATCTTGGTCAGCCTTACAAATAGGGTGTCTGCTCTAGGACCCTTGTTGGTGATGAAAGCAGCCTGACAGTTCTGATGTCCAGTGGCTCCATTTCCTTTACTTGTTTAAAAACGGGTACTATCCTTCTGCCTTTTTTTCCTAGTCAGCTAGAACCTCACCCCTTCTTAAAATAATTACTACCACATTTAAGACAGTTTCAGCCAGGATTTCTGCAGAGCCAGATAATCTAAAAGGAAGGGAGACATACATCTGAGGTCACTGAGAAAAGGATGAGGGAACCAGTGACTCTGCCCCATTTGGGGGGCACATGGCTCCAACCTCTCTGCCTGGCTCAGGGAGCCCACAGGTGCGAGTCCAGCACCTCCTGCAGGATGAGGAGCACACGTGAGCCTGCAGACAGCATCCTGCAGCATCTGGCCTGTTTACATAGCAGGGAGCTTTTGTTAACATCAAGAGGTTGGCCAATGAAGGGAAATTTTACAATTACACCACACAGCTCTGTTGACTCAAAAGGAAGAGTTAGCTTCAAAGCAAAGCAGGCTCCACGTAGTCAGGCTCACGTAGTCCAGCCAGCTGCACAATGAGGCATTTCAGTGGAAGGCTGGGAGTCTGCTGGATGGATGCAAGACATTCACACGGGGCAGATAGCAGGTCTCGCTAGGCAGCTGGCAAACGGGCAGCTCCTAGGAGCCAGAGAGCGCCCTGGGAAAGGGGCAGGCAGAGCAGGGAACAAAGGCTGCTGGGTGGCTGCGGGTGTGATGCTGATCAGCATCCTCTCCATCAGGCAGGAGCTGGCAGCTGCCTTTGGTACCCTGGACAAACAGGCCACCGAGTTCCCAGGCTCCTTGAGGGATGCGACAGCACTTTCCCAAAGTGCAGTTTTGCGCATCAGTGAAGGAGCTGCCCCGGCGTTGCCCCCCTGCCCCAAACTGCACTATTTTCCATTTTTTTTCCTAGACAGGATCAGCCCAATTCTTTGGGGAATGCTTTTGCCTTGTCCTTACCTTTAGCTATGAATGATTTTATTCTTTGCCCTGCTTTTTGGTCCAGCGGTTTTCCCAGCTGAGCACTGAGCAAGGCAAGGAGAGGGAAACACTACACCCAGCTCTCAGTCACTTCTCCCCTGCCCACTGCAGAGCCAGGCAGCCCTGCACACGATCAATTACAGGGGACGGAAATGCCCCGTGCCCCATATCCGGTGGGGCTGAGTGATGACAGCCCACTAATCATTTCCAGAATTTGTGACTGGAATTAAAGGGCTGGGTTTTCCTTCGGTGAATGTGGGCAGGGTAGCTGGGGGAAGGGAGCAGCCCCTGTTTGGGTAGGGAAAAGGCAAAGCTTTGCAGAGTATTGCTGTGCCACTGCAGCAATTCAAGCACTGACCAGCTGAGAGATGATTTATGAGCTTATGGGACAGCCACAGATGTCTTATGATAGTGAGCAGTTACAGCTTTGCCAGACACCAGTCTTCCCTCCCACCCATCACATACAGCATCTCCACTTCCAGCATCCACATGTCCCTTCCCAGCTTCTTAAGCTCTTGGGAGAAAGCAGGTCCTGCCTCCACTCTGCCAGCCCTACCAGGTGATCAATGCCGCCTGCTCGCCTGCTTTCCCAAGTGACTGCTCGCTCCTTCCCTTCTCACCTACTTGTGCCAGGGAGAGGCTTCCCACATACCTCCTCCAAACCTCTTTCTTCACCGTGGTGATTTAGAGCATAGGGAGACTGGTCACTTGCTTTATCCCAGCTGTAAACTTGCCTCACTGAATTCCTTGGTGTTCTCCAGATCCCTGGTTGTTGCTTGGCTGCCTGCTCTGGGGGATGTACATCTTTGGAAGGAGCCATCTTTTGTGGTTTTGCATCTCAGCAGGACACAGAAGCACACAAGGAACTCTGCTTGCACAAAGTGTACTTGGTCAAAGATGCTTCTACTTGGTCAAAAATCAGCTCCTGCACTCCAGACACTAGGCATGGCCCTGTGGTGCAGGACACCAAAGGCAAAAAGTCTTTTATTATTACTTATTTCACCATGAGACAAGCACTCCACAAGAGAAACAAGGCTGTGCTTGCTGACCCGGCTCATTGGCTTTAAGTCCTTCATCAAAAAGCAGCCCCAAGAGGCCCTCTGGGATGCTGCCCTTCCTAAGAAGAGACCAGAACTGTTTTCCCTTGGGAACGAGGCATTGCCCAAATTTTCTCCCATGCTCCTTTTAGGGGCTTCTCACATCTTTGTCTGAAGATACAAGTCTGGTCTATACAGTAGGGAAAACCCCCATGGTCTTACCATATACCCCCATCCTGGGCCCCAGCTGTGAAGCTCTTCTGAAGGCAAAGTCCTGTGGAGACAAGCTGGAGAGAGCTGTGGAAAGGGAAGCCAGCAAGAGGGTGGGATGCCTGGAGGCTGCAAAGAAACTTTTAAATAATTGTGTCAGAGGAAGAAGAGATTGGGCTGTGGAATAGAAAATGAGCTGTCTACAGAGCATGTGCAGGACAGGCTGGAAGCCTTGGGAGCCTCCTGAAAGGCGGTGGCCAGCTCCCACAAGAGGGACATCATATACCCTCGTGTCAGTGCTACACACAGAGCTTTGGCAGCAAGCCCATGTATTTTGGGATGAGCCCCAATGCCTGACTTCCAGATAAGGATTTACAGAGATTACTTGCTCCTAATTTCAAAACACTGTAGATGTAACATGTTTCCAAACTTCAGGTGGCCACTTTTCCCCAAGCTGCCACCGGCAAGGTTGGGACATCCTTTAGCAGAGCTCATCAGCACGGGAAACACCTCCTCCCCTGCATAGCCTGCCAAAGGCTGGGTTTGACAACCTTCTGCAGACCCCATCTGCCCCAGCCAGGCGAGGAGGATGTTTGTAGAGAGCCTGGGATGAAATCAAAATCTTGGAGGTCTCTTATTCCTCTTTGCAGCCTCAGAGTCAAGCTCAGTGCCCTCCTCGGATCCACTTCATGAGCGCTGCTGTTTGATGTGAAATCTCCATCCAGCGCTCAAGGCTGGAGATAGATACAATTAACAGGTTTCATGCAGTAACCAAGATAAAAGGAGGAGTCAGTTGGATGCCAGGCCAAGCCCTGCCCGGGACCAAGCCAACACACACATTTGGGAGAACAAACATGTATCAAGAGTGGGATTAATTCCACAGTCTTACTTATCACCACTCTCCCTCCCTGCCTCTCAGGGAGGTGCACTTCCTGTCTCAGCGCCAGGCTGCACGTACAGAAGAAGGGCTCTGATAAAGGCTTGGCTAGGGATCCCAGGCAGCACACTCCCATCTCCATACCCTGGCTGCCTTCACCAGGCTCGGTGCCCCCTCCCAAGCCTGGCAGGCAGGGCAGAGCAGGAGGGTGGCAGCAGCCCATTTGTGCCTTTTACCTGCACCCATAGGACCTGCTCTGAATTCGTGCCAGCTCCTTGCAGGTGACCTGTGTGATGCAGCTTGCTGGTTAATGGGGCCAAGCAGAGCTGGGGGATGCTAGGGTGCTGAGGCAATGCTGTATAGCTTCCAGGAGCAGAATGGTATTTGTGGAGGGTCTGAGTGATGGCGGGTCTTGGCAGGTGATGTGGAGGAGAGAGGACCCAGATCAGCTCTTCTCAGATGGAGAGTAAAGCAAGGAGGGACATCAAGGACCGAGTTGAGGTATCACATGCTGGGTTTGACAGGTCTGCAGTTGCATACTGAGGCACAGGGGTGCTTGTAAATAGGGATGTGTTTGCTCTGTTCCAACTGCCAGGGCCACACTGAGGGAAGCTTCCTCCTTCCAAAGCCTTTAGTCCCACTTCAATACATCCCTGAGCTCGCAGTAGAGCTGGCTGCCTGAACTAACAGGCCTGAGCTCCTGAAAAAGTGGAGATGGTGAGGGGTAGGGGAATCTAGACCTCCCCTCTGCAGGGTACCTCCCCCAGGCAGCCCCATCTCCTGCACCCTTCCCTGGCTCCTGATGGGCCGCATCTCTTGTCACCCCACAGTCACCTCCTCCACCACTGGCCACCAAGAGTCGAGTCTATTGGTGTTGTTTGGATCAGCCCGTTTCAGGCTGATCCATCCAGGGATGCTACTGAGGAACTGGTAACAAAGGAAACCCCCTATCACCGCCCAAAGATTCTCCACACGCTCCAAGAGCAAAATCCTTCTGGTTTGCAAGCAAGATGCAGCCACTTTTGAGCTTCTTCAGCAGACAGCACCCTGTGTTCACCCTCCCAGCACCCCACCAAGGGGTTAGGTTGGTACCAAAACAATGAGAAGGTAGTACATCGCCAATGTCTAAAGAGCCCCACAGCCTTCTGAAACCCCTCACGCTCTGCATGCCTGCAAACCTGTGCAAGCACCAGCCGTGCTGGGACTGCAGCTTGCAGAAGAGGGCTTGGATCTTAAGGAGAACTTGAACAGTGTTAAAATCTTGGGAGACAAAAGACCAGGCTTAGATGTAAGGAAGAGAGAAAGTTTGTAACCAACTCAGGGTAAGCAGCTGGTGGGAGGACAGGGAACGTGCTCCAAGGGATGTCATGGTGCAAGGTCTGCACAGATACAGCAGTTCCTGTATGCAGTGTGCAGTGAGCTCTGGGAGCAGCAGCAGGAAAGGGTTTCAAACGTGAGTCAGGTGGATGCTTACTTAGAGGAAGGAAATGGTCCAGAGGACAAACCAAGCAGGCAGGTGGAGAGAAGAGCCACCACCTCCTCTCCTGAACCACTGCTGTGGTTCTCACACACTATGGGTTCCTGCAGGAGGAATCAGCAGCATTACCTAGAGGAAGGGATTCACTCCACCTGCCCAGCTCAGATCAACAGAAATGGGGGAGCTCCTTAGCATGCTGTTTAACAGAACATAGCAGCCTAGATACTCAGCTTGTGAACACGTTCTAAAATACCCTGCCCACCACGCGCCCCTTGCCCTCCAGTGACATCTGTGTGTGTACTCAGAACATTCACAGGGGCAGCCCTGACAGTGTGCAGTACTAGGTGTGGAGACGAGGCGCAGCGACTGAGACAAGCCAGTGAGCTGCCCAGTGCAAAAATTCCCTGTAAGAATTTATGGCAAATTTCTTGACTCCATTGGCATCTCCCTCAAACACACAACAGGGTACGGATGGAGAGGAAGGGCTCTTGGGCTAATAGGGTGTTTGTCCCAGAGAGCATATGTGCTGTCCTTGCAAATGGCACAGCATGCTGCAAAGGACACTCTACCAGTCACGAAGGATGTACCCAACGTAGCATTAAATCCAGCTGGCTTGAGTGCCAAGAGCAACAAAACTCTAGTCCCACAGACTTCAATGAGTCATTTACCCCCAGCATGGAGCCTGGACCATGTCCTTGTGATGACTAACTATTGGCACTGTTAGTTCTGAGGTGCCTATATATGTTCTATACCTGCCCAGCTTCCAACCTTTCCAAGAGAAAAGTCATCCCACACACAAATAGCCACTAGTGCTGTCCCGCACAAGTCCTGACCTCTGTTGCCTGCCCTTGCTTTGGCTGACGGGCAGCATCACTGGGCTGCAGTTCTCCCTTCCCTGGTGTTGTGGCCAGTTATAGAATCATAGGATTGTAGTCTGTAGGAACTATGACTCTATCCCAAGACAACAATGATGGCAGAAGTTTTTATAATGCACTATGTACAAGTAGTGATGCTGGTTGCCACCCTCAGTTCATGGCCCAGAGCACCTCTCCTTTCTAGGTCCCTGGCATTTTGCTTTCCTTGTCAGGGCAGACTATGCCAAGCACTGGGTATTTAAAAAGACTCACTCCCAGTCAGTACAAGTTTTCCTTGGCCATCCCAGTCCCACTGGCTGGTGGGCACCTCACACAAGCAGCACACACAGTGTATTTGTGTCTGGCCCCAGGTCCTGAGCAGGGTGAGGAAAAGGCTCTTCTGCAGGGTTTGCTTGGTGGTTTCACTCTCCTTGGTCACTGGGAAATAATAATCCATTGGAAAAGTGAAAGAATAAGTACCCCTGTGTCCCCTCTGTTAGCAAACTAACCCCAAAGACACCATGCAGACTGGAGTGGTGAGACACAGGGGACCCTCACAGCTCTTCTTTCTGGGAGACCAGCAGCACAGGAGATCTTGGCCATGTCATGGCTTCCAAAAACCTTCTTCCACCCTGCTTCCCAGTGCCCCTACCACTGCCCCTGCTCCCTTGCTCCCTGCCCCTGCGGGGTCAGCCCAGCTGTGCTCACTGTGCAAGTCAGTCATTTCCTGACATTCAGCACGGTGCAGGGTGACTGGGAGCAGATGTATATGAGCAATCAGAGAAGTGTGGGAGATCTAACACTGCATCCAATAGGACACAGAGAGCGTGTCAGGCAAGGGAAGGGGGGGGGGGGGTGAAGAGAGAAAAGAAAAGGAGAGAAGGAAGGAAAAAAAGAGAGAGAAAAAAATAAACCACAAAAGCAAACCACAGACGGCTCAATACTTTCCATGTGGTGCCTCTAAGGAGGAAATCGCCACCATTTGCTACGTGCAGAGCCGGGTGTCTGCACAGCGGCCGGGAAGAGAAGGGAGCCTGTTTCCCAGGTGGGGAGGAGGGGCTGCCGGAGGAGCTGCAGGCGGGAGGAAGGTGCCGCCCACATCCACGCGGGATGGGGGCGGCGGGGCGAGCTGCAGGTGGCGGGGGTCCCGCCGGCGGTGGAGGCTGTGCTGCAGGGGCGCCTCGGAGGAGCGCCGAGTCAGGCGCTGCCCGGGGATTCGCGCTGCGCCGCTCCTCTTCAGCGCCGTTCCGAACGGGAAGGCAGCCCGGGGGCAGAGCTGCAGTGGCTGCCCGGAGGTCCCGCTCCTGTTCGCCCTCCCAGCGCCGGGGGCTGCGGGAGACCGGCTCCTCACCCAGCAGCATCCTGTCTTGCTGCTTGAGCTGGGGTGCCAGCTGTGACCCCCTCCCCGTGAGGTACCATGTGTGCTTTCTCACCGCTCAGAACGGGGGACAGGGGAGGTGAAGACAAATTTCCCAACCCTCTACTTTTCTTCGAACAGTGTGGTGGGTGGGACGAAGGCTACAATGTCTGCCTCCCTTGCCGTGTCTGCCCCTCTGGCTTCTGCACCCACCAGGGTGCTGCTAGCCTGCCAGGGCAGCTGCCTGCTGCTGCGCCCTCCCTAGGCCTGCTGCCCAGCCCAGCCACCTTTGGGCGCTGCTGCCCCTGTCCTTCGTCCCAGGTGGCAGCCATCTGTGCTGTGGGGCAGGAGATGAGGAAGGATGCTCCTGCCCAAGATCCCTATCTGAGGCATGCCCAGATTGCTGCTTGTGGACAATGGCAGAGGATGCAGAATCTGAGGGAAACTTAAGCCCCCCTGAAATTTTGAGGGCTTATCTTGTGAGATGCTGAGCACCTCAGAAGATAGGGGTCCCCTCTCTCCAACCACTCCTTCCTCACTTTCACCCTCCCCAACACAGCAGATACCCCTTCTTTACCCACAAACTTGTTTCTGGCCTGGTGCCACAAGGTCTTCACCCTGCCCCACGGCACTGATAGTCATGCTGCAAGCAACTGAAGCCCACCCACCCTTGCCGGCCCCTAAACCCAGGGAGGGGTCACTCCTTGTGCCAGCCTTGCCAGGGCAGGGAGAGCCTTGGGTTGAGGGATGGCACCAGCACTTGGATCAGGAGGCAAAGTCCCTGATCAGAGGTGTGCCACAATCACACCTGGGCTTGGCAAGCCAGGGAAAGTCCATAGGCTATAAGATGAGCAAGGTCAGGTTGAGGGCAGGGTTTAGCCTGGGGACCAGAGCACAAGATGTCCTTCCCCCACAGACCTGGGCACCTTAGTGAAAAGCAAGGAGGTCTTTGCTGTGGCCACACTTCTCTCATGCCCAAGCACCTGTCTGCCACAGAGCACATGGGCATGATATCTCATTGGGAAACTCAAATCCAAAGCGTTTCTCCAGCTGTGAGTGGGGACCGCCAGAAAAGCTGGGAAAATACCTTCTGCTGCCTGCAGGAAACACCTCAGCTGTAAACTGTAAAGTCAGCCTGGGTCTGCTCCAGGCTGCTTAAACACCAGCCCAGACCCTTTGAGTGCCTTCCCCATCGTATCTGCGGGTTCACAGCTGCTGAGGAAGCTACAGCCCTCCCAGCCCCTCTCTGGGAAGCCACTACTCTGTCCTGATTTGACCCGTGTCCCTGGGGCTTTGCCTAATCTCGTTTGCACAGATGAGGAACCCTTGGAGTCAACAGATCTGCATCCATGCCAGCTAAAGCACAATCAAGCTTTAGGCCATTGCTCTTCCCTTTGAAAAGACAGGATTAACAGGGCCAAGCAACAGGGAATCCAAATTAACCCTTTCAGAAACTGTCTGCTAAAGGAAAGGCTCAGGATAGGGGACAATATTTTGATGGCTGTGGGGTCTTTGTCATATCCATCAACCATAAAACATAGAGAAGCAAGACAGTGTGTAGTACAACCCATACCATTTTGGCTGGTCGACCCCTTTCCCACAGTCCTGCTCATCCTTGGAAGACCCTATGCAATGGGTGCCATCACCAATTGCAGATTTTTGTGGGGCACACTGGGGTACAGATCATTTGTCAAACCCTTCTGTGATATGCAGAGGAAAGCTTCAGACTGACATACCCAAGTCTCCAGCACTCCACTAGAGAGAGGAGGATGCCTCTCGAGCTCTCAGGAATGTCTCTTGGTTCATCTCCTGACTCACAAGACCCTCTGGCAATTATGCTGTAGGATGCCACAGGAATCAGGATCTTGGGCCCAATCCACCCCAAGGCCCACCCTGATCATTTGCAAAGAGCAGAACTTACCTCCAAACTCCTCCTGACATGTGGTGCTCTCCCCACTGGGATGTCTGATGGTTCCCCTGCAAAGTGTCACAGCTGGAGACTTCTTGTGCAGCTTCTGCAATGAAGAAGGCTGTCAGCCACAGGGTCATGAGGCTGTGTTGTCCTGCTCTGCAGCTGCCAGCCAGCTCCCGCTGCAGGGGCTGTCCAGCTCTGTATTCACCACCTCTGTACTATATGGGCTGTACAATGTGATGAAGAGCTGATGGTGCCTATTGAGGAAGGTCCAGTCCATCTACCTCCTGCAGGATGGGTGACCCCTCACCTTGTGGAGAGCTTGGAAGCAGCCCCAGCAGAACAAGGTGCAAAGCCATGAGATAGTGGCTTGGTTTTTCCTGGGAATGAACGTGGTGCCCAAAGGAGCTAGCAGTCCCCCAGCAAAGTGGGGGGACTTCCAACCTTCCAACGGGGACCCCAATTCGTCTTCTAGGAGGCAGAAGGGGAGGTGGCATTTTCTCCTTGCTAATAGTGAAGGCACAGTGGGGATGATGACACACTATGCTGCCTGGGGGGAAAACACCCACTTCTACTAGGCATCTCTCCCTCTGTTACTTTATTAATTTATTTTTCATTTTCCCTCCTCCTCCTTCTTTCCCCCTAACCCATGAACGAGACTCTCAAAGCTAGAAGAGAGGAGAAAACCAGCACAGCTGCAAATTCAATCAGCAGCGCGCTGGCAGGCAGACACGCACAGCTGGGAGAGGGGAGCACACTCTCACACACACAAAGCAGCACCAAATGGAGCACATGGAAGAAGTCCAGCAGAGGCCAGTGACTCACATCCCTGGCCTCCATCAGCTTCAGACCAAGGAACATCAGTAGATGACTGAGGCTGGCAGGAGATACCACAATGCTGGAGCTATGCTGAGCACCCACAAGCCACCTGAGCACAGGATGGGCAAACTCTCCTGACCTCAGAGGCTGCTTAACACATCTTGGTGACAGATGTAAAGCATCACATTATCTTCTGTGGGTCTGAGTCTAAATATTTATTTCCTTATCCAGGTCCTGACATGTCCCTCCTTCCTTCTTCCTTTGTCAAAAGTGTCTATATCACCAGTGTCAAGAAGTACTTAAATGGGAGACACTGTTTGGTGCCACAGACCCAGCAGAGAGGCAGAATGGAAAGTACAGTTTGCTCCTAGCTGAGTACCAACAAGATGTGGAGAGCCCTTCCCATGGCAGAGGTGGAGAGCAAGGAGGCTGTTGTGAAAACTGCAGCTACACCATGAGCCCCTGTTCTCAGGGTATGCTCTCCCCTCCCTAAACACCCCAGCGGCACAGCAGGGCCTGGGATGGCTGCCAGATTCTCCTTGCTTAGAGGCTATTTAGTCTCCCAGAGAGGAAATAGAACGCTCACAGGAAACTGTCAGCAGAGCAAAACCAGCACCTCTGAGGACATGGAGCACCTTTGCAAAGGGCAGTACTGCTTCCCAGCCCTGCCTACACCCACAGCAGCACCACCATGGCAGGGTCAGCTTCCTTGTCTGTGGCAGCAGTGGTCCATGCCAGGGCACAGCGGTGGGGCAGGAGAGGAAGGAGGGAAAAAGATCCTGCACTGATGCAACATCCATACCCACCTCTCAGTGCATGGTGTTGCAGTGGCTGGTGCTAAGCAGGGACTTCAAGCTTCTTCCATCCTCTGCAACAACTCCACTGCTGCAATGCAGCCCTATGCCATTTGCTATGGCACAGCTATACATCCCAGTGCTGGTCTCCTTGCAGTACAAGTTCCTCCCAGACCCTGGCAGCATCAGTTCTGTTTCGGATGCTGATTCCCCAGCTTGGCAGAACACAGACATGCCACAGAGCACCAGGAGGGTGGCTAGTGAAGCACCATTGCATTGCACTGCAGAAAAATGGGAGAGGATACTGTATAGCCCTGAGCAATGGTACAGCTTTGTCCAGTCCCGCCTGCCCCTGCAGCCCTCATTTTCTGCCATTTCCTCTTGCACAGCCACACTTCCCAGCACACTGGTCTGTGATGCCTGGCTCCCCTCTCCCTTCTTCTTGCCCTGCTGTGAGGACCACAAAGCCTCCTGCTGATGCAGGGTATGTTGCAGCATACACCACCATTCATAGCTCTCATGAGGTGTAAGCTTGAGGTAGCTGAAAAGCACTGGTATAAGCTGACCAACTCTCCTGTACATAAGCAACCATACCCTGTCCACCCTGAGCTCCATCTCCAAACCGAGTTTGGAGCCTGGGTACCACTTGCAGGTTAAAGATTGGGCACTGCTACTTTGGCTTGAGGGAGAAAGAAAGTAAAGGCAAAAAAGGTTGGAAGTTTTAGTTTCCTTCACCCTGACCAAACATGACCTCCACTCCAGCAGCTCTATGAAAGCAGAGGCACAAGGCATTGCAGGTAAGTCTGCTCCTGCCCAGCACTGTGAGCCTGAGGTCACTCTTCCCATGCCAAGTGTCGTTATTCAGCTGGTTTTAACTCAGCTGTGCTAAAACTGTTTGGGTTGAACTTGATCTTGCTGGTTAGCTGCCTAATGCTGAAGTATCTAAGTAAATATAAAATATATATTTTCAGCCAAAATGATTAATCTACTTCCAAGAACATTGTAAGGGGAAATGCTTTGGTTTCTCTTGTTTTTGTTACAGAGAAATCTGATGACCTTTGCTTTAAAGAGCTCTTGAAGCTGCATGTCTTTGGCATGTGGACTTGAAGTTTGGCAAAAGGAGAAGCAGGGAAGGCCTTTGGTTTAGTCCAGATGTGCCCTTTGCTGCCGCCAAACTTAGCCAAGTCTTTGAAATATTCCATTTCACATGTGCTCCCTTAAGGCAGTCTTATAGTGCTTACCGCCTGAATTCCCTGAAACTTTTCCCCTTTCAGGATGCGCTCCAGCCAGGGACTGAGCAGGATTTCCAGATAAGCGAAGCTGTGGATCCAAATCACAAGTCCAGTCTATCCCTGAGATTAGGCAGCTCCCGCCCCCTCACACTTCCCATCCTGGTTCAGGCAGAGTGAGCAATGCATGTACAGGCAGGTGGGGAAAGGGGCTGACCAGACCAAGAGACATAAACACAGGAACTGCTGGGAGGAGGGAGGATTTGGGATGAGAATTTGACTGGACTGGATCCAGGAGGGGAAAGAAAGGTGAATCTCCATGAGGACTCTGCATGAAGAACTGCAACCAGCTGAGAGTGCAGCACAATGATGCAGAAAATCCTGCAAGGCTGCAGCCCTGGAGAAAGCTGGAGCATCCCAGAAACCAGAAGAAATGAGGAGTTGGGCGGGAGGAGGGGGGCCACCAGCTGCTGAGTATTACCAGCAATAAATGAGGCAAGTGCCCCGGCTAAACCAAGAGGTCTTGGACCGGCATTGCAGGCAGAGGTGACAGCCAAAACGTGTGCAGGGAGTGTTAAGAGGTGACTTTGGAGGTGTCAGGACAAGACCACGTCTGCGAAGAGGTTTCTTTAACATGAGGCATGGAGAAGTAGCTGCATGTCATGGAAATATACTGTGAATGCTCATCCTGATAGGGGGTGAATCAGTCCTGCACCACGCTAGTGGAAATCAGCAGAGCCCTTTAAGTGTGAGCTGAGAGTGTCCTAATGGTGTGCAGGCTCCACGCTCAGAAGACAGAGGAGGGAATTCATCAAAAAGTAATAAACTGTAAATCAAGACACTGGTTCCAAACAGAGAGGGACTCATCCTGCTTGGTGTGGTGCAAATGAAACCCTCCAATGTGTCTGAAGCTCAGAATAGCACCATTTGTTTATTTATTTTCATTGTGATGCTCTGGTTTTGCTTGGAAGCAGCCGCACTGAAGTCTTTGCAGCTCCAAGGTCTCCAACCTCAGCTGTAGCCCAAAGGAGGGTAGAAGGTCTGGAGACTATCCAGGCAAACATTTGAAACTTGTGAGACTTGTTTTGCACTAGCATTGGGAGCCCCCTTCGAAGTCATACTTCATTAGCTCTAGGCACCACTGCAAACAGTCTCCATGTGGACATTAGCCCTTCTTGGGACCACTGTTGTCCATGGACAAGCGGTCAACACTACCAGTCTCTGCTTTTGCTTTCTTTTTCTCTTAAGGCAGAAAATTTTCCTATCACTGTCTTAAAAATAAAAAAAAATGCCAAAACAATATACAAAGGGGAAAAAAAAAAAACAAACACGCTTACCCTCACAAAGCAGCCAAGCCTTTCGATTTTTCTCCCAGAATCCAACAGGAAGACCAGGACAAACCCTGTCACTTTTTCTCAGGAAATACATCTCCTCTTCCTGGTCTCAAACCTAGGTGAAAGCAGAAAGTCTGCATTCAGGCTGTGTCAGGAGCATGGGGGTGGCTCATCCATCTTCCAGCCAGGGTACCAGCCAGTGGCTCATCTGCCACGGAACTCAGGGCACGTGAAGCATAAGAAGAATGGAGAAAGCAGTGGTCCATGTTATTCCAAGTGCACCACTTTGCCAGGAGATGTCTTCCTATGCAGGTGGAGTCACAGGTCCTGGCAAGCACAACAGGCAGAGTTGGACCTCAAGGTGTGAGGAAAACTGAGATGGATAGTGTTTGTGCATGCGAGGGCCATTGAGAAAGGGAGCATCAGTGGGCAGCTCTCCACTGAAAGGCTTCCTCTGCAGAGTGGCTGGAGGATATCTCTTGGAACTTTCTCTTCCTATTAGAATATCCTGAGTTGAAAGGGACCCACAGGGATCATTGAGTCCAAATTGTAATACTGAAGTATTGAATCTTTTATCCTGTTGTAACACCAGGTTCTGGATTCTGCAGGGAGAAGAACTTATAACTGGTTTTAACACAAACCTGAACTCCTGAAAGCCAGGCAGTCTGGCCAAACACTCTCCCTTCCCCAGGCCTTCACCCTGAAGAACCGGGGCTGCCTCCTGGTCCCCAAGTCCTGCCCTACCAGGCTCTGCCCTGCCCTGCCAGACTGCCCCCCAGCCATGGAGGCTCCCATTCAGCACCATGGTCACGCCACCACATTTTGTTAGCAGGGCATTGTGGCTCATGGTGAGATCAGAGGTCCAACTAGGGTGTTGGCCCTGCAACAGGACAAGAGGGTCATGAGCTACCTGGACTGCAGCTCCCAGGAGACGGAGCAGCATCAAGAAGTTGTGTGTGTGACTTTTTTTTTGACAGGAGTTGATCAGCTGGAGAAGGAGCAATTCTTGATCAGCTTTGTGTTTTAACCTCTCTCTCTCTAGAGGAAGGCCAGGCAGGCATCCAAACTGGGGTGGACCTCAGATACTGTACGGCACAAGTGTCTTCACAGAAGCATTTGGCATTGGAATAAGGACCAGATGAGATCTGACTGCTGAAGTCCTTCTGCCCTCAACTTCTCCTCCACAGGCTGGTTCCTGCCAGCTCTTCCTCTGTCTGCAGCATTTTCAGCTTTGGCCAAGGCAAAAGATGAGCCTTTCCAGCCTCAAAGCTGGGAGCCTGATGAAGGGAGCTAGACCTTAGAAGAGATCCTTTGCTTCACAAATGATCTGAGAGCTCCTCCAAGGGGTAATGGCACCACAGAAGAAAAGCGAACCCACTATTTCTCTCCCCCTGCATCCACAGGTGTCTGCAGAGATATCAGACCTGTAGTGTTCAGCAACCTCAGGCGTCTGCTCCACTTTCTGTGGGAGAGAGAGCCAGGACACTTCCCTGAGCTTGAGCAGCTCCCACGCAGCGGGCCAGCGCTCAGTGCCAGGGGATGTGTGTGCAGAGCCAGCCGGAGGTAGAATGTGAGCCTGCTTTCTCTAAGAAGCCAGGGCCAAGTCCAGAGAAAAAGGCGAAGAAAGGCTTTGCTGTCAGAGTCAGGGTTTACAACCAGCCGTAAATGGCCTCCATCCCTAAAGTTCCCATGGTGACAGTCCTGGTGGGAACAGAGATGTCTCCTCTGCCTAGTGCCCACCAGCCCTTCCCAGGTCAGTATGTGCAGCTGCCCGGTGCAGCCTGGGTGAGCTCACCCAGCTCCAGTATCCCTGAGATGAGGAACAAAGTGTGGCCCCAACTCCAGGGGAGCAGCAGCCAGGGCACCTTGCATAGCATTCCTCCAGGGCCAGGCTGCAAATGCAGCAGCTTTGGGGCTTGATGCTTCTCCTTCGGCTGAGTATAAGTTTTCGTATTCACCTCCTTCCATTCAGGCTCCAGAAGGCAAAAGATTGGAGACAGCAATGTCTCCAAAGACCTGTTCTCCAGGGGACACAGGCTCAGAGCATCTTCCACTGATGTCAAAAGCAAACTTTTTGGGGATAAAAGCTGTTTGCAACACAGAGTCATTGCTATAAGCTCCTCTTCAATTCACTAGCTAGTCTTCTTTGCTGGTGCCTGGCCAACTTAACTTACAACTCTTCCCAGCACATGATATTCTCTTGCTTGTTTTATCAACTTGCTTACTCAATGCATTCAGATGGGGAAAGGCCCACTGCAGAGGCATGAGTGTGCAGTGCAGATCTAGGTTTGCTCCCAGGGAAGACTTCCCTTTGACCTTCTGTGAGACCATGGGCAAATTACTTGGTTCTTCTGAGCAAAAGACTCCCGTGCATTAAAAAAAGACATACCTTTTCCCCTGCTCTTGCTCTGCCTTCCATGCTGTTAGAGAAAAATCTTGTGGAGACAGATGTATGGACCACATCCCATCATGGGAGCTACTCTAGACTCCCTCCAAGTGTGACTGGTCCCACCAGACTATACCCGGTGTGTATGCCGCTGCCTGAGCCAATTACCCCAGGCTTCTCATATAGATGATGGGAAGAAAAAGCATCTTTAGGACTTGATCAAGCTATCCTGGTTCATTTTTCTACTTGAGGATGAAACAACTGATGCTCTGTAAGTGCTTCTGGCTGCTCATGAAGCCCAGGACATCTCAGTCAGAGCCTGGGATGTGGTCAGACAACACGTGCTGGCCATGGCAGCTGCAGTTTGGATGTACAGATGGTGTGACTCCAGTGAAAGAGCTGCCTTTCCCCAGTCATCTTTCTGTGCATAATTTCTCTTAAGGCAGAAGGCCTTGCCCTGGCTGGTTATGGCATCACTGTGCAACAAACGTGAGTCACTGCCGTAACAGGCTGAATTACAACTCCTTGCTTGCTGAGTTTAAAACAGAGGAAGGCAGCTTAAGCAAACGGAAGGGCCTAAGCATGTGAAAAATGTTTCCTTTTCAAAACTGCCATTAGCCAATTGAAAATCTTTGGATTTGGGCTGCAAATCTATGCCAAGTCTCTGTCTGAGGCTCAGTTCAAACACTCAGGCTATATAATCCCTTCCAGTCTGGGCTCATAATGGAAATGCCAACAGACCGTTAAGCACAGCAGTATTGCCAGGTTTTACTATAATTAAACACACACAGGAAAAGGTATAAATAACCTGGTTAAATTAAGGCAGGGGGCTGTGATTGAAGGAATCTCTGGGAAAGCCTGCAGCCTGGTTTTGTCTGACTGGTTCAGGGGTGGTCGACTGGGGACTTGGGATTTGTGCCTGAGTCAGGTAAGCCCTCTCTAGCAGATGCTATGTAATAAAGCAAAGTCAGCTGGCCACGATCACCTGCAGAGCGTGATGTGCCAGCCCCCAGGTCTGTGCTCCTGCCCTTGAGGCAAGCTCCTTTCTATAAGGCAAGCTCCTTTCTGTAAGGCAAGCTAAACCCTGAGGGTAAGGGGGAAAATAGGAACCTTGCTGCCTTCTGAGCCACACTCGACCTTGCTGGGTTTATTTGCCCTGTTGGAGGCCCATGTTTGTTGTTTGCCACCTTGTCCTCATTTCCACAACAATCAGATTAATTGGCCTGAGGAGATGTTGATGCAGAAGACACAGATAGAAAAGGTTAAAAATATAGCAAAGAAAGAGTGGCAGAGAAGGTAGAGACTTCTTTCTGGGATGTTGGTTCCTGTGGACCACTTGGTCCACACCCTGGAGGTCCTCCAAGGAAAGCACCTCTCTGCAGCACTCAGGCATTGCAAAGCAGCCAGCAGAGACATGGTGGGTCCTGCTCTCTTGTCTCTGCAGGTTGTTATGACATTCACATCCCAGCTGTCTGGCAAGAAACCCTCCTGCTTGCAGATGCTGGGGAAAGGGGGGACAACCCCAAAGAGGACACTGACTTAGGAGTGCCAGCAGACATGTAAAGCTAGAAAAAAGCCAGATTCACAAGAGAAACATTCCAAAGCCAGCCTTCTTTCTTGTGGTGATATATGCAAGAAGTAACAGAACAGGTATGCTGCAGCACTCTAAGGGAAGGCAGTGAAGCTGCAGGATACACCAATGCCACTGCATAGTCCCATCTTTGCTCGAGGCAGTGGTGCCAGCTTCTGAGCTTTTCAGCGGGACTGACTGCACGCACACATCCCTCATGGTTTTTCTCTTGTGACTCTAAGCTCAATTCAACTGAGTTTTCTGGGCCAACTCTTCTAAATTTGTACCAGTATCCAGGGAGCTTTAGTAAATAGCACAGTAAATATTTGTTTTCGATATTTGTCTTTTAAAAAGACAATGAGGCAGCAGCCACGCACAAGGACACGGCCACGCGTACGACTTCAGGCAATCACAAAGCACATCACACATCCAAAAACTGAGGATTGCTTTTCTATCTAAAGAAATAACTTCACTGGGATTAATATGAAAAAGACCCCCCTCCACCAAAACCAGATCCATGCATGCTCCAGCACATATACATATTTGTGTATGCTCATATATTTTTCTGACCAGAGGCATCAAGCATCAAATCTTGAACTTTCCAAAAAAAGAAAAAGCTCATTTCCAGCCTGCAAGACTGACTCTGACCTCAGCCTGAGCTTCCCCAGCTGAGCTAATAACAGTCCCAACCCCCAAAATATGGAGGCAGCTCAGAATGGAAATGTTAAAGAGCCGTAATTCCAGAGGATGTGAATGGCTAATTCTGTACATTCAAATGAAACAGAGGGGAAATATACTGAATGGAGCCCATGTATAAGATCATATGAAATGTAAAAAGACTTGTTGTTCAGCACACACACTGCCTCTTCAATCTAGTTCTGTTTAAATGCCCATTCTTTTCATTTGGCATCTCCTTGTCCCTCGATGGCTGAATCAAAAGAGGAAAGAAATAATGACACAAAGATTTTAAAAAACTCAGCTCCAGCTGCAGCAGGGAGAAGCCTGAAGCGAAACGTGAGAGCGTATGGCTCTTTGTTAAGGTCTCCTTGGCTATAGAATATGGTATATGAAACGCCTGGCGGATCCCGTTTGGTCCTATGGAGGGAGAGCTCTTAAGGTGGCTCTCTTGGGTTTGGGGAGGATTGCAGGAAGGCTTCCCTGCATTTGCAGGCAGCAAGCGTCCCACCTGCAGAGACCCCAGGGCCTGGATGGTTCCCCCTCCAAACACCCTGGGGGCCCAGGGCACTCTCTCCTCAGACAGTGGGTGGTCCAGCCTTGTTTTTTTTTTTCCTTCATTGTAGCTGCCACCTTACATCGGGAAACCAAACTCAGCACTTCTTGCTGGGAGATGGTTCCAATTTATATAGATTTCTAGGAAATAAATATGTTTTATTCCATTCCTCTGAGGTATTTTGTGCATGCCTATCACCAGCTGGCAGAGCCACACACACAAGCAGCTACAAGGCATTGGTGCCAGCGGAGAGCAGCCCATGCTCCCCAGCCACAGCTTTTTCTAAACTCTGCATGTGGAAGAGTTGATGCCCTGATGACTGAGGGACCCCAGCATCACTAGCCCAGACAGAGCTGGGGCAAGGCTGCCTGTCACCTCCTGATCTCCAGTATCCACAGGAAAGTTCAGCAGGTCCTTGCACCAGATGCCATCACTGCAGCCTCCTTGCAAATGCTGCAAATGCCTTTTGGGAGAGGGCATCACCCAGAGCATTCACTTCTGGGAAGGAAAACCACCATTGGCTCAGCTCTCTGGCTGAGGAGAAACCAGGGAGAGAAGGTGTGGTGTGGAGGAGGAGGTTCACGAGAATGGGGCCAGCCCTCCCCACCACTACCCAGTCACTTGGTCATTGCCATGAACAGCAACACCGAAAGACATCCAGTAAGTGCTGTGGTGACTGGCTCACCACAGCTGAGCAACTCTGAGCCATATTGCTTAATCTAAACAAATGTTCAGTGAACATCAACACTAATTCATTTTCTGTGGGCTGAACACTTTTCCTCTCCAAGGCTCTTCCAGCAGCTGTGGCTGATTTCTGCTCATGCCCAGCATGTCCTCCCCAGGACCCCCCACCTTCACAGTCACGACGGTGGTTCTCAGCGTGTCCACTCACAGATGCCAGCCCTTGGTACGTGCTGGGAGTGAGCTCTTTCCAGAGGTTCCCTGTGGGAAAACCCAGTGATGCTGGCATGCCCTGAGTTAGCATAAGCACTGAAGGCCCAGTATGCAACCTGTGCCACCTTGGTAGGTATCCAAATTATTCATTGGCATCAAAGGATTCTCTGTATTGTGTGTTACTCAGGAAGTGCAATCCTTGTATGTTGTGCTCCCACCTCACAACTGCTAGGCATCCACTATGGGGCCAGCACAAGTGGAGTGCCATGCCTAAAAAGGCAGCAGGATGCTCCCCTGCTGCAAGGAGCACAGGTCTGCCCTGCTCAGCTCTTTGCCTGGCAGGCAAACCACCAAGGAGACATTTCCAAAGGCGTTGGGTCACACAGTGCCCTTGGCTATCTTGGCTAAATCCCAGAAAGGAGGGGTGCCACAGGCACCATTCCCTGATGCCAGGGCTGCACCCCAGGCATATGTGCTGCCGGCACATCAGGAGACGTGTCACCTGCCTGTCTGCAGGGCTGGAAAGGAGGAGCACGTTCCTCCATGGCCATTGAAGCCACCTCATGACACTTGCATGTGTGGCTTCCAGGAGGCTGGCACAGTGCAGGGGAGGACAGCCAGAGTGGCCATGTGATCCCCTCACTGCTATTCCTGGTGCCTGACAAGGCTGGAGGACTGTCACACGGAGTGAGAATCACCCGGCTGCAGTGTACAAGCCAGGTGAATCCAGCTGTGGTGGCAGCAAATTCCTAATAAGTTCATTGCATCAGACGGCCAAACACTCAGTCATCACCCAAGGATGGCCTACGTGCCAGGCAGGGCGTACTCCCCTGATCCCTGCTTCCCAAAATGGGACTGGGAGAGCCAGACTAGCTCACCCTGGAAAAGGGACATGCTGTGTGGTGTGCCCGGCAGGCCAACCAGCTCCAGGTCCCTCAAACCACATGGGGGAAAAACAGCAAGACAAAGTGCCAGGCATGCAGCAAATAGCCTGAGTGTGACTGTCCTACATGGTGATTTCTCATACTGCCCCATGTATGGATGTGAACTGAGTCTCTCTTATCCATAGAGACCTGGCCACAGGATAGTGGCATGCACACCAGCAGGTGGGCTGTCCCATCCTGCTCCCCTGAACCTGGGCTGTAGGCAGGCATGACCGACTTCTTCCCGACCGCTTGCTGAGGACAGAGATCTGGGCATGCCTTTGGAAGCCCCTCAACACAGTGGTATCAGGGTGAGCTCCTGTGCACTGGCTGGCAGGTTTGCAGGGAGGTGCTCTCCCCGTGAGCTCAGCCGGACACTGTGTGGGTGCCGGAGTGTGTCAGAGACCTGCCACACACCCGCTCCTGGCAGCACCAGAGGGCAGCGGCACTGCTGTCTCAGAGGTAGCACAGGCAGGTTTGGCAGGGATTTATGTATCTTGGAGTTGCTTTCCCCGTGGCGGTAGCTGGAACCGATTTTGAATACTTAGCTGGTTTAAAATGAAAACAAAAATCCCTGGACTGACAGCATGTCCAAGCAAGGGACCACTCGAGTGCCTGGCAGCCAAGCAACGAGAGCTAATGCTAGTCACAGGGTGGAGGTGAGAAACTGCAGGCTCAGCCGAGCAGCTGGGCTCTGCTCCATGCCTGCTCTGGAGTTTAGATGCTCTTCTTTGCTCAAGCCAGGCTAATATCGATGGTAGTAAGGTGTGCCTTAGTCATCTCTGGGCTTGAGCTCCATCAAGGCCTGTGCTGCCTTGGAGGTGCCGCAAAGTGCAAAACCAGGCAGGACCTCCTGCCAACCACGAGGTAGAAGCACCCATGTCACTGCAGGCTCTCCTGTCCTCCCCCTGCATCTCCCCCCAGCCCCAGGGGCACCTCACTCCACTGGCTGGAGAGTCCTCCTCTTGCCTGTCCTCTGGATGAAGGGTCCTGCAGGATCCAGGATGCCACTGAAGCATGGACTCCTTTAGAGTGTCACACAGTAACCACCTCCCAGCACACAGCAATCCTACCTAACTGGTTCAGGCAAGGGGTGATGAAAAACCCTGTGTCCTGCTGAAACCACTGTGGGATTTAGGTCAGGCAGGTGGGAGCATCCAGGCTGAAGTGGGACCAGTGGGCCTCAACTGGTGCCCAAACAGTTCCAAAGCCAACACCAGATCTGCACAATACCACCCCTGGGACGCAGCTGACCTTGCTGGGGGGGATCAGTGCTGCAGCACCATCCTTGTCTATCCCATAAATAATGTGGGCACTGCTGAAACATGGAGTCCAGCACTGTGCTGAGGCTTTCTGCGGGATCCCTGGTCCACACTGCAGGACAGCTCTGCTCCTGCACAGTGGCATGGGGGTAGCATATGGGTAGGTACCTCCACCAGGAACTGGGTCAGTGTGCTATTTGGAAAAGCCAGGTTAGACTTTTACTCCTGGAGAAGCACCATGCCTGGGGGTCTCCTCCAAAGCTCTCCCTGAGTATCTCTGAATATCCAATGCTCCCCAGAAAGACACTTCACCAATGCAGGCAGACAAAGTTACCTCCAGGGGAAATTTTATTCCCCATGTGGCAGAATGGGCAGTGGATAGGAAAGCAGCAATCCCCCCAGCCCACTGCCTCCTGGGAACAGCAAGGGCTGTTCTGTGCTGCAGTGCAGGCATGACCCACACCTGCTCAGGGTGGGAAGGAAGAAGGAAGGCTTTGGGACTGTGCACAGTCACTTTAGCTGCTCAGTCATCCGTCCCACAGCTGTGCCAGAGATGCTATTGTCCTGGTTCCTACAGTGGGAAATCCCGGATCCATCTGGAAATGACCAACACATGCAGTCCCAGGTGAGCCTCAGAGGCCCCAGAAACAAAACAAAACAAAACAAAACAAAACAAAACAAAACAAAAGAAAAAAAAAAGAAAAAAAAAGGGGGGCTTTTCCTCTCCTTATCTCAAGGCACCAAGCAGACCTTGCTCCCACCTTCTCTGCCAGAAAATGGCAGAGTTACTCAGCTTCTTCCCCCGGCTCTCCCCACCAAAGGGCACCTCTGATGCAAGTGGCAGGTCATTGGAAAGCAAGGACGGGGCGCTGTGAGCATCCCCCAGGGCACAAAGAAGCTGCAGAAGAGGATGCTCCGGCACTGCCCTGCGAGGCCGGGCACAGAAATGGGCAGCAGGGAGAAGGGAGTTTGTTGACAGCACGAGGCGGCTGTACCCCCCAAAGCCCAGCCTGCCCCCAGCACCCCGGCCCTGGGACTGCCGGAAACATTCCGAGGGGCGCGTGGAGAGCACCACTGGGGCACTGCGGGGACCAAAGTCACGGTGGCAGCCCGGCGTAAAACCTACAGGCTGAGGCGGGCGCAGCTCGGGGGGCGGCGGGGGACCCCGGGGCGGCGGGCCGGGATCCATCTCCTCGAGGACACCTTAACAGCGGTGCCCGCGGGCGCCTCCCCGCCGCCCGCCCCGCTCGGCTCCCGCCGCTCCTCGCGGGGAAGCAGCTGACTCGGGGCGGCTGCCAGCGCTGCTGGCTGCTGGATCCGGCCGCGGCAACGTGCAGCCCGACATGTAAACCCGGGCAGGCCTATGCTAATGGCGGGGGGAGGGCGCCTGGCGCAGGGGCGAGGGGGACGGAGGTGGAGGCCGGAGCACAGCCAGAAAATTCCCCCCCCCCCCCCCCCCGCGCTTCTCCATCACCACCTCCCTGCATCCATCTGCCTCCCTCCTCCTCCTCCTCTTCCATTCATAAAATCCGGGCGGCACTGCCACCTACTGTATCGTGCGACGGCCAGTCCGCCGCCCCGCTCGGCCCCGGCGGCAGCCCTCCACCACAGTCCCCCCTGCCCCGCCGGCCCCCAGCCCGCACCCCTGACCCCTGCCCCCGGATCCCGGCCCCATCGCGAGCCCTCGTCCCAGCAGCGCCTCCAAAGCCCACACGAGACTTCCCACGGGGCAGAACGGCAATCCTGTCCTTGCCCTTAAAGCCAAATTGCAGTCTCTCTGTCTAGCCCCTCACCCCACCCTCAGGTGTGCCCAGATGTATTTGGGGGGCTCTCCTCACCACTGCCAGGGTGAGTACAGCTGAGAGCTGAGCAGTCAGCTCCACTGCCACCGACCAAGCTGGTGGAAATCGGGAGGTGGCAGACACAGCAGTCTTCTACCAACGTTGTCTGTTTCCCACTCTTAGGGAAACCCCCAGCTCCTGTTTTCAAGCACCTCCTTAAAACCACAAAGCCCTCTCTAGGCATTGGGGAGATAGGGGAGATATTGTTACGGCTTCTCCTGTAACAAGTCATGGGCATGAGGCTTTAAAAAAGAGACGAAAGCAGCACTTACCCGCCAGGAGAAGAGTTAGCTGTCAGCCATAGTCCCTGGTCAGGAAGAAACCCTCCCAGGGCCAAGAAACCCGCTTCAGGAGGAGACACTGAGGGGCAGCCTCTTTCCCTCGGCAATCACTTTCCAGTTCCTTGCTGGGGAGGGCCTAGATTCCCACTGCCCTCTCCTTACAGGGTTCTATTCTCCCTCCTCAGCACACAGTGGGGCAATCCCTGGTTGGGTCATATTCCACATCCCTTACTAGCCCCATAGGAATAAAGTCTTGTGCCTTCCCACATCAGGGGACTTTCCTCAGTCACTCATACCTTTCTTTCCTCCCTCCCTCCTTAGCAAAGGGTAACAAAGATGGCAACCCCACGCCCCAGTGGGAAGAAAGCATCCCTGCAGGGCAGCAGGGGCTGGACCTCCAGGCTCATGGGTGGGTGAGCAGGAGCAGCAGGCTCCGTCACCCAGTCTCTCCCTTGCAGCATCTCAGCTCCTACCACCCTCCCTCTTTGTTCACCAGTCTCCCTTGCCAGGATTAAAGCCCAGACTCCCAAGGGGAAGGGGCTGAATTTGGACAGGCCAAACAGAACAACTTGCAGGTGGGTCAGTGTGTGCAATGCCTGTATAGGTGGGAGACCTTGTGCTTGAAGCTGAATGGGAAACACTGAGCATCTCCACGTAGAAGAGAGAGAGGGAGGGAGGGAGGGAGGGAAGAAGGGAGAGAGGGAAAAAAAAATCTTGTGAGTGCAGTGTTTGCAAAATGAGCTGGTGGTAAATAGCTGGAGGATAGGCAGTGTCTCTGTACGTGAGGCGCAGCACGGAGAGCTGCACCTGAGTGAGGCTGGGCCACTGCTCGCTCCAGCATCACACGTCACTCACTGATGCATCCTCCCCAGCCTGCTCTCTCTGCACCAGCTCCCCCGCCTCCGCCACAAAAAAGCAATGGGAAAAATGGGTTCCCCCCACACCCGGTGCAGCCACAAAGCAGAGAGCCGGGAGAGGCACAACTGAACTTGATTCAAGGTCCAGCTGGTGCCTGCCTGGGTCCCAGGGGGTATTCAGCAGCACAAACCTCCTGATCCCATTTCCCTGCTGGGGACCCACACTCCCTTTAGCTCAGCGTTTCCCCATGCTCCTGCTCAGGCGCTTTCCTCCCCAAGCAATGGCAGCCCTGTTTGCCAACACTCCCTCCTCGCTAGTGCTGCTATCCAAGGCCCTTTGTTCCCCTCGCTGGGAAGTCTTCCTTTGCATTTCGCAGCCAGAGCCTGAGGCCCAGCACAACTCATCGCACCTGGGGTGCTCCAGACTGAAGACCACCAGCCCTCCTCCCCCCACTCTGAAAGGCAAAATTCACACAGCACCTGGAAAAAAAAATACGTCCTTCCCTAGGTGGGAAAAGGAAAAGAAGCCATCCTTCCACTGGAGAGAGGCGCGCTCAGGGGTGTCTGTTATAGCAAGCCGTGCCCCTATTTGCAGTTTTACGAGGCGTGCTCCCCAGGCCCGCCGGGTTCGCTGGTCCCTCGGGCGGCAGCCGGCGGTCCCGCAGCCCGGCTCCATGGGAAGGCAGCCCGGCACCCGCCTGACACCCTGTGGCCACCGCCCGCCTTGCAGGGACACGGCGTGGAGCGCGATGGGGAGATGGGGACCGAGTCCGTGAGGAGACTGCATGGGAGGGGGCACACATGGTCTGTTGGCAGAACAAAGCTGACAGAAGCGGGGAGAAACCACAGACCGGGCGCATACCTGACTCCTGCCACCTGCCATCCAGGGATAAAATGCTACATACTTTCATAAAGCAGCATGCACGTGTCCTGGGAGTTTCTGTTAGTGCCCATGGATTCAGCCTAGCATGTCCAGGAGGAAAAGAATTTCAATTTACTGCTAACTGATGCCACAGGCTTATATGTGCACAAGACCTCTTGCTCTATGGCAGCATGTGACAGTGGGGGGCTGCTATTATAATGCCTCAACAGATGAGAGGCCCCTAAGAACATCCAACACAGGATGGGATCCCACATCCCCTAAGAACTCCCATATGGGTTTTGAGCCCCTCAGAGAGTCCTCCCCAATGTACAGCAAGGCCTTTTCCCTGCGCCTCCTTGGGTTTGCTCACTTCCTGCAAGAAGGCTGAATTTCCACTTCCCAAAGCACAAGGGTTGGGGTCTCTATAGGGGCTGGAGTAAAACTTGGTCATCAGCACCCCACCAACCCCAAGGGGTGCCCACTTGTTGCACTGACCTGTGAGGTGTGAGGGTCAGAATGGCCACATGTGGCAGATGTCCCACACAGTTTAGGATGGGGACATGCTCGTGTAGGAGTTGAAACACCCTGGCAGTTCAGGTGCTCACGGCTAACCCTGCAGCATATCTGAGGCACCACCAGCAACTGTGACACTGCAGGACCACAGACCAGGAAAGTTCCAGTAACAGCTGGGGATGGAGCTGGCACTCACCCTTACCAGGGAAGTGGGAGGAATGGCTCCATGTGGGGCCCCAGGGGAGTTACAGACTCCTGAGGTCTGCCCTCATCCCTGGAAAAGCTGCCAGGACTCCAGGAGTAGGGGGAGGTGAAGGCATTTTGCGCAAGAGCTAAACTACCTTGGAGCAGGCAGCTCTTGCTCCAGGTGATCACCTAGGTACCCAAGTGAAGCCCTGTAACCTTGACAGAAAAGCGTGTCTCCATTTAGGAGGGGATCCTTTGAATACTCTCACTGACTTGCCTCCGTTCTTCTCCAGTTTACAGTTATGGATGTTCCACCCTTACACCCCACCAAGCACTGCATATGGCCACCAGCTTGGTTCTCCTGCAGGTACATCAGACATGCCCAGGGAGCTGGTGACCCCTAACCCTACTGTACTGCTCATAGCATTTATTCACGGCCTCCCCTGGGTATCCACAGCCTCTGCAGGGAGAAGGTCTGTGTCTCATTCCCAGGCTTTCTTAGGGCAGAGCTCGCCCTTGCTGAGAGCCCATTGGCAGCAGGGCAGTGAGGCCATCAGCTGCTTTCTCTGCTCTGACTTTCCCTGGCTGCAGTTCGGTGAGGCTCTGACGTGATACTCTGCCCCCGCATGTCCCTCTGGCCAGAGCCCAGCGGGGAGAGCCGGAGACATTGAGACGGCACATCACAGGAGGATCATTTTAATTAAAAGTGATGCTTTGGTCAGCAGGGCAGAAGCTTCTTTGGGGATATAGGGAGGAGGAGTGAGCTGGGTGAGTGATGCAGGAGGGAAGACATGCCTGGTCAGGGTTATAGCTCTCGACTCAACAGCTTTGCCAGGAAAGCGGGAAGTGACAGAATGAGCTGGTGCTCACTTCTCAGCGGCCTTTACCATGGGGCTGGTGCTCCTAGCAATGACTACAGTGTCTTGAAAGCCCAGTGCAAACTAGGGGACTCCCTCCCCCAAACTCAAAGCATTTACTGCTCCCTGATACCAATCCCTCTCCCAGCAGAGAAGGAGGATGTCTGTGCACTGTTTATAGATGTTTAGGGGCACAGGGGCCTCATGTTGGCTCTCCGACTCTGCCGAAAAGGAAAGATAAAAGCTCAGCAGGGCCTTGCACCAGGTGGGTTAGTGCAGCACGGTAGGGAGCCACCACAGCCACAGTAAGCTTCTGGAGGTGGGAATGACAACGAGGTCTGATGTCCCTCCAGTTGAGCCGCTAACTGTGCTGTGTTCTCAGCTCTGGTGGCAGAGGGGATCCATCACTGCTGGGAATGTGCTAAGAAGACCAGAAAAGACTTATGAGGGAGAGTAGGGTTTGAGGAAGAATTAGGCAAGGGGATTCTTCCTCATATAGAAGTGAGGAATCCCCAGGGACTGGGAGGCTTGAAAGAAAGCCAAGCCCTGGTGTCCATCCTAAAAAGCCTCTCTCAGGCTGGCCTCCTGGCTAGAGTCTAATCCACTCTGGGCAGTTGTGAGCCTCCTGCCTTTATCAGAGGATGCTCTGGAAAAAAGCTCCCAGACACCAAACAACATGATTCTAAATCACGAGGAATGTGTTTCCATTCAAATACCTGCCAGGCCTGTTTTCTGCTCCTGGGACAGCTGTGGAAAACAACATCCAGGCCCTGCATGCTGTGCCTGCCCAAAGCCATACCCCTGGAGCAGTCATAGGCAGAGCAGCCCGCAGCCCAGCACAGAGCCAGGTGCCATGACTGCAAGCAGCACTAAATTCCTGTCCCAGCAAGGATGTGTCCTTCCACCTCCCCGCCTTGGCTAGCAGCAGCCTGGCCATGTCAGCCACAATTCATTTCAGGTAAAGCAGAGAGTATTTCTAGCCTGCACTGCTGGTCGCTGTGAAGAGCCGTATTTGCCGACCAGCAGCAGCAAGACTGAGGGAGCATGGCAGGAGGATGGGTGGCACAGGATGGAGGTGGGAAAGTTATGCTGCCAGACTCTGCCAATGCCTGGTGAGACAGCGAGGAAAGGGTCGAGAGCAACTACGTGATGCTTTGCAGGGAGAACTGATCTTATTAATAAAAGCTGCTTCTTCCCAAGGCCTTGATAATCTCTCCTGCTGCAGATTATTTACAGCTGTGGAATTTAATACTCCAATGAACAAAGCTCTCTGAAGCAGCGAGGCAGCGAGTGGACTGTTAACCCTTCTGCATGGCACCAGGGGCTTTTGGCTTGGGTTTGATGTCTCAATGCAGCTGAGCCATAGGCTGCCACAGCCCCACCAGATGTCAGCACCTATGAGTCCAGCACCCAAGCCAGGCTGAGACCTTACAGAAAGTCAATACAAAGCCCATTCAAATGCCTAGATTCTCTTAATTAAAAAGACAGGCCAGTGAGTAGTGCTCAGAGGCAGAGCCTGGGCAGGGCTAGGGGCTGTGTTGTCAGCGAGTGGTGCTACATTACACCACCAGGTAAGCACTTGACCTTACAGATATTGGGTCAACAAACTCAGCCCCCAGGCTGAGGATATTGTCAGCCCTAGCTAAGTTATCCACCCCTCACATTCAGTGTCAGGTGTGTGTGAAACTGAGTCAGCTAAGCCCTGGGAGCCTTGCTCCAGGTTTGCGACACCAGCGGGGACACAACTACAGCACAGCACTTCTGCTGCCCTCCCCGGGACCAGAAAGCCCAAGGCTAAAGTATATGCTTTAATGTGCTCTGCAATGTAACCCTTCCTCACCTTGTCTTGAAATTTGGTGCATCTCAGGAGACGGGTACAGGAACCATCTGACTTGACTTATTGCCTGAATGGTCCCTTAGATACAAGTGATTTAGAGGGGGAGAGAATGGGGTGGGCTTAAGGCACAGCCTAGTGAAAGCAGAGGTCAGAGGGATGCACAGGAAGGACTGGTTAATCACACAGGCTTGTCCCACCAGTGCCTGAGCCTGGTTTGAGTGTGTTCATTGCTGAATGGGATGGGCAGAAGAAAGCACCTAGGGTAAGGGGTGGGCTGAAAGATGGAGAAAGAAAGGCAAACACCAGGTCTCACTCACATGCTAAAATCCACTGACCACCCTGTAACAAAGTGGCAGATTCTGGAGCCATAAATGCAGCCTGATTTCGATCTACAACTCTTTTAACATTCCTGTACTTCAGACATTCCCCAAGGACCACACAAATCCTTGTGTCCAGTTCTGCACAGTTTAAAGGGTCACAGTAGCATCCCTACCATAAACTACATAACTATAATCCCCAGACACTATAAACAGTCCCTATCCACCCCATCTTGTCCCTGTAAGAAAAAGCAGAGCTATGGCAGAATTCAGGTGGGATCTGTTGTCCTCAGTCAGTAAAAGTCTGGCTGCTGAAGTGCAGGAAATACAAACCTCTCACACCAGCTCACAAGTTCCTTGGGGTAGTAGTCCATTTACTTCTTAGCAGAACCTGGCATTTGCACACTGCCAGAGCAGCCTATACCTGCCCTAAAACCACAGCATGTGCCTCCGAGGTTATGCAGCCCCTTTGCTTTTGACTTGAAACCCTGTCCCTACAGTCCCACTCCCTCTGGTGTGATGCCATCTGCCAAGGATCTCAGGGCTGTTCAACCACCACATGCAGGAGAAGCTGGAGTTGTAGAATGGAGTTCAGTCCAGCCTCAGGTAGCCCAAAATTTGCATGGGACAGCCCATGAACTCTGTACTTCCCCATTCTTAAGGTCTTAAGGTTTGCTCAAATTTCTGCAGAAACAGAAGATACTACCTACCACCACCACTCTGCATTGGCAGAGTGTTTTGCCATTGAGTTTGCCCACAAGCAATACAGGCTAGCAAAGTGGAGACACCAGCAGTGAAGGACCTTGGGGACTAGGGAAAGGACAGATCCTGCCCTGCAGAGCCCGACAGATGCTTGTAGACCCTCTTCCACAGGCAGGAGGCCAGCCCGATTTCCCTCTCCCCGCCAGGGAGGTCCCCGTGTCCTCAGCTCACCCCACTGCAGGTGAGGCCTCCTGGGGACCCATCTTTCCTCCACAAGGCAGAGCTGTGGCAAAGTGTTGGACTTGTGAAGCCAGTTAAACCAGCTATTTACTGCTGTTAACATTATGAAACACAGATTGGAGGGTTTCTAGAGCTGTCTAGGGCCTCCTGAAGAAGGGCTAAGAGCCAAACATAAGGCTCAGAAAACAAGGGCAAAGATAACATCTACCATCCTACCATCTCTTTACTTATATCTACCCCTCCAAGCGATGAGTTTTGTGCCTCCAGTGAACTGGAGCCTTTCCAGATGCAGAGAGGGGATCTTAGGCCTTGTTTTGAAGAGAGAAGTAAATGTAATTAGGAGCAAAGCTCAGGTGGTTGGGCAGCACACAACCATTTTCTTTGCTCCAGTCATGTGTGAGTGCAAAAGCCCAAAAGCTCATCCTGCAGAAGTAATAGCCCCTCCTGCATTGGAGATGGGTACCACCTTCTCAAGCCTCCTGTGCATCCCAGACAGCTTGGACCAGATCATGGGGAAAAGTGTGAAAGTCAGGACAAAACAGCAGCTTGAAGCATGATGATAAGAAACACACTCTGGCCTGTTCAGCTTTTGCTATCCCTGGTGAAACAATAATGAGTGGTCTGCTGTTGTCAGTGCCTCTAGGGAGCTTCTACTGGGCAAGCAGCATGGGTTAGGCATCACTCACCCCACTGTACCTCCCCTATCCTGTCCCAGCATAGGGTGCCTGTTTGAGTGAGCAGGACCAGGCCTGGCAGGACCAGAATGTCAGGGAACACCTGAGATCTTCTCACCTTCTGAATGCAACAGGTGGAACACCTTCGCCAGCAGTACATGCCACCCCGAATGCTTGACTGCTGCTCTCTCAATTCACAGAACATTCCTCATTTCAGAGCCAAGGGACCACCATGATTTTCAATTACTGCACCATATTGTCCCAGAAATGTGAAGAAGATTTATTTTTTCCTTATCCAGGGTCAGCTTGCAGTCTTACAAGCTAGAGCAACAAATCCTTTAATCCTATAATATGGGAAACTACATTGGGATTCCATGGTCACAACTGGGGTCCATCAGGGGAAGAGATTTGGTTCAGAGACTGGGCCACATGGCCACGGTTGTGAGCTACGTGATGGCCCTATTTGGCCAGGGGTGGACGTCACAGGATGAAGTTACCATACCAGGGAGGTTCCAGCTCTCAAGGGCAGAAGGTCAGCCACCATTCACATTCATACTGGAAAGTTAGAGCAGAAGTAAGGAAGTCCAACAAAGCATTGCCCAAGGTTAGAATTTTCTTGTGATAGCCCAACCCTAGCTCATTCGTTTTCCCGCCCTGCCCTGGTAGATCCTGGCAGAAAGAGCAGCTTCAGGGCAGGTAGGCCCTCAATGCAGCTTCCCAATTCCCCACAGTCCATGGGCAGTCTGGGCTACAGCTGCTGTAGGTCACCACTGGAAGTACCCCCAGTACCCAGACAGGATGTCTGCTGAGCCCTTCCCAGAGCTGCAGTCCTTCATCAGCTAGGACGCTGGCAGAGCTCACCCCTCCACACCTCCAGGCAAACAGAGGGCTAGTCTCACTGTTAAGGAGCTGTGGGACCACCACATCCTGGCCTTGGCCCTGAGGAATACTCACCAGTGCCTGCCCCACCACACCCACAGCCATAGCTATGAAGAGCAGCTCATTTGAGCTACAGAACGAGCAGGGTCTGGGGTAAGGCCTTATACCAAAAGACCTTGGATGTGCTTCACAGCCTCTGCCTTAGTCCATGTTGTACCTTCACGTTTGCATGTTTACTTTTAAAGAACCACATTAGGTTCATAGAGTTTACAGCCCTCAGAAATTTTCAAATCAAGCTCATATTTCAGAGGCCCAAGTGACAGCCTTCTCTGGTGTCTACACCACAATAACTGGGCACATCACTTCCCAGTGTCTTGGTGAGGGCATTTACTATTCATACTGAGCACACTCACTCTAGCCAGCATGGCGGTGAGAGTCCAGGTTCATTTTGAGCTCTGTTAAGCAGTGAAGCCCTGGAGCAATGAATTCTGTGGAGCAACTTGTGCTTTGGGTAAAAGGAGAAATGAAAAAAAGCTAATTTTATTTCCTCCAACAGCCCTTCCGATTGAACGTTGCTTCTGTACTCTCAGAGAGGGTGAATGGATGTGCCTGATGTCCTTTCTCCACATCCTTCTTTTCATCCGTCATGAGCCCTCATTACTCTTCCTTCGCTGCAGGCTAGACACTCCTGAGCTTTCCAATTCTATTTTTTTGTTAGAGGGTCTATCTGCAACAAGCCTAGGAAAATTTCCATCCTCTACCCCTGACAGCTTCTGAGATAAGCTGACCAGCCCAGCATGCTCACTTGAGGCTTCACCACTGCAACAGCATTAAGACTCGATTCAGTGTCATTCACCTCCCCATTTCTTATGTTGGAGAATGGGAGAAACTACTCAGAAAACAAGTTGGCAAGGCTGCAGCCAGTGCTGACTTACACAGGGGAGAGCCCTTTGAGCAGCGACTGCACAAGTTTCAACCTTGGGGCTCTGCCCTGGCAGTGGTGCCAGACCCAGCCCCGTTCCCTCACTAGCAGCTCTTTGCCCCCTCTAGCCCCTCTTGGTTTCCCGGTACAAGTGTCTAGCCCATACAGTCTCCCTGATGGACACTCTTCCCCTGCCCATGTCTATCTTGAACAGTAGCTGCAAGATATAAACAAGCAAGACCCCAGGTCCAGCTGTTTCCCTGTCTTCTTTGCTCTCCCTGGTTCATGCTGATCCTAAACAGCACAGCCAAGTCCAGATGAGAAGCAGACAGCTAAAAAAATGACAGCCCTCAGTTGTCTATCAGAAGGGCTTGGCAGGGTCCTGCTGCTGCCTCTGTTAGCAGCTGGAAAATGCTGCTCAGCCTGCATACCTGAGGCTTGGCATGCCTTTCCCTCAGGGAAGGGGATTTGGCATCTGCTCTAGGTGAAAGGCCCTGGCAAGGGGTGACAATGCATTTTGAGGGGTTGCTTTGCATCAGAAGAGTGGCCCAGCTCGGGGCTCCCAGGAGAGCCAGGCTGTGCCTCCCTGCTGCCCATCTCTGCCCCCTATTTTGCAGCAATCCATGAGCCAGCTGGGCAGGGTATCATGTCCCTCCTCTGCCCAACACAGGCAGCTACCAGCCCCATAGGAGTCACAGTGCTGCTTGCAGACCCATCTTCCCAGTAATTTTCCTAGCCCAGCTCACCCTCACTAAAACAGTGACCCAGATGTGACCCTGACACCGCCAGTAGCTCAACAACCCTCCAGAGACAAGGTTCAACCTCAGTCAGAGCCCCTGGCTTTCCCAAGGGATGAGGTCAGGCTCAGACACCCCAAAGTCTCCATCTTCCTCCTCGCCAGCTGTGGCTCCGCTGCCCTGCTGTGGGTCGGAGGCTGGGGAACATGCTGACGAAGGGAGGTTTTGTCTCGGCGCGTCAGTCAGGCTTAGGGGCCCACCGAGCGGCAGGGGCCATGAGGGCAGGCTGCTGGGTACACCATCACACCCACATTGCCATCTAGCCTCCTGTTCTGGGATGTGCAGCTCACTGCCCTCACCGTTGCCAACCCAGTGATGCTCGCTTTAAACCAAAGCCCTGTTTCTGGCTGCATCACCCCCACTTCGTCTGGGGTTTCAGCTATCTCCCCTTTTTCCCAGCCCCCAAAGTCACTGGTTGCCTCCCCCAGCTGTGGGGTCGATCCACACAGCTGGCACAGGGCCACGAGACAGGGCTGCCTGTCTCCCAGTCATGGTCTCCAAGCAGATGGAAGACATCAGCTCCCTGATGCATCCTTCCACGATAATCTGTCTCACCCACTTCCTTTCAGGGACACCCCTTCTCACAGCCAGTTAATCCCCAGTGCTTGCCTGTCTCTTTCCAGACCCCAGTCCTCACCAGAGAGCCTCATCACAACTCTTTTCTGGGCAAGCATGTCCCCAAAGGCTATCTCTCCCTACCCATGCAGGATGCTCTAAGAAAAGACCCCTCTTCCCCAACCCCCATGGAAGAATGTCTGGACACAAAGTCCCCACCATCACCAGATGAACAGGCACCCTCTGGGGAGCTTCAGCTGATGCAAACCCCATATCCAAATGCACAAGAATAGACACTAACCCAGGGACCCAGTCAAAGCTGACCAGGGAGGCACATTTGCAGTGGGGCAAGAAGAACCTAGGAGGACTCTGCCTTTGGCTTCCCCATCCCTCTGCAGTGGGTGGCAGCTCCCCCAGAGGCTGCTCAGATGAGGGAATTCCCCCTAACCGTGTCTCACACAGAGAAATGTTTCCATTTAACATATAAAATCATGTTAATGGCAGAATAATAAACATAAACAGGGAACAGGGGAGAGAATGACATTCTGGCAGCAGCTGAGACAGGTAGTGTTTTGGTTTGTTTTCCCTCTTCTGAGGGAACCATACCACCTGCCTGCAGCCATCCTGGAGGACCTGCAGGAAGAACTGCTATGCAGAGGAAATCACATCTGCTTTCCTGGTAGGATGGATGCACAAGGAAAAACCTCCTATTTGGGCTTCCGGCAGATCCCAAAGAAGGATGCCACAAGCCAAAGCCCAGGAAACCCAGCAGCTGCATCATTGCCTCGCTGCTCAGAAGGCAGCAAGGGCACATCTGGAGAAGAGCAGAGGGCAGCCTGGAAGTTGAAAGCAAATGGTTATCATCCCCTAGGCCAAAACAAAAGAGAGGATCTGGAACTGAGGAGTCTTGAGCAGGACCCGCTCAAAGAAAAAGAGAGAGAGCCTGGAGAACCCACATCAGCCTGGGCTGCTGGCAAGGCCCCATCCACCTGACCCTGCCTGCACAGGCTCTGCAGTCAGAGCAGCACTGGAGCAGTACTGGAACAGTCAGGGGCTTGACTGTCTCACAGCCCTGGTGGAGCCAAAGTCAGTGGGATGGGTGGGAGCAGGCAAAGGGCTCATCCACAAGACTGACCCTTTCCCCTCAGAGAGATACTGCCACAGGCAGCGCCTGGAATTTGCCAAGCACAGAGCTGTGGCTCTGTGCCAAGCACAGGCCAGGGATTTCTGCTGAGGTTATGTTCCTCATGAGGCAAGACAGGTAAAAACTGCAGGAGACGCGCTACAGGATATGCTTAGCTTAGCTGTCTGCATGTCTGCTTATTAAGCTCTGAGATTAAGGATTTAGTTCCACATATCAGTTTACTTAGAACTAAAGCATCACTTCACATTTCAATCTCAAGTATGCTGCATTGTCTTGCCCACTTCCTCTCATGCCCTCTCCCCATGACCTCTTCCTCAGAAAAATGCTGGAAAGTTATTAGCAAATATTCTGTGAATTGTTTAATATCCAAACAGCAGGATCTGTGCATCCCATGAGAGATTCATAGCCCTTATGATCAGGACAAGAAAAACAAGGATTGTTTGCAGGCCCCCAGGTCCTACTGGTAGATGCTTTGAAAGTGGAGTTGTTGCCAAGCAAAAATCTCACAGTAAAGCATCCCTTTAGATGTGTTATAAACTAGGCTAGCTGGGACCGAGGTATTCCAGCTTAGGATAGACCCCACTTCCACTCTGCTAACAGACTTTGCACAGAAACAAATACCCCATACAAGTGCCATTTGAAACTCTACTTTCCAGCGCTGTGCTAGTGGAAGCCATCTTCTTCTTCTGTTCTCAAAAGGATTTACATTGAAGGAGGCTGAGCTCCTTCTATCTGTCATAGGCAGGAAGGTCATGACAGACCTTTCAATTTGCTTATGATTTGTTTATTAATAAACTATAGAAGTATTTGTTTATGTGTTTATCAAGGCTGGAGGAGTTTCAAAGGTTGTAGAAGGTTTTCTAAAGCAAGACTGCAGAGCTGTTGAGTGGCATAAACACTTCCCCTAAAAATGCATAAAATCATGTACTCTTTTTCTACTCAAAATACTTTAGTCTACTACTGGGATGAGCTTTGAAAAAGCTTAAAACCACACCTGAAGTGGGCTGTGAAGATTGATCCACTGATGGCAGGGCACAATGCTGCCTTTCCCACCTCTTAGCCAAACTCAGAAAGATTCAGCACCTGCAGCCCTTGCTGGTGCCAGCGTTTATCCCAAAAAAACAAAAAAGAGCACCAGCAGCATCCCATGCTGACCCAGGAACAAATTTAACCAGGGAAAAAGGCAATGGATAATGTCTGAGACATCAGGCTGTGCCATGCCCCTGTGACACAGAAGCAAACCCCACCCAAGGGAGGGAAGCCAGTCATGCTTATCGTGGTGACTGGCACGCAGAGTTCGCTGTCCCACTTAGAAAAGTAGCATAAACACCTCCTCTGAGCATGGACAGTTCTGGAAGTTGACTGCACTCAGATAGGCTGGAAACACTGACTTCAGGTGAGCATCTGCTCTGCTGCTATGCCAGTGGGCAGACACCTATGGAGGAGGCAGGCTGAGGGCTTAAAGGCAATGCCCACAGGGCTCAGAGGACTCAGAACAGCAGACCCAATGTTCCCTGGCCCATGGACAACAGCGAACAAGGAACGTGCTGCCGGCAGCAGATAATTCTGTTTTCCCACAGAACTGAGTTCACAGAGAAGTTTTACTGAGTGGGACAGTGCTATAACTTAAAGGTTAACGCTGAAATTATAGTATCATCTTTTGTGCATTACCTGGAATAATGGAGTTCAAAGGGATCCAGGACTTGCCTTTTCCATGAGTGATGTGGATTTCACAGTGGGAAGCATGGGGCAGATACATCTGCAAGGAGTAACTGGCGTGGAGTGTGGAATAGCTCAGCACTGCACTCTTCAGATCTTCACACAGGGGGCAACGTAGTGCCAAGGTAAGGAGCTTTCCCAGCAGAAGAGAAGGGCAAGGCAGAGCCAGCCACCACAGCCACCAGACCTGTGAGGAGTCAGCTCGATGGCTGAAGCTGGCCAGACTCCTGCTGACTGCACCCCCTGCACCCTCTTCCCCAGCACTGCTCTATCAAGGACTGCTCTGCCCCAGTGTCCCTTTACCAGCCATGAGCACGAAGTTTCTCTGCTCAGCTCCACAGAAACATAGCTGTTTGGCTCCTGGATCACAGCTGGCCCTGAAAGCAACACTAGCATTTGCCTGCTGTTGTACCTGAGCTTAAGAAGCTGGACAACAGCCAGTCTCACCAAATAACATCACAGACAATGTCTGACAACTGTCCCAAAAAGGAATACAAAAGGAAGGTTCTTTCTGTGGACCTTTCAATCTGAACTCAGCCCTTGCATTAATCGGAGAACACAATTTTCAGAGGTTGGTCAGGTGGAGAGCACAGGCTGCATCTCAAACCCACCCCATTCAGCTCCCCTTCCTACCTCTGCATGCCCTGTTCAGCCACACGCTGCTGAAGTTGTAGGCCACCATGTCCTCCTGATCCTGATTCCTCCTAAATACTTTTCTTAGGAAAAAACAGAGAAACTAATCTTATTGAATGTCCCCAAGGCATCAGTAGTTCATTTTGTATCTCTCCTACTCTGTTACTTGTGAATCCATTTTGTAGACCCCAGTGTCACTGGACCAGGAACTGAACTTTGTGTCTTGCTTGTGGGGAACTGGGAAAGGTAGAAATAGGGAAAAGAGAGCATAAGCAGTACAGAACAAGGATTTTCATGTTCTCATTTTAATGATGACAGACCAAATTAACACCACAGGGACAGTAAGGGTGAAGGACCATTTCCCAAACAAACTGCAGATGTTCTGTGAAATAAATCAACCTTCTTTTGGAGAAAAAGAAACTATTTCAACATTTAAACTGGTTGCTTGTAATTCTTAAAGAGAAGGAGAGACTCTTGATGAACCTCAACTTTTTCATGTTTCATCAGTTTGTAAAGAAGGACCAAATAACATCTACTGTATGAAAGGATATAACAGGATTGCTAAAGAACTCTCTTAGCTTTCACACAAAGTTGCGGGCAATGGCCAATACTTTGGAGAACTCGCCTTCTTTCCGTCGCAGGATATAGGGTATTGGTGTTTTTATCCTAGTCCCGATTGGATTTCCGTTATCTTCTATGAGTACCACATTGTTGGAATCAAATCTAGGCGTCATGGTGGGGCCAGGCATCTTGTGCCCTACAATTAAAGCTTTCTTCTTTTCTCCTTTGATAGCCAGGAGGATTTTATCTCCTACTTTGCCAACTCCGGTCTTGTTATACACGTGGATACATTTTGGTGGCCGGTGGTAGGACGTGTTCCCCAAGGCGCTGTTGTCCACCACTCGCACGCGGGTGAGTTTCTGTATTGCTCGGCATGCTCCAGTGGTACTAGCATAAGACAGGAAAGAATAAGAGACAGATCTCCTCAATAATCCTCGAGGAGAAAGGGCAAACTCGGCACAGAATCTTGTCATTACACAAACCACTCGGAAGGCGCCAGCAATAAATACATACCATATGGCTGACACATTGACTGCATTCAATGTGCTCTTTGAAAGCCAGATGCTACTTTGGGCTTTGCACACTCGTCACTAAATGTCAAACATAAAACGACCGTTCTCCTCTGAAACACGACTAAAAGATGGCGTGAAGAGTGGCTTGCATTTCATGGGCTCTTTAGCAACTGCAGATGATTCAACTTCAATTTACAAGCAAAAAAATGTGCTTGCTTCTGTTACAAACAGCCTGCAGGAAGCTAAGACTCAAGTCAGGCTCTTTCAATCTTGTACACGTTCCCCAGCAATAAGGACTTTTATGACCAATCTTCTTTTCAGTAAAGTCTGTGAGGGTCTCCCATTTTATTCTACTCTCAGTAAGATCTCTGAGGACCTGCTGTGGCTGTGCTAAGCTGTCACCAACTAGAATCTAAGAGATCATCACCTTTCCCATGTGGGAGGAATCCAGAAAGATACAGTCTCTTCTGTATGTGTTTGCTCTGTGGGATTATCAGAAGCAAGGAACAACAGAAATAAACTGCACAATACTAAATAGTTAGATCTGACTCAGAATATGCTTGAGAACAGCAGGAATAAACTCCCTTACAGAAACCACTATTCTTCTATTCAGTGAGCTCCAACTTAAGTGATTTGTTGCTTCTCTTCAAAGGACACCCAAACACAGACCATTGGAAAAGCAGAAAAATCCTTTCTACTGCTAAACGACTGCTTTGCATTAAGGTATAGAAACATGCTGGCCAGAGCTGCAGGAATGCCAAACTGCTGTCAGCTGAACTACTCAGGAGACAGCATATGGAATCAACCTAATCATTCACCTTGTTTTTCAGAGCAGAAGCTTGTACAGTAAATAAAGACTAATAGGGACCATCATCCCTTCCGGAAGATGAAGGGCCTGTATTTGCAAAGCTGCCTAGAAGACAAGCACCAAACCTAGTGTGGATGGACATGAGTTGAAGCAGATATTTTTACACACAGTGAGGGAAGGCCAGCTGAGTCAGTTTGTGTTAGTCTAACTGCTCCAGAGGTCAAGCGCTGCCTTACAAGATCTGTTTTCTGCAGCAGAGGCATACCCCTGCTTTCCTGTCTCTCTCAAAAGTCACTCACCTCTGCAAGCAGCCACTCCCTCCCATTCCAACCACTGGCAGGGACTGTGGTATACCACACTCTCCTCTGCCTGCTGTCTGTGGCTGCACAGCAGGGGAGACAGAAGGGAGGAGGCTGGAAAGGGAGAAGTGTTGTCACAGGAAGGAGAAGGGAAAACCTAGGTGGGACTGAGTGTCACACTTTGCTACACAGAAGTAGCAAAGATCTATGCAGAGTACCTGCACTAGGAGTACTTTTTCTTATTCTTCTTTCTTCATTTTTGCCGTGGGGAGCAAAACTCCACCCCAAAAGAAAGGCTTCCCCATTAAGAATGTTGAAGTCCTGCTTATCTCTATGGACTGGACTTCGCCTCAGTCTTGCTGTCTTTTATATATGTTTTAAATGTCTACTGGCCAATGCTCTCATGCAGCCCACTTACAGAGAAAGCCAGGAAGACTTGGTCACCTCCTCGAGTTAGCTCCTGGGACTATCACATAACCTAGCCTTGAGCATTGTCTTAATCCCCTCTCTAGACCACAGTCACGGGAATTACTATTCTCATCCTTTAAACTGAAGTCCTCATCCTTCAAAGAGTTACATGCTAGAGATTCACCATACCAGATGAGTGTATTGTGGGATTAGGCTCTAAGCTTTGTACAAGGTATTGTAAAATATGAAGTCCATAAATTTAAGAAGCTTTAAATGCCTTGAGCCTGGAACAAGAAACTAAAGAAAAATAACAAAATACACACTGTTAAAGTATGAGAAAGTAATTTTTCTGATTATTTTTGTTCTAAATAACTCTAATGATAAACTCTTGAATAATTTTAAGGATGTAATTGGGTCTGCATCAGCAGGAGCTGGCTTTTTTTGCATGTCCATCAGAAACACAGACACTTTCAACTTCTGCTTGCAGGCCCATGCATTGCTCTCAAATGCTTAAAAGCCTCCCTACATATGAAAATGCAGAGTTCAGACTGCCAAGAATCTGTAAAAGTAGTGTTTGGGCCTACTTTTCAACCTTCAAGTGAAGGGACAACTCTGAGATTTTTTTTGTTTATTTATTATATTATTCATTTGAATTACAAACACTGTATCTTATGCTTGACCTACTTAATAGCATCTCTTTCAAACAGGAAATGCTCTGAAGAAAACAAAAGCAAAATCTGAAGATTACCTGAACTGTCGCTGGAGCACAGCACTGCTTAGATGGGTTAAGGGTAAAACCAATCGTCTATTCAAGAGAGCCATGTGGATTCTGGTAACAAACCTGCATAAGAAAGAAGAGAATTATGAACTCTGGAAAATGGATGGAATTTGGTTTGCTTCCTTTCCTTTACGTGAATCACACACCAGAGCCTCAGCACTTATTTAAAGGCTGCAATCCACAGCAGAGAGTGGTAGCAGCGCTCACAGCATGCTACAAAGCAGATCTACAACCTTTGCCTGACTTCAGGAGGCAGTGTAATTCAGACATATATACTACAAAGCTGGATTCAGTATTACTGCATTGCAGTTTCCTATGCACAAAGGTAAGGGCCCTTCTGTGTGCACTGTGAATCATGTAAGAAGCAGGTTTCGAATTTCAGATGTTAACTAGTTTAGTGGCTGTGGTGTCCAGTAAAAGCCATCAAGATTACTTGTAAATGCTACCAGGGTTATCTGCAAAACCAAGCAAAAATCCCGAGATACTCTGAAGACTGGCATCAGAGCTTTAAAAAAACATTTGCCAGACAAGAAGCAAGTCAGAGCTCTGCTGGTGAGGGCATGTTCCCTCTTAGCATATAAAGGTGTTTAGCAGGCTGTCTTTGCAGACCACAGCGTCACTGCTGCCAATCTTGCCCTGTTCAGGCTGCCTGGGGGAACAGTTCCCTGTAACTTTATAGTGCTCACTCAACCCAGAGCAAAACACCACCCCCGAATGCAGCTGAGTTGGGTTACTCCGACTGAGTACCACACCCTGAGTACACCTGACTACATCTACAGCAGTTCCCTAACCTCATTCTGTCAGACTGACGGGGACCAGCTTGCAAGCACAGCCACAAAGGCTTATCTGAACCTGGATCACTTTCCCAGACATCATTAGGAAGCACTGACCCAGGTGGTTATGCTGGCAGATCCAAGTGAATGGAGAAAACATAGATCTAAAGCCAGTCCTCTTTCAGGCCAGCTCAGGTACAGCTAAGACTTTGCACCTGACTGTAACTACTGTCATGTGACAGTACTGCTGTGACCTTGGCAGTGTAACCAACACAGACTTTGCTTCTCTCCTTTCTAAAGAAAACATTAAAAATCCATTGACCTCATATCTCTCTTTGCCAGTTCTGATGAATTTTGGGCCAAACTATAGCAATACATCATAAAGCCATTTTCTTGACTTTTATTTTAAAAACAAAGCTTAGCTTCTTTAGAGAGAAGAAACTAACCAGAGCCTTGTGACAGACAATGCCACAGCTCTTCTTATTACAACCAAGTCCAGCCTAAATCTTCACTCCCTCTTTCCTTGTTTTTTTCCTCCAGTGCATTTGCTTACTTGGCAGCTTTTCTACAGAGCGAGTGTTACCTGAGAGCAAGATGAGAAGCATGAGATGTGCACCACAGCAGCTTTGAGCAGCATTTCCTGAGCAAAGCACACAATGTGTAGCAAACCATCTCGCCTGTCATGCAGGCAGGTTTGGAAGAGAACAGCAACAGCCAAAGCTTAGATTTGTTTACTAAACAAAGCCACTTTTCTGTGGGGTAGATCACCAAATGAGTTCAGAGCTTTCCCACACTGTCCCCTCTCTGAAATGAGACTCCAAGAAGGCTGTGTTTATGCCACAGTTCCTTACCTAGCTGCATGATCCTAACGACAGCAAGGCCCTGGGGCATTTAGAGCTCTTCTGCCAACCAAGGTCCAATACCTGGGCCTTGCTGCTGCTTGGATTTCTGAGCAAATTCAACTCCGTTGACTTGCTTAAGCCCACAGTCTGCCTTTGTCTTGTTCTGCTCTTGGGTGTACTGTCTCCCATATGAAATTCAAATCCAGAAGGTAATACTGCTCCTACTTCCTCGAGAATCACACTGAGTATTTGGATCCCCATACAAAACCGAAACAAGCAGCAGCAAGTCAGCCTCTCTGGTGTCCTTGATGGATGCTTCTTGGGGAGTCCAGCTGCTACTGTCACCTGTCTCTATTTTCCTGGCAGGCAAGGTGGCCTTAGTGGCTGGAGAGGATGGGTCTGCTCATCCTCTCCACTATATAAGACCAATAGGAGAGGTTCTGCTGGCTCATGGCAAGGCACGCACAGGCACATGCTGTCAAAGGGACAGCAACATCAGGACCAGCATAGCCAGATATGCTAAAGGCACATCTAAAATGTCCTAAAGTGCTGCTTAAACTCTGAACTCTCTCCTCGTTCCTGGGTGGAGTCACTGGTTTTTTCTACCCTATGGCAGCAGTGAAGGTTTTAAGTTACAAAACTACCAGCAGAAGCATCAAGAGCATTAAATGTCTAAGGACTGTTTATTTTTCCAGATGACTCAGTACCCCTTTCTTAGCTAAGAATTATTTCTCGGCACGTTAGGATGTGTCACAAGCTAAGAAACTTCACATGATTGATTATTTGGTATGAAGCATCCTGTTAGGAACTTAGTAAACAGGGGGGATGCTTCCAATTAGCAGGAAGGTTCAGGGTGGAGGGAAGAGAAAAATGCATCTGTGGCATGGAGTACAGCATTCAAAGGTGCAAGTGGGTTCACAAAGAATGAGTCATAACTTCAGCTATCATAACATGCCAGTTTCCTTTCTAGAACCGAACAGCCAATAGTTTGGGTCTGTCTCCAGGTGCTCCTCAACCAGACCCAGTCCCAACTTGCTCTCTCTTGTGGCTGTGACCTTGATCTCCCCTGCCCCCAGTTTTCCCCTCTGTGAAGTGGCTAATTACTAAATAACTAAACTCCAAAGGGCACAGAGGCCCTTCACTCTGTCACACTCGGTCCTGCCACACGAACACTCCGAGGTGGTGCCAAAATTAAAGAGCCTCTATAAATTGATGACAGCCATCGGCCCCAGCACACATGTTGCCTCACACCAGTAGGCCTTAAAAAGGCTCAGAGGTTGCACTTAGCACAGGCACGGGGAATGCATGTGACTCGAGTATGCTTCTGAAGGTGGCTCTCCCCAGGTCGTCAGGTTTCAGTGCTCAGGGGTGTATGGGAAGAGTAACACCTTAACCTTCAAGCACAGGAAATTTTGCAAGAATTCCCAGTAGTCTTGCCTGGGAGTATTGCCTCTGTCAGTATTGCCCAAGTGATACAGGAGTGCAGCCCACAACACCCTGGGACAGGCAAAACACCACCACTGCTTAGTACTTAGTCACTAATACATCCCAGACCAACGATTTATCTTGGAAGGGACTTTTGGAGGTCACCTAGTCCAATCTCCTGCTCAAGCAGGATTAATTCCCAAGTTGTTCATGCTAGGCAAAGGCAGTATTTAAATGGACACTATCCTCAAATGAGAGGCCTAACACAAAGATTGATATAACATTGACCACTCATAGCTGCACCAAAGCAGCGATAAAGAACTGTGCAGAGAAACCTCTCTCCCAGTTCCTACCCTGCTGCAGTGGCTCTATCTCATAGTTAGACTAATTTTTTTAAATCAGCATCACAGAGACACTTGGCCCCTCTCCATATATTTGTTAAAAGTTAGCACAGACCTCAGACAAGAGCTCAGAGTAAGATTCGGAAAGGGGTGAAGAATTTGTTAATCAAATATTCACTAAAATGACCCAATTTCTACTTCATTGAATAAGTCTGAGTACTCAATAACCTGCTGCGGTAAACACTCCCTTCTCAAGGGCCCTTCAGTCTTACCGCATTAAATGCAACAGACTGACATCAAATTCCAACACTGCACAACAAAGAACTCTTCACCAGTTATAAACCTCTGGAAGTTATTTATCCACTGCACCATTTTGAAGCGCTAAAGCTATCGCCTTCACTATTTTTTTCTTGATATTAAAGAGCTAACTTATATTTACTGCAATTTTTAGTTGTTTTTGAATGGAGAAATTCTGGAAAACTTCATCCCAGCTAACAGAATTGGGCCGCATACAGTATTTTCGTCAAATGTGTGCAAACACATGAGTAGATCACCTCAGGGAACTGATATAAAGCAAGGGCATCTTCCAGATAAGGAGAGCAGGATTACGTACTCACTTTGAATGAACATCAGGGCACACAGTACGAAGAAAGGAAGACCTGTGTCCCCCCATCACACATTTCCAGCACCTCCCTTATGCTGGCTTTAGCACTTATGTAAATCAGACAGTTTTCAGCTAGATCAGTTCCCTGATCCAACTCAACCTGTGGCCACGTGAATGCTGGGGGCAAAACACAAGACTGGGACTTCTCCTTTCTCTGCCAACCCAGGCTTATGTGGTGACAGTATCTCCAAAGAAACACAAGGAGATTTGGACAAGAAAAGGATCTCTTTCATTACAGCACAAACACCAACATGCTTCACAAGAATGGTCTGCATGAATCTGCACTACTAACATGGCCATGGGAGCACTGAAAAGGTCTGTGTCTGAGCACTCAAGAGGCCAGTGCAACAGCTCTGACCAAGGTCTTATCAGTGGCGCATATCCTAAAAACCATTCCTACCCTGCCTGCATCCTAGGGTGAAGGCAATTTTAAATAAGAGTGCTGTTGCCTAGCAATCGAGTATTACTTTCCTTTTTAATCACAAGTTTGGAAACTGACACCTGCTCCCTATATTCCCAAGACCTGTAGCTCCATAACCATTCGGCTGTTTCTTTTCCTTCTTTCTGCTAGTAACTCATCCACAAAAATAGGCCCCATGGAAAACCAATGGATGTTGCAAAGCAAATGCTGAGGCCTACTACCCAAAAGCCTACTGTCAAATACACAAAATAAAACAGGGAAAAATATTCTTCACTTTAATAGCAGTAGCCTGATCTGCACAAACAGTGGGGACCAACATCACCTTTATCCTTCTAAAAGACCAAAACAGATGCTCCAGGCACCATAAAGATTTGAACTGCATCTGTCATCCATCATTAAAACACAGGAAATAAACCCAAGACAGTACATGCAATGCAAATACCTAAACCCCTACTCTGCCACTGCAGGTTTATTTATAGACCAGCTGCCAGGGTGAACTACAAATGTGAACTATGGGACTCAATCCATTCACAGCTCTCCTCATAAAGGAAACAATGTGATTAAGGGCTGTGTGTTAAAAATACACAAGCTATTCATTACCAAGACATAACTGGCTTTACATTAATGACAGACAAATAGGCCAGGATTCACAAAGAGGAATTAAGTCTTTTTTAACTCTGTTTATGAATAGGATTAGCTATTAAACAGGATATTTATTGATCCAAGCTACCATCAGAAACTCATTATAGGTACATGTGTTAACAATTTGGAAGCAAAACAAACCTCATTTTCCAGACCACAATCAGGAATGGCAGATAAAAAGAGATCTGAATACCTTTAAAAGAAAACTTACTTTTGATATTTTAAGTATCCAGAAGTCCCAACTTTTGTAAAGTAATTATGGCACTTACTGTTTTAGTATTCAAACACCTAAAGCCATTCTATATATTCACATTCACAGCACTGTACCAAAATAGGGAGGGATTATTCCCAGTGCACCACCACAAAATTAAGCTACGGAGAGGACAACTGCCTGTGTGAAGTCAAAGGAAATGAGCTGCAGAGCAGGTGCTGGGTTAACCCCAGAGGCTCTGCTCAGGTGTGATCTGTGGGGCTCAAGGTGAAGCCCAGAAAGGTCCCTCTCTGCCTTTGGAGTTACATATGAATTCAGAGAACTAGCCACACTACCATACCTTAATGCTGCCCACAAATGTATCTTTACTAGTTTTACAAGTACTGGGGTCTCAAGAACAGGACAATGGTGGAAAGCCACAAGCTCAGATTCTGTTCCTGGCCCTGACCTGCGTGACCAGGAACCAACCAGCAAGGTGCCCAGATAGCAGTAACCATGCTGGGGGGAGCTGGGGCAGGAAGAATGACACAAACAAGAAGGAAGAGAAGGTGGGCAGCTGTGGCTCAACCATAAAAAAAAAGTCAAGAACCACTGACCTAGGCTAGTTGTTCACAGAACAAAGAGCAGCAGTTGCTCTGGGCCTTCCTGATAAAGCTACACCAGAAAAGCATGTCTAATAATGACAGAGTTCAGGCTTAAGAGGAATCTGACCTGGAGACAAAGGCATGTTTGCATCAAAGGCAGCACAGAGCTACCTGCAGCTTTGCTGGCACAAGCCTTGTTTCTCACTCAGCGACTTCCCTAAATGTGAGAAACTCCCCTAAACTCGGTTTCTCTCCTTCCAAACAAGACCCTCCCAGGTAAGCCTGGAGAACTCTTGAACCAGGTAAATGAAGACAGCTCAGATGAGCATCTATCTACCGCTGTTAAAAAGGCTGGCTGCCCACCGCCTTTACTACAGAATTATTCACACTTTTAAGAAATCTGTCACACATTCTTCTCCCTCAAATTGCCTCCCCTTACTCACAGGACCCCCAAAGGAGCTTTTTGGAGAACAACCAGCAAAGCAGAGTAGTGCCCACACTTCCCGAGTCCCCATGACACAACACGAGTAAATGCCACACTTGTCAGGACACAGGAATTTTGGTCCTAACTTTGCTGCATGACTACTCATACCCACATAAGCCTAACTCCAGCAATGCAGCCCCACATGAATTCTGAGCAAAGAAACTCTACTCTCTGAAGGACAAACGAGCAGGAGTTTCAGAATTGGGTTTTCCTCCTCCCTCCCCCAGGCCATACTGCTAGGGCGTGGACTGCAGCCCAAGGGAGCACAAGGTGCTGCTCTCAGTCATGCCATCTGCAGAGTGCAAGCGACACAAGGGCTCCAGGCTCGGCACAGCCCAGGCTCCGGCTCCCAGCTGCTTTGTCGCGGTGTCACCACTCTGCTGCGTCACGTGCCACTCAAACTTGCCCCGTGCATCTTCGGGGAGAGAGTTTCTCAATCCCTTCAGAGCAGCAGCCCACGCTTAGGGTTTACACGTTCCAGGCCCTGTGCACAGAGTATCAGGGACACCCCGCAAGAGGCTCCCTACGAGGGGCGGGCGGCAGGGCCGGGACGCGGGGGCAGGTAGGGCCCGGCCAGCCCCGGCGCCGCAGAGCATACAGGCGAGCATGGCCACGGCACAGCCCCAGCGCCCGGGGGCTGAGAGGGGCTGTCCGCGCCCCGAGAGGCGCGACCGCAGGGCCGGGTGAGGGCCTAGCGCCAGCGCCGGAGGAAGGCCAGCGCGCCGGGCCAGGCGGGCCCAGCACTGCCCCGTCGCTGGGCCCTCCCTTCTCCCGAGCACCGGCCCTGCCAGGCGCTACAGCACCGCAGCGCGCTGCGCTGCGCTTCGCTCCCACCGTCCCGTCCCGTCCCGTCCCGTCCCGTCCCGTCCCGTCCCGTCCCGTCCCGTCCCGTCCCGTCCCGTCCCGTCCCGTCCCGTCCCGTCCCGTCCCGGGTTCACCGCGCGCACCTCCGACGGGAGCGCGCGCCCTGCCGCCGGCCGCAGCCCGCCGCGCGCACGCGCGGCACCGCCCCCCGCGGCGCTGCAGGGCCGGCGGCTGCGGGTCCCGCCCCCGCCGGGGCCCCGCCCCCGCCGAGCGCAGCCGAGCCCCGCCGGACCGAGCCGAGGCGAGCCCCGTCGGACCCTGCCTAGCGCAGTCGGGCAGTCGCCGCTCGCTGCCGAGCGCGGCGGGGGGCAGCGCGGTACCGCAGCGCCCGGCCCAGGGGGAGCCCGTCCGCGCCTGACACGGCCGCCGGTAAGCGAGCGGGGACCTGCGGCACGGCTGGGGGGCGCGGCTGCCGCGGCTCCTCTAGGCCTGGCGGGGGCTTGCCGGCGGGGGACGGGGGGGGCGGTCGTGGCGCCGAGGCCGGGCCGGGCCGGGCCCCAGAGCCGATGCGCGGAGCCCTTGTCGGGGGCGGCGGGGCGGGGGGCGCCGCTGCCATCTTGGGGCGGAGCGGGGCGGGGGGCGCGCCCGGTGCGGCGCCCGTGCGGCGGCCTGGCCTCCCCCACCCGTCCCCCAGGGCCCGCTGGGGCTTCTTTCCGCCTCGCAGGCGCCCGTCCTTTGCCGTCCCTCTGCTCCGCGGCTGCTGGGTACCGTGGTTTGAGCACCCCGGGGGTCACCGGCCCCCTTCCCGCGGGGCGGCACCGGCCCCGTCTCGCCTGCTCTCGCCGCTTTTGTGCGTGCTCGGGGAGCTGCTGCTGCCCCCCCTCCCTGCCGCTCGTCCGGGCGCCGCTGCCATGGCGAGCAGCTGCGAGGCAGCAGGGATGTGTCGAGCAGGTTTCTGATACCGCCCTGCTTCTTCTACCCTGGAATACTTGGCGAAGGGCTGTCGGATGGGGTTCGTGTCCCTGGCCAGGTAGCCAAGCAGCCCCTTTCTGCTCTTGTCTCGATTGCCAGCCCCTCCGCATCAGCAAACCATGTTTTTATCTCCTGTCCTAGAGTGCGCCCTGTATGTAGCTACCTGCTGGAGAAGGCATCACGCCAAAAATCTGCAAGGTGGCTGCAGTCAACCTGGTGTCCATAGAAGGTTTGGTAGCTCTCAGCTGGATGGAGACCATGTGTTTTGGGGTTCTGAGCACCTCCCTCCCTTGCTCTCCCCATGAAAGTAGTTAGAAGCAAAAGGCCTATCAGTGTGTGTTCAGGGTGGCTAATTTAGTTGTGCATCACGTCATGCTCTGGAGTAAGCACACATGGAAAGCCAGGGGTTGCAGGGCAGGAGCATCCCGTTAGCAGCAGTCCCATTAGCAAAGCCACTGAATGGTTGCATGGCACAAGTGCTCCTTGGATGATCCTGCAGACACCCCGCCTGAGTGTGGGACAGAGCCTTTGCAAGTGTATTGCAGGAACCAGTACCCTTCCCCTCCAAACACTCTTGCTGTATGGTCCCTAATAGCTTTCTATTCTCTTAACGCTTCTGAGAGAGTGGAAAGCCAACCACTCGGCTCCTAACTGACTCCAGGAGGACTCTGTTCAGGCCAGAAATAGCAAAGCATTAAGGACTACTTCTAATGACTGCAATTAGCTGGTGTCTACCTAGGAAAGGCTTTTTTCCTCTCGAGCCTTTTAGTAGTAGGAATACACTATCTTTATGGGGAGAGAAGTCCATTCTACAGTCTTCGCCTGGATACCATAAGAGCAAAATAAACAGAAAGAAGATGCCTTTGAGGGGGTTGGGAAGAGGCTCTGGTTTGGCTCATAAGTATGTTTTGTTGCGCTAAGTTTGCTCTATTTTTGTCTGTTCCTGTCTTCAATAACCTTGGAAGGAACTGAAGCTACTGTATTTTCTGAGGGTGTCGGTTTTCTTGTCAAGAAGACGTTGCCGTGAGGCTTTGCAATGTTCCATTTTTTTGCCCTTTGACCAGAGTGCAGTGCGACTATCCTGAACTGTCCTGGAGCCATGAGTTGAGCCAAGAAAAGAAAAATACCGAGTGTGCTTTGCTTCTTGTTTGTTTGAGTTTATAAAATTTTTTTTCTTTCTGGGTTTTTAAAATATCCTTGGTTATATTTTTTAGCTTTCTTCAGCAACAGAGTGGGTTAGGAACTTGCTCTGAGGGTTTTCTAATACTGTTTTTGTAAAAAAAAAATCTTCATGAAATTATTTCATTCTTGGAACTAGAACTGTCAGAAAATCCCAGGTAGCATAAGGTTTGCAATAAAAGCCTGAGAGCTGGCAGTGCCAAGGCCCTCCTTTTTGTCTGTTGCTAGTTACACTTTCCCTGAGCCTCCTGTCATGGTGAGCCTTGCAGCGTCCTGCCAGCGGCTCCTCTGACACCTTCCTGTCCATACTGAGGGGCAATGCCAGCCTGCATCCTTCCTATAAGTGCCCCATCCTGGCAGCCAGGGTGAGGCTGTATGCTGAAGTCCCAAGGACTCCGCAGGCAGCACCTCCCGCTCCCAGGAAAGGCAGCTGCGACCTGCGTTGTGTCTGACGTGAAGCGTGCGCAGCCGTGGGGCGCCGGCTTCGTGAGGGAGGAGGCCCTGCATGTAGGATATTCCGTGTGTGCTGCTAATTGCAGGCAGTGCTGGTTATGGGTACTGTGCATGATTTGCATATCAAAGCATCTGAGAGCTCTGCCGTGGGTAGGGATGGGCAAGGATGATAAGGATTGCTGGAAGCTGGGGCCAGATCTTCCTCAAGGCTTTTCGTGGTAGGCTGAAGATGAACGGAATGTTTGGAAAATGGAGTTTGTCTCCATGTCCTTGAGTGACAGCACCGTAAAGGCTTTTTTAATCTAGGTGCTCCTTTTCAGGGGTTGGGAACCAAGCACTTCTTGGTGGCAGGGTACTCTGCTTCCTGCTGCTCCTGCCACTGAGAGCTTGCTGGGCAGCCCACAGTGTTGAGCCTGGGAGCCGTCCCCTCTCCTGGTGGGTCCTGCAGCAACTGGCTGGTGTGCCAAGCCCACTGCCTCTTCTCCATGCTGCCTTTCACACAAGGAGGCAGAGGCCCAGCTTGGAGCTTTGAAGCAAAGGAGCAGGTTTGTTACTGGCTGAACTGGCTCTGCAGGGTCCCAGGCCTTGCCTGATGGCTCAAGAGGCATTGAAGGGGGGACAGGGAGCGGCAGAGCCCCGAATGGGCCATGGCTTCTGAGATGCTGCGTGAGTCAGAGGAAGATTTGCCTATGTCTGGTCTCAACACAGCTGTCTGCTGTTCCTCCTTATTCTGGAAATGAACCTGGGGAGCTTGGAGCTTGCTTGTAGGCTGAACTGCAAACTGAAATGCAGATTTCCAGGAAGGGAGAGGGGTGGGAGGGAGTCCCTGCATCTCTCGGCCACTTTGATCTTAGCAAGTTCTGATGCTCTAGCTCCGAAGGACCACACTGTGGGGCAGCTGGCCTCTCTGAAGGTAGCTCTGCGTTCATTGTGGGAGTGCCTGCTGCCTGGAACTGCAGCCCTCACCCTGTCTCCTGTGCCTTGTGCAGCTCAGGCTGTTGCTGGGAAGGACTGCTCACCTCTCTATCCATATGGGGACTTGATTTGTGCAGGAGCTGCCTTGAGCATGGCCTTCTTGGGAGTCAGCTCTCTGCCTGCAGCCTTCATCCTGTCAGCAGCCCTCTGGTTTGTTCAGGGTAATGAGTTAGGGGGCAGGCCTGATGCATTGCCTAGAAAGTTGGTTAAAAGGAGAAAAATATAAATCAAGAAAGGAAAAAGAAAGGCATGTGCGTACGCACTCTGCAACAGAGAGAGGGTGAGATGCGTGAAGTCAGTGCCGAGCTTGTAGAGCAAAGGCTTACAGTATGAAATGGCTTTTCTCTGAGTCTGCAGGCCTGTGGTTGGCACTGCCTTCTCTCTTCATGTCCTTCCAGCATGGAGCTGGGTGTCTGCCCTCTGCTCCAAATACAGATTAGCTGCAGGAAGCCTAGGACTCACTTGCTTGTGAGATGCTTGCGAGACTTGCTTGTGAGATGCAGAACCCTTTCCTCCATGTTTTTCTGCACAGCGCTTGCTGACCATTACAGGGTTATCTTTGCATGCTCCCTATGTGTTCCCAGCACAGTGCTAAGCAGTGCTGGAAAGGCTTCTGTTCTCCCCATGGCTCTTGCATGTTGGTGTTGCCTGCCTGCCATTCTTCCTCTTGTTTTCAAGTCCCTTCCTCCCCTCCTTCATAAAGCCAGGCCAGGGAGTGGAAAAGCTTTCCCAGTATCTCAGTGCTCTTCTCAGGCTAAACTCTTAAGAGTGGCTACACAGCTTATATGAGCAAGATAGGGCTATGCTGGCATAGCCCACTGCATCTTTTGAGCAAAGTCTCCTGTTCTTGATGTACTTTGGTGTAATTGTTGATGCCAGCAGCCTTTGCCCTCATGGTTATTGTGCTGGGAAGAGAGAGAGAGGTCTTGTTTTATGCATGCTGTTTTTCCCCAGAGAAATTAGCAGTTGGTAGTACAGGTCTGGCTTAAAGCAAGGTTTTGAAGATTCCCGTTTGTGTTGGCTGTTTGTGCTATTGCATTAAAGAAAAGGGCTGGATCTCTTAAGGGACTGTGTTCGAAAGGTGACACATTGCATCAGCACAAGAGAAAGCGGTCACAGGCAGGATTCATGCTGCCTGTTTTCAGTATGTTCTGCAGTTGATTTCCTGAACCACCACAGCCGTCGTACCTCTGAGCAGCAAGCTGAAAAACCTCCCTGCCTTTCTCTGTCTGGAAGAGTGGCTACTGCAGACCTTTCCTGTCCTTCTGTTCCCTCTCACCTCCTAGAAGGACTGTATGCTGCCAGAGCTACTTGTATCCCTTCCTTGGATGTGCTCATCCTCTCTGCACCCCTGTAATTCTGCGTGCAGAGCAGTTGCTTGCTCTGACACCCTCTTCCCTTTCCCCTAGGGATGTCATCACTGGTTTCTGTGCAGGTCTCTGTTCCCAGCTCAGTGCAGAGCATCACCCTGCAGACACCCAGCTGCCACCAGTGATGTGACCTCTGGCTCTGTCACGCCAGCAAGGAGATCATGTGGTATTGCCTGTGGGGAGATGTTGTGCTCTCTCCTGTTGACCAGCATGGAAGAACTGCTCTGACAGGCTCTCTTAAATCATCCAACTCTCTCCTGATGTGTTGCTGACATGGGTCAGGGGGAAGAATGCTACTCTTACAAGTGCAGTTTCGCGTGAGAGTGCATTTAGTAGGAGAGTTGTGTATTGGCCTGGCCCTGCTTTTGCCAATTAAACAGTGGCTTTTAGTAGACTGTTGCAAGTCCCTTCAAAGTGGGGGGATGAATCTTGGCATGATCTTGTACTTAGAGGAAACTCAGATGGCAGCAGGCCTTGTCTTCTGCTTGAAATGATTATCAACATCTGATGTCTTCTGCTGGAGGGTAGAGAGTACTTGGCAGTGAACCAGACTGGGGATGGTCTCTGCAGATGGCCTCAGGATACTTGGGCTCTTGAGCCAAAAATTTAGTGCCTTTGGGGGTCCCAAGGAAGATCTTAAAAGGGATTCATCCCTCTGCTCTGTGTGCTAATGGTCTATACTGCCTTTGTGTGAAGCCATTGAGCTCTCGAGGCTCTCAGGTGATGCTGGTAAAGCTGACATCTTCTCCAGGATGACTGTGTATGCAAGTTGGTGATTTTGCTGGGCTTTAAGTCTATGTTTGAGGCATAGACCTGGAAGTGAATTATTGTGTGTCTGCTGAACTGCGGTAGCTGCCCAGGGACTTGCTATTACTCACAATGCAGAAAAGGCAATCTTGAGTTGGCGTTAGTCACAAAGTTATAAATCTGAGAGGAAGGAACTGGGTTTGCAGTGGATGCAAAACTCATGTGAACTCCCAGCTAGGGCAGAATGAGCTTAAGCAACTATTGGGTAGAAGAAGGAATTAGCTCCTGGCTACATGGAAAAGAGGAACAAATAAAATGTGAGAACTCTGTCTTCACCTTGCAAAGAAGATCGGGGTGACGTGTTAATTTTAAAAGTAAATCCAAGCACAAATCAGAACAGGTGACGAGACCATTTTGGTAAATTAGATGTGGTCATGTGGGCAAAACCTTATGAAATTTCCCTGAAAGTATTTATAGACTAAGGCAACTTTTACATGGTGAGCAGCCACCTGAGACACCATTTAGTAAAGGGGGGTTCTGAGGTTTGATCTCTTGAAGTGCAGGGGAAAAGAATTGGACTACATTCAGCCTAAATAATCTAGCATAAACAGTTAAGTAGTTAGTGTTTCTTCTGTTAAGGAGGTGGGAGAATACGCTGCTTAAAAATCCACCAGCATGCATTTGTCTGGAACGTACTGTATCAGGTCGGTCAACGCCCTTGCCTGAGAGAATGGCCTGCCTCGTAGCTGAGCGGGGGCGATGGATGTAATAGATCTTGAATTAAGTCAGTCTGTGTCACTGCCCCAAGTGTCAGCCTTGTAAACAAAGGAGGAAGGGGTAGGAGGTGGGAAGCATCCCTTATGTAGGCCTTCATCTACTTGCAAAGCTGTACTCAGAAAGGTTCCTATCTGATAAGGAGACCCTGGCTAGGCAGGGCAGGGGAAGATGTTGTTATTGCCAAAGTTTGGGAGTAGGGTGAATTAGTGCTTTTCTGGGGAGCAGAAAAACACAAGGAGTGCCAGGCCATGTGAGGAGTGACCTCTAAGGTGCAGGAAGCAATTAGTGCTCTCCTTTACACAGATGAGGTGTTGCTGAAGGGCCAGACTCAGAAGTAGTGCAACTCTTGGAGAAGGATGTGTGCAAACAACAGAGTATCCAGCAAAGCAACAAATTATTAAGGTCTTTAGAAGTATGTTGTGGGAGGACGGATGAGAATAAGTAGGGCTGTGTAGCCTGAGGAAGAAAAGGTGAAAGAGGGAACTTCATGGTCTTGAAGAATGTACAGCAATGTACTTTTGTAGAAGTCTGTAGTTGTGATGAAGACAGGGTAGGAATTCACTTTACCTGTAATGAAGGAGTCCAAACTTAATGGTTTCCTGTAATATCAGTTGGGATACTGAAGCGGAAATTGAGACTATCTTGAAGGGTTTTTAGTGGAGTTGAGGGGGTGTGTTTGTTTTGGGACAAATTAGCTAGAAGTCTGTAGATATGGATGACTTGCAACTGACTGTGCCTCAAGCAAAGAATCTTGTCAGATGACCTATTAAGGACCCTTCAAGCCTGACAGTTGTATGAAACGTTTTACACCTGGAAAGGCAGCAGTGAGCAGCCCTAAGAGTGAGACTTTACTGCTGTAGGTGATGCTGGGGAGACTGATACTAAAATATGCTGTCTAAATCCAGTGTCAGTGCTCAGAATAGGCTGCTGAAAAATTGAAGAGAATGCAGAAAGGAGTTACAAGATAATCTGAGGCTGGAGAGATAGCTTTATCATGGGAATCATAAGGAGATCAATCTGTTTATCTAATCAAGGAAAAGATTAAGGTGAGACTTGGTTATCCTACATAAGCATAACATACCTTATGACTGTGTATCATAGCTTGGTAGGGTAGAAATGACAGACCGTGAACAGTGGCAAAAAAAAACCCGTGGTGAGATGCTAGAACTGCAGTCACCTTCAGAACCATGCAGCCAGCTCTGCCTTCTCCCTTTGCACATGTGGAGATCCCTGTCTTTGCCTGTTAATTTTTTAGTGCACCTCTGTTCTCTGGGCTTCTTGTTCTTCTTGCTTGTTGTTCCTGTCATAGTATCTGTCTAAAGTCTTTCTTTGAGACCCTTCTACCTTATGAGGAGACATCTCCAGTAAAAGAAAGCGCTCACTTGGCCCCAGCTAATGTAGGGTGCCACCCTGACAAACGTATGTCCGCTCTCTGTGTATGTGCCTCTGGAATTGTTCCCTGCCTCTCCTCGCCCCAGCCTGTCATCTGCTTCCAAATGATTGATAGCATCCCTTCTTCTGTGGTGCGTGGCTTCTTTGCCAAACCGGTACCTGGCAGCAGCCAGTACCTAACACCCATCCAAACTCAGCACCCTGTCTGGTGAAAATGATGAATGAAACCAAACGTCACCCTTGCCTCTGGTTCCTGACAGCCTGTATTGCAGTGCTCTGTCACGTAGAGCTGCTGGTTTATTTAGGGTCATTATGCCTGTTTGCAGTCCATGAGATGACATTTCTTCCATAGTCCAGTGAAGAGACCTCAAGAAGGAGACTGGGTGAGATGCCGGAGCAGATGGCTCACTAAAATCTTGCTACATCCGTGATTTCCCTTTCACCCACTAACGTTGTAATGCTGTTAAAAATAAAAATGATCCAGTGTGCCTGACAGGATGTATCTCTCCTGCTGCCTAGTGCTCCTGGAATCTTACACTCTCTGTCTTCATGTTTTATTACTGCCTGGGGTAGAAGGGGAATTTCAAAGCTAGTAGATAGCTCCTGACTATGGTTTCAAGTCGGGGAAAGCAAATGCTTTGATGTGCTTTAAAGAAGAAGGTGGGGGGGGAACCCAGCGTTTCACTTCTTTATTTTGTTTTCTTTAATGCTGTGTTCATTTTGATGAGAGCAGAGCTTTGGTTTGCAGGGAATAACCCCACTAAGCCTTTGTGTTTTCCTCTGGGGAGTCGAATGCTACAGGATGGAACAGCTGGAGTTGTTCCAGAAGGGCCTTGTGGAGTAGGAGCCATAGCTCAGCTTTCCTCTGATGGGTAAGGGGTGAGGATTGCACCTTCGCAAGTAAAAGGCATAAAAAACGTGGTGTGGTGGCAGTACTTGAGCATGGGCTGGGTCTTGTCTCTAAGGTACCTCCTTTACAACACCTGCAGCTTCTGGCCTCTTGATGTGTAGGACTACCTGTTTTGATTGCTCTGCTGATACATTATTTTAGCAAAAAATGCTCCTGCTTCTAATGTCTGGTTTTATTCCACCACCTCAAAACACTGAGAAGCAGTTTTGCCAGTATAACTGCACCTCCATCAGCAGACTTATGCCTGTGGAGACATGTTGATTGCTTGGGTCTTTGTCTCTGTGTCTGACACAGCTGTGCTTGCAGATGTCTCTGGGGTTGGCTGGGTACAAAGGATCAAACAGGATCTCTAGATGGAGCTTGGAAATCTAGGGAAGACAAGAGATGGGGCAATCAAAGTAGAGGAGGTATGCGGTTTTATTGAGCCTGTTTTCAAAATACATGGGAGCGACTGATGTCTGGATAGAAAAGCACTGCTGGAAATGTGTGGCTGGTAAATAGAGCCTCCTGGCTGTTTCCATCCTGTCAGTCATCCTGATCAACCTCTAATTGCCTCCCAGCCCACTCCAACATTTCAGAGCATCCCTTCACTTGGAATGTACATTTCTGATAGTGAAGCCCGCCCTTCCTACTAGCTTCTCCTTGCTGAGCTGGCTCTGGAGACTCCAAGCAGAGCTCTGGAGCAACACTCTCTCTTCCTACCCCAGCACCAGGGCTTGGCAGCCTTGATATTCCTGCTCTGCCTACCTGCTTAGATAGGTGTACATTTTCATACCCTTTTTGCCTGCAGGAACCATGTGCCAGGCAGATTTCAGTATCAAACAGGGTTTGAAACTCAAATATGGTTGGAGGGGGGTGGTTTGAGTTTGGGTTTTTTTGGTTTCTTGGCTTGTTTTTTTTATGTGCCCCTTCTTCTTAAGGTAGGGGATGGGGTGGGACAGGAACAGCTGTCCCATCCCTTGCTAAGCAGGCAGGCAAAAAGGTCTAGGAGGAGGGCCTGCTGGTGCATAAAATCATAGAATATGCTGAGACCCATCAGGATCATAGAGTCCAACTCCTGGCCCTACGCAGGACACCCCAAGAATCACACTGTGTTTGAGAGTGTTGTCCAAACTTGAACTCAGACAGGCTTGGTGCTATGTGGGAAGAACCTCCCGCTCCTTCCCCCGCACTGTGGTGCTAAAGCAAATACCAGAGGGACTAACCAAGATGTGGTTTCTACTCTCCTAATCTGATGGTTGTGGATATAGGGGGAAAAGAAAAATTGTCAGGTGTATGTGCTGCCCATGTTGGGATCCCCCAGAGGGCTGGGGACTGGTCTGGCCCTAGTGTGAACTTGAACCCTACCTCTCCAGGTGGGAAAGAACTAAGGGAGAAGGTGTGACAGTGGAAACAAGCAACAGGTAGCAGGAGGAGACATGTAATAGCTGTACCATGTGTACAATGAAAAGTCCATGGATGGGGAGCAGCAGCTGGGTGCACTGAACACCCTGCAGCCCCACTGCTCCTTGCAGATACTCAAAGGTGAATGCTGCCTGCAGGCAGGAGGGGCTGTGCCAGGGCTGGCAGGGAGTCCTGTGACTCAGGCCAGAGGTGGACAGGGAGTGTTTTATTCTTCTCATTCTTTAAGTCAAACTTGCTGCTTGGTGCCACTGCCCCCTCCCTGAAGGCAGTGAGTTTACCTGGTCCTGAAGAGTCTAAGTGCTGACCTTGGATGGAAGATTAAACTAGCAGTGGCAAAACTTTGTAAGGTGTGCTGCTGCCTGCCTGGCACCTCCCTGGGTGCTTGGAGATGACCGAGCTGGCGGAGGCAGCGTGAAGCTTGTGCTCTTGCAATTACCCTGGCAAGCAACTGGGAAACAATCCCAAACCATCTTTGGTTATAATCCTGTGGCTACTTACAAGACAAGTGTTGCTTATCTAGGAGTTGTATGTGGTTCTGATGGACAGAGGCATGGACCAGCATGCCCACAGTCATGCAGCTGTGTGGGATGCAGAACACAGCCAGGTTCTCCTGTGTCATGGATCCACTCTGCTTCACTGCTGCTCTCTAAAGCAGAGTGCTGACAACCTCACCCTCTGTCTCGGGGTGGTGGGGATGCCAGAAGCAGGCTGAATGCATGGTCATGAGCAGTGGGGAGTGACTCAGTGCTGGGGGTGGGTGAATCGGTGCTGGGAGGAGTGAGTGGGCTGGGGCATGGGTGGGGATGGCCGGGAGCTGCCACATGGATGTGTGGGAAGCTGGCAGAGAGTGGGGACCCAGCAGCGGGTAGCGAGGTGACCCAGGAGGATGAATAAGAGCAAAGGATTATCCTAGGCATGGGCAACGCTGCTGGTGCCTTCACCTCTGGCAGTGGATGGAGTGCAGAAGCCTGTACCCCCACTGAGCCCATGGCTTATTGGTGAGGAGGAACCATGCTGAAGGGATGGTGGCACATGAGGGCAAGCTGAGTGAATGGCTTATAGCCAAAACTTGTTATGCAATTGACCAGCAGTTCCTGGGCCCTATGTGTGACAATGCCCCGTGCTCCTGCAGCTGAGGTGGTGTGCTCCAGGCATGCCTCTGGACTCCAGGCCTTGGCTGAACATGCACCAGAGCTCAGCTGAGGCTTTCTGGTAAGGTCCCTGACACCAACCCTCCCTTGTCCGTTAGGAAAGGTTAAAAACTCAGAAATTGATCCAGCCCCTTAATGTAAATGTGCATCCTAGTCAGCCCATTTGGGGCTGGTAAGTGCAATGGCATAGGAGATAGATCTGGGAAATGACAGAGGGGAATGGAGCCAGGAGGTCCATTACCAGTTTGGTAGGATGGAAGAGGTGTTGGCTATTTGAGGACAGGAAAGCAATAACTTTCTTAAAGATAGAGGGGAAAATGTGAGACACTAAAAATTTTCCTGGCATCAGGAGATGGCTGGATGCAGCCACGAGGGAAAAATGGAAAATGCGGTGATGGCTCTGGGAGGAGCCAGGATTGGTACTGTTTGTTTCACCTGGAAGGACTTCAAGACTGATCTGCCACCATATGGTTGTGCAGTTCAATAACATCTGGTGGGGTCTCTTCCTAGCCACCCAGGAAGGGGTATAGCTTGGACACAGGAGAAAGTCTGCAAAATTTAAGGAGCCCTAGGAGGCACTTGTTTCTTGCCTGCTGTTGCTCAGGAGTGTATTCTTGGACAGTGCCTTGGGGAGCTGGAGTTGTAATCCCTCTCCTCCCCCTACCCCACTTTGAGACACATAGCAAACTTTGTAGTGCTCATCTCTGCCAACTGCTGAAGGCTGGCATCACTAATGCCTCAGCGGTTAGGTGTCCTTGCTTTATACAGCCCTGCTAATCTAACTCTTCCGAGGGGCACTGAGCAAATGGAATGACAGAGTGACCATCCAGAGCTGAGGTGGGTGAGGGTAAGCAGTGGGGGCTGCCTTCCCACCCACCTGCCAGAAGACAGCTGGCTGGCAGGGTCATGGTTCGCCTGGAGATGCGTATTGCCTGAAGAAGCTCTGTCAAAGCACTTTAGCAACCAGCAGTGCTTTGAGCTGCTGGAAGAGGGGCATAGGAGCTGTCAGGAGGTTTTCAGAGACTTCATGTTGAATTGGTACTTCAACACCTGCTGGCACTTAATGCTTCCCAAGCACAGAGCAGGCAGCAAGGGGATGTTGGCACAGTCATTTGTGCTGGATCTGATCTCATCCTTTCACAGGAAGATAGTCCCAGAGCTTAAGAGTCTAATGTTAAAAAAGGTTAAGTGTGCCCTTGAGTTTCCTTGCATTGGTGAGAGAGCTACAGGTGATCAGCCATGCTGCAGCACCCAGCCCTTAGTGACCCTCCCATGGTCCCATCATCTTCCCATGACAGAAGAAAGTTCCCTTGCTCATGCTCCATTGAGTCATCTCATCCTCCGCTTCCAAGGAGAGAGTGCTTGGTGTTGGTAAACAGCATGTTATAAATAGGCAACTGATGCTATATTGGAAGGAGTTTTCTCTGCTGGTGAGCACAGGCTTAGAAGGACTGTGCCTGGAAGCTCTGAGCTCAGCTGAGGCATGCAGGGGCACTGGTGACCCCTCATCAAGGGGCTGCTGTGCGTATGGCTGAGGGGATGCTTCCTGAGCTCCAGCTTTGTTTCCCTGGCCCTGGGAAACCATCCACAGCTTCCCACCCCTACCAGCCCTGCTGGGCCTCTCACTACAAGGATGTTGAGGTGTTGGAGCATGTCCAGAGAAGGGCAATGGAACTGGTGAAGGGTCCAGAGCACAGATCTTTTGCAGAGTGGCTGAGGGAGCTGATGGTGTTTAGACTGGAGAAACAGAGGCTCAAGACACCTGAACCTTCCTGAAAGAAGTTTGTAGCCAGGTAGGAGTCAGTCTCTTCTCCCAAGTAACAAGTGATAGGACAAGAGGAATTGTCTTTAAGTTGTACCAGAGGAGGTTTAGGTTAGATATTAGGAAGAATTTCTCTGTTAAAAGAGTGGCCAGACATTGGAACAAGCTGCCCATAGGTGAAACCACTGTCCCTAGAAGTATTCAAAAAACGTGTGAATGTGACACCAGGTTTAATGGTGAACACAGCAGTGCTGGGTTAATGGGTGGACCCGATGATCTTACAGGTGTTTTCCAACATTAATGATTCTATGAATCTATGATGTGTGGATGGGGTATTGGAAGAGTCTAGAAAGCAGGTAGGATTCAGGAGGAAGGAGTGAGGTGCATATGGCTGTGTTGGGCTACAGTTATCCCTGAGGGTCTGCAGGTGTTTCATGTAGTGACAGATGTACTGCCACTGGCAAGCAATGGGGTAAAACTTGGGCTTGATAGATGTCATCTTCCTCCTGTTGAGATGGTGCCTGACTTGGGAGAAGGTGTAATAGCCAGCATCTGTGTGACTCTCTCAAGATGAGCAGGTAACTGCCCTGTGATGCTTTCCAGTGCCCACCGGGCTGCTGGGTGGAAGGCACCAGCAAGGGATCTCTCTTCCATTGCTGTCAAGTCACACACACACATCCCTATGCCTGTGCCACTTGGAGAGCAAGTGCTGACCCTAAAACACTGCTGGGGCTGTGGATTTCTGATGAGCTGCAGTAAATGAGTCACACACACACGCCCTGTGTATGTGCATGAGGTGGAGCCCAGCAGAGCTGCATGTGGCAGAGCTGATCTCAGAGCTCTCGTCACTGACTCTGACAGGACGTGTGTCCCTGCCACCAGACCCAGCAGTCAGTTCCCAGCAGCCATGCCTGGTGGCTGGCACCACTGCTTCAATGGAGACCTGATTTCCGTATGTAGGGATTCTCGGAGTCTTTAACTGGGATGCCAGTCAAGTGGCGTAAGCAGAGGGCAGGGTGCCAGTTGTGAAATTCCAGCCTCCTCACTCACAGGGCTGTAGCAGGATTGCTGTGGCAAGCCTTGGGCATAAACAGGTGGGCAGGGCAGCAGCAGTGGTGCTGGCTGCCCGGGAGGAGAGGTTGGAAGAGGTGCTGCTCTCCTGCATACCTGTACTTTCCCCTTTCAGGCCCTGGAGGACTAAGTGTGGCTGTCAGGTTTGTTCTGGGGGCAGCCACGTGCCTTCCCTCTGGATGCTGGTCTGGGAGGTATGTTCAAAGCCCCAGCAGCGTAGGGTGCAGGCAGGATGTACCCACTGCAGGAGGCTGTGATTCAAGGAGCAGCTGTGAGTTGGTATGCCTGGGTGATTTTAGGCAAAGGACAGCTGACTTTGCAGCCTTCCCCCCTATTAAACAGGAGGGTGACTGGGGAAAAGAACGGCTGGGCTTGCCAGGGAGCTCTCGGGGGGTGATGGTGGTGGCTTTTAGATTCAGGGCAGACTGAATCTAAAAGCTCCCCAGTTTGAGGAGTGGAGCCTGCTGCTCAAGTAAGCAGTGTTGTCTGCATTATCTGGGTTGTGTTTTAAGCCATGTACACCTAAATCTGCCTAGGGCTTTCCTGTGAAGTATTGATCTGCCTCTTCTGAGCTGACTGGGACATGGAAGAGCCAGGCAAAAGGCATCCCAGGAATAGCCTGACTGGCATGTGAAATGAGGCAGTATCATGCACTTTATCCATTGATAAAAAGCAAAATGCCATGTGAGAGACTTCTGCCTCATCTGTAGTGTGTAGAACATCTTTCCGTGCCCTGATCTGAAAAGTGAATGTTAGGAAGTCTCTCCTCCATAATACATTAATGGAGTTTGCCTCTGCCTTTGGTATCTGTAGATTCCCTGCTCCATTAGAAGTGCAGGAGACTCTGGATCATACAGCTGCTTGGGTAACTCTGAGGGAACTTGAGTGCTTTAGTGCAGGAGACCTTTTCAAAATACCCTGTAACAAAAATGGAGACACAAAGGCTTTGTTGATTGTGTTTGTTTCCCAAGAGCCAGGCAAGCCCTGATGCTGATGATCAGTTGCAAGTCTGGCAACAAGATTCAGGTGTGTCCCTCTCTGTAAAAATGAGACAAGTGTGATGTTTGTTGATATAAATGGGAAAACTGAAGTTCACCATATAACAGTTGACACTTGTCGAACTACTATGTTTATTTGAAAATCAAAAAAAAAAAGCTAGCTTTCTCCTCTCTCTGTGGACAGTTTGGGCACCACGGGAAGCAGCTGTGCCGGAAGGAAATGGGAAGCAAGAGGATGAGATAGGATGACAGGGTGTTGGGTTTTAGATATTTGGCCACGATGTGACTGAAAGAGAACCCTTTGGCCTCTCGGGCTCAGAATGCAAAGAGGTTGCGCTGCAGAGCAAGGAGACCACAGTACCATTGTCCCTCTGGCTCCAGCCATATCTGTGCTTTGGATGTTTGGGCAAAATATGGCTAGAAGGATGCTGAGCACACAGACATCAGCTGTGGAAACAGAGGCTGTAGAGGTGTGCTTGGAAAAGTTACAGGTGTACAGGGTTTAGCTTGAGGAGAGTGGAGGCAGGAGCTAGGAATCTTCCATCCCCTTCATGAGAAGGGAGGAGAAGTATTTTTGGAGGAGCAGCAAGAAGAAGAAATAATGAAATTTGGAAGCAGAACTGGGAGGAATGGTGTGCCTTTCCAGCCTACCAAAATCATTTCCCCAGGAAGGGAAGAAAGCTTTCTGGTCTAGGATCATTCATTTAACCAGTTGCTGTGATGTGTATGGCAGGAACCTATTTCTCATCATCAAAGAAAAATTTTGATTAAGATACTTGGTCTTTGCTGCCCCTACCCTGAGACACTCAGCTGGGGCTGGGTTGGTAACTGGTGCACATAGCCAGAGTTCAGAGAATAGTCTTGAAAAAGAGCTGGTGCTTGAAGTAGAGCACAGTGCTCAAGTCTGTCCCTTTTTGGGTAAACACTTTAATTTAGCCATGTACTTATGTTACAATGGGTTCAGTGAAGGTGTTCCAATAAAAGTATGTACTTAGGAGCTTTCCTGAGCAGGGGTCATTTCTTTTATATGAAGATTCTTCAAGGAATATCTTAAAAAGCTGCCAAAGATAGATTTGCACTGGGAGAAATACTAAGTGTTAACCTCATCTGGGATATTAATTAGTAATTTATCTCAGACTGCCATAATCTACTAATTGTTTTTATGCTCTTGCTCCTGTGGTGTGTTTGGGAAGGCCAGGCAAACTTCATGCCTATAAGGAAAATTCTGGAGGAACTGCCTGTCGTTCTGTTGTGTTGTATCAGAGGCCTCAGCCACAGCTTTGGGTGGCTTGTCTTTTTATGCAATACATGTGCTATGTTGTCTTGATCATCAAATGAGGTATGGAGCAGCATGTTCACTCATGTGAACCACCAAAAATCAGTTTTGTTGTTTCAAGGTACCCTGATTGCCTTTGGGGTCTGCTGGTTCCTTTTTATTTGGATGTACTGCCCCTCCTGCCCGTCTCTGTGATGCTGCACTTCAAATCAGTCCATACAGGCAGATTTCCCTTCCACAGAAGATGAACAGCCAGGAATGTGGTTCCTTGGTAGAAATCTATGGCATGCTTCAGTGCATCCTGCCTATGTTTTGCTGTCTGCTGGTACCCGGAGAAGGTTCAGGGTTGTACAAGGTGACCTTCAAGGCTTCACGCAAGGTCAGAGACGAGATTCATGTCAGGCTTGGGGAACCTGAACCCACCGTGCTGTTTTCTTTCGGCATTAGAAGACATCTGGAAGCACAAAGAAGGCTTTAGGAAGGAAAGGGGGTCTCAGGAAACATGGCCAGAATAAGGGATGGGTCTTGGCTCTCACTAATACATGAGGATTGAGGCTGAAGGTTTAGCCTGGCAGTGGAAGTGGCAGGATGGGAATAGCACAGCTTTTCTGAGCATGTCCCTCTCAGGGCTGCTGCTATGGCTCCCAGCAGGCTGTTCCCCACTGATTTGCACTCTGTTTAGGGCGGTGCTTTCTATGGAAAGCAGCCTTCAGATGTGCAGGCTGCTTTACAGTAGCTCCAGGCCACGATGTTTAACTGCTCCTGAGTGTTCTCCAGACTCAAGCCCATAGAAAGCACCTGCTTCTGTTTTCCTTTCAGCACAACAGCCTGGAACAGCAGAGCCCAGGAAATGCTGTAGCCACCTGGCAGGCATGCCTGAGGGGGCCGTCAGGTGGCTGTCTATCTGGTCTTCTGTGTGATGCTGGTGTGTCTGGTCTGGAGGGCCATTCATGGCCTCACCTCTGGAAGCCCTTGGTGCACAGTGTTTGGTGTGCGCCATGTTGGTTTTGAGGTGACCTCCCAGCCATCTGCTTCATATCAAGTTAGGATTTTGGTGGTCTTAGTAGACATGAGCACCCTGGCTTGAGCTGGGGCTGCAGGCAAGAGGAACCCAGGTTACTAACTGTAGGTCTTCAGTGGACTCTCATAGGCTTGATGTTTGCTCTTGTAGAGCTGTGCTTCATGGATAAACAGTGACTCAGAGCAGCTTCATCCAGTTAAAGTACTCTTTCTTTGTTTGTCCTAATGTTGAGATAGAGTCTGGATGACTTGAGGCTCGCACTGCCGTGTCTTGCCAAAAATTCAGTGTCCTCCTCCAAGCGCAAGCAGCCACTTTATCTCGCACACCTTTATCTGCGGGTCTGGGAGCCGGCCTGCTTGCCTTGAAGTACCACTTCAGTGTTCCTGGTCTCTGCTGAATGCCATCGTCTCTGTGCCCAGCGTCGAACCGGCGCTTTGTTCCCTGTGTTCCCAAGCCAGGCCCAGCTCCTCTTGCCAAGCCCCATGGAGTGGAGAGAAACCATTGAAAAGAAGAGCTCAGTCAGCATCTCTCAAGTGCTGGTGGCTGGCTGAGAGCCTGGCATCCCCAGCCTGGTGTGTGCCAGTGCCTCCTGCCTGCGGACCCCAGCCCCGTCAGTCAGAAGCAGGCAGAGCTGCCCTGAAAACCCAGAGGTAGATGTTCAACTCTCATTTTTCCCAGCAGGTAAAAGTTATTGGGCAGATGTCTCTATGTTAGATCTCTCTGGCAGCATCAGAGCAAATATCCTGCAGAAGAAGAACTGGGACATCTCTGGGCCTTGATGTGCCAGTGAAGTCCAGCAGATCTCTCTGCAGCATGGGGCTTCAGGGCAAGGACTGTTTAAACTCCATCTCACTCTCCTGTTACCTTTGTTATTTATTCAGGGCCCAGCAGGAGCTCAACATTGGTCTCCAGCAACATCTGTCTCTTAATGGCGTTCAGTAGGTGCTGGAACAAAGTGCGTTAGGGGAACTCTGTGCTGTAGAGCCTCAAGGTTTTTCCAGTGTCACAGTGTCCTAGTTTGGACATGCTTGTGGCCAAGGTTGCCGTGCTGCACTTTGTTGTACTGGGTGCCATGCCAACCTTGTATGTACTGCCCTGGTGCTGTGCCATGGGTTGGGCTGTACTGTTGTTGCTGGAGCTCTGACTGCTGTTGTGATTTCCCCAGCAGATGCAGAAAGCAAATTCCTAGATGTTCTCCCATAACTGTCCTGGTTTGCTGGCTGTATCCAGACCTCTCGCTGTGAGCATGCTTTGCTGATGTCTGCTGTTCTTGAGGAACAATTGAAGACTTTCCTCCTCCTGCTGTGGCTGCCAAATCTCTTTACAACTCAGCATGATGTTGTAAAAGGAGCTCAATTCTGCTTGCTGCAGGGCTGTGATTACCTTGACCTTTGGTGCTTGGCTGTGCTGTGGGTCCTTTGTAGATCAGTGTTGCAATGCAAGCACTACCTTAGGAATGCTATAAGGATGGTGAGAAAAGGTGAGAACATCTCCAGCCTGCAAATTGCAAACACTTGAGGCTGCAATCTGCTTAAGGACCTTGGAAAAGAGTCGGCCTTTATTTGTTATAGGAAGGGCGCAGCACCCTGGTAGCACCCTGGCAACACCCTGGCAGCTTGTCCCTCAGTGCCCAAAAGGGAAGGGGTTTCCCTCTAGGCTTCCTGGTTTGCATCCTGGATGTTGCTGCTGGATGAGAGAGCCAGGCTGGTGGGCCCTTCCTTGCTAGTGCCAAGCTTCCTCACCTGATGTGTAGGAGGGTTTTTGTGTGTGCCACTAAACACCGTCTCCAGAGATGCTACTTTTAAGCACATGCACCCACTTTTTGCCACTGTTCCTGAATTGATGCAGGGTTTCAATTTTTGCATGTCCATACAGAGCACTTGCTAAAAGAAGAGATGAAGCTTTTCTGAAGTAGCATCCAAGAGAGGTAATGCCCTAATCCTGTGTGGTGTTGTCGGTGCTTGGGGCAGAAGGACTAGGCAAGAAAGAAGCTTACTCCCAATAACTGCAGAGTGCTCAAGCAGTTTGCATGCTGCAGAGTGAGGAGTAGGGATGCTTCCAGGGCTGATGCATTGCCACTCCTGGGGGGGAACCAGCTATGGAGCCCTGAGAGGTGACTTGGACTACTCTGAGAGATGCTCCTTGTCACTACTTGGTGACTTGCATCACCAAACGATTTCCTTGGTGGGAAGTGCTGATCATACTGCATAGGTAAGTGATTGTAATTTTGCAAAGTGAACAAAATTCTTCTAGTTTTGAATGTTGTGCTGCAAGGAGGTAAAGACTTCTGTCATGTAGAAGTGAGGAGGAGAAAACAGTCAATGTGACCTTGAGAGACTAGCTAAAAACCTGGTTTTATGAGAGACACACACATATGTTTCAGTCAAGAGGAAAAGCTGGGTGCAGATGAGAATACCCAGTCTGTGACTGGTAGGGGACAGATATAAGGCCTGAGGGAAGACAAGTATGTTAATACTCCCCTATGCACAATAGGATTAAGATCAGAGATAAACAAGAAGCCTTAAGATGAGGTAGCTTATTGATAAACAAAAGGAAAAGGAATAAGAGGTGCAGAGCTCCTGCTAAAAATATGTGCCTGTGCAAAAGGGACAAGATGGCATTTGTTCACTTGAGAAATGGAGGAGGCGTGAAAAAATTCAGAGTAAATAAGATCACCAGGGAGATTGGTTCATGTTTCAGCCAAACCAGGTGTCATGCACCTGAACAGCTCTCCTTAACAGTGCTTGAAAGCCAAAGTGATATTTGTGCAGTAAATATCCGGTATAAATACTCACTCTCACCTAAAAAAGTGAAGTATGAGAGAGCCAGCCTGGGGCAGGCCCACAGATATTTTGTAGGGAAAGTGCAAACCATGTGCAGGTAGTGTAAGTGATAATAATAGACATGCAGGAGACAAGTAAGAAGGCAACCTCTGAGGAACAGCCCTTGTGCTACTGGAATCCATAAACTAGAAGCTGAAAACCACTGGTGTAGAGAGATGGTGAAGTCTCCATCCTTGAGTTTGCTAAAAGTCCATTGGGAGTTGGTGGAGTTGCTGCTGCTGGGGTGTTGGGTGATAAGTGAGGAAGCCCTGTTTTCTGGGGCTTACTCCCAACCATGTGACTTGATCGCCATGTATCCACTGCTCTGCAGAATATACAACATGAAGTCCAGCATGTCAGTCTTACCGCTCAAATTATTTATTGCATTTGCTGGATCACTGTCAGCATATGCCTACAGGAAACAAGGGAAGCCAAACAGTAAGCAGTATTTCTTTATAAAGTACAAGCTGGCAGACACTCTTGGTTTCTTTCTGAAAGATTTACAGCCCAGGAGCTTGAAGGGAAAGTGACAGGTAGATATATTTGGAACTAAAGTGTTTGATTTGGTGACTCATGAAATCTAACACTCAAAATTCAATGTAAATCACAGTGACTGTGACTCTGCCATGCAGGCAGAGAGCTGATTGATGTGGAGAACTGTTTGATAGGTTTGGGTTTTTCTCTTGATGGCAGAGGAAGAGATGAGTCCTTACCATGGACTAGGATGGGAAACATGGATAGGTCCCTATGGGACATCACTGGGGATGTCCATGTGGCATCAAGACTCCCTAGTGGTAGGCAGACAACATGGGACCAGGAACCTCTCCTTCATGGTGCAGAAATGCCATGGCTGTGTTGGTTCCTTGCAGCCTGGTGGAGACAGTTGGCCTGCCTTCTCTGCAGCAGAGCTGCAGCATGGTGTTGTGTGGGTGCCACTGTTCCACCAAACCTCCCTGGAGGGGAAGGGGACACCATCAGCCCTTCCCTGATGGCCAGACAGGGGCAGAGACCCCTTGCCAGGAGCACCCAGTCCAAAGGGATTTGAAAATTGAGGCAGGAGGGCAGCAGTGTGCAATGTGGGAGCAAAACACCAAATTGCCCTTAGGCTGAGGACAGATTAGCCAGCTGAGATGAGAAGAGCATGAGCCACAGTGTTCATGCCATGGTACAGCCCTTCTTGGCATGGTACATTATGTTCAGGGCACCATACGACTTGAAAGCACTACCAGCAGATTGGAGGGAGTTCCTGTAAAAAACAGGCATAAAAAAAAGTAGCTATTTGGAGCTAAATCCGTATCACTTGGCAAGGTAGACAGTTTCCAGTGGGTGAAGGCAGCATGAAGGGTTTTGCTGATGTTCAAAGGCAAAGGCAAGGCTTTGTGATTGATTATCCTGAGTGATTTTAAAAGGGACAGAGTTGTGAAATCAATGATTCCCTGACCTTTATAAAACTTAACGTTCAAAAGTTCTTCTTAATGAAAAGCATGAATGAGAAAATAAATTTCCAAGGGATAAGAAGTGTTACATGGCCTGGTCAAAGGAGGACTGTCAAGATGAAGTTGTGGAAATAAAATGGCTTGGTTTCACCTGAAACTTGAAGATTTGCCTGATGCTTGGATTCCCCAGCTTGTGGATTGGTTTTTCCCAGGGAGGGGAGTTCTTCAAACAAAGGAACATCTCTGTACTGAGCCCCAGGAAGTAAGCAAGAGTATCCAAAGTATGTGTCCATCCAGGATCACCCTCTTATCAGGTTCAGGATGAAATGTAAAGAGAAGTTCTCTTCCTCCTTTCAGGTAGGGAAGCCATGCTTCGGTCCTGTTTTACTCTTGAAGTTTTCTGTGGAGGTCTCTGAATTTAGGAGAAACTAAAGCCCAGATTTCTCATGGATCCAAATGCTCCCTGCTGTTACAGTCTACTAGCATCCCTGCCGGGCACCATCCCAGCAGAGTCACTTGTGTGGTCTGCAGTGCTTGCAGTTGTGCTGGGAGCAGGACCAGGGGTTCCTGAGCAGCGGGATGCACACGACCAGCAGTGCAGGACTGCCGCGAGGCAGTGCTCCGAGCAGCGCGGGGCCGGCTGGCCGTGATAGTGACGGTACCTGCCAACACCAGGGCTGGGAGCTGATATGCACAAAAGAAAGGTGTAATGCTCTTTGCTTGTAGATATTTGAGGCCTGGTGCAAAGCCAGATGGAAGGACTTTGTACTCAGGGCAAGGGTGCACTTAATTTTTGCTTTGAAGAAGCCAAGCCTGCCAGATCAAAGCTTTGGAGGCCTAGTGTCTGGTTGGCTAGCTCATACAGACAGTAAAGTATGCAGGGAGCTTTGCATGTTGACTGGAGGAGATGGAAAGGAGGCAGAGAGACATAGGACTTTGGCAGGCCCTCTTCCTTCCTGGTCACACAGGACTGATCCTTATTGCATGCTTGTCAGTGCTTTGCCCAGGCTTGTTGGAAATGCACCGGTAGCATATTTGCTTCTTCCCTTGGCCTGCAGATGGTGTTCCTCCTTGCTGCACCCATCACATCAGCACTTCTCCAGCCCTCAGCTGCTTGGAAGCCCCATGCCAGGTCTGAAGCATGGCATAGAGCAGTTTTCCCACTGCTGTGTCTGCAGCAAGAGTGCTATTTCCCTCTTTTTTTAACTGCTGTACTCTTAGAAAGGCTTTCAGCTACTTTGCAAGCCTCCTTCTCCCCATCTCTCCAGAGGCCATTCCCTGCTTGCTTGTGAAGAGTCAGTCTTCCTATGGTCTGTTTGTGGCTGCAAGCAGTTTGTACAGAGTTCTGCTGGACTGTGCCATCGAGGGGCAGGTAACTGAGGTGGCTTTTTGGGGGTTGAAAAGGCTCCATCAACCTTGGGTGTCAGCTGCTACATGAGGGTCCCCAAGTGCCCAGTGCAGACAGGTCTGTGCTGCCCTGGCGGATAGGGGCTCAGGGTGCCACATCCTCTGGGCTCAGGTCCCCTGGGTCACAGTAAGGGTTACCTATGGTGCTTGGGAGACCAAGAGGAGCCTAGAGGAGCAGGTCTGCAAGGTACTGGCCATGCCTGCAGCACCCTCTGGGACTGAGAACCAAAACACACCTTACGTCCCTGAATGCCATGCCCCAGAGATTTAGCAAGTTTTGAGTTGCTTTTTTTAAATCTGGAAATCTCTGGTACTGTAACCTCAGACCTGCTGGTGTCTGGTTGCCCCTCTCTGCACCTCCAGCCTGCTGTGAGACTGTCACATTCTGATAAAGAAATGGGTCTCTACCAGAGCACAATCTCGCTTTTCTAATTACAGATGGAGTTATTAACATTTACTGGTGAGAAAACACAGGAACGTAGCTTTTGTGCTTACATCATTCCGGCTGCAAGCTCAGGCATATGCTTTATTGATTTATATTTTCCTGCAAGTGTCTCTCGGGTCACCTCCTCACGTCTGGCTGACATCAGTCGTGTGGCTGGAAGAACACAGATAGACACCTGCCCATGTCAGTGCATCTGTCTGCCAGTGAGCTGGCTGCCCAGCTTCTGCATCAAGAGATGTGCTTTCTTTTTCTTCTTTCCCCCTGGTGCCAGGGATTTGGCAGAGGACTGGAGTGCTGAGTGCGAGAGGCAGAGACTCCAGGGTGAGCTGGTGAGGAGAGTTGGAAATGCTCCATTCAGGGGGGCCTGCAGTGCTGTTTTTATGTGTGCCCCGGCTACACTGTGACACAGCAGAGTTAAGAGAGGCAGCCTCCTCAACAGGCTGGTCTCCTGCCCTGCAAGAGCCCCTCAGACCTCTGCTGCATGTCACCTTCTGCCCAGACTGCGGGATGACTCCGTAAGCATCCTGATACCCACTCTGCAGGCTGAGTCACAGCAGTAAAGGACCAAGGCATGTAATCCTGGTCTTCCCAGCCTCACTCTGCCTTCTTCCCTCTTTCTCTTTGCAATGGATGGATGGGAGTGTGGAGGCTTGCTTGGCTGCTTGGATGGGTGCTCATCCAAGAGGAAAACCCAGTGATTTGTGCTGACCTGCAAGCCAAGGACAAAGGCGAGGAGCAGAGGCCCTGCCCTGCCCTGCTGAGGCCACCAAGCCCTCGAGAGCAGTGGTTCCCAGGGCTTTGTTTGCACAGGGCTTAGCAGGCAGGAGCTGGAGCTGCAGCACCTGGTGGGATGTGCTCTAGGTACTTCACCTAGGAAGCAGGATGCCTCTGCTCCTGACAAGTGTGGGTAAAAACATGGGACAGTGAGGACATGCTGGTCCTGTTGGGGATGTAGGGGCTATGGTGCAGGGCAGGGAGCAGGCTTCTCTAGGGACGAGAAGGGGATGGAGTCCAATATTGCTGAATAAGAGCTGCAAATGCCTTTTGGCAAATTTGTCTTTGCTGTTCATGCTGTTTTGAGGAAGTCAGCATTAAATGTTCAGAGTGCAGGAAGGGAAGACTTAGGCTCACATGGGACTTAGTTTGATGTCCTGCTATTGCTGCCTCTTCGGCTCCAATATCTGCTGTGGTGAGAAGCTGCACTTATGGTCAGGAAAGGGCTTGGACACCTTGAGCTGGTTCCCACTGCAGCAGCCTCAGAGCAGCTTCCCACCAGCTCCCTGTGCCGTGGCTCTGAATGCTTAGGAGCTCATGCTGATGTTAGCATCTCAGCCCAAGCTGATCCAAGCTTGCCCTGACCTCTACAGCCTTTGAGGGGAAGGAGGGACCAGGAAAGGCACCTTTAACCATGTCTCAGTGCAGCAATGTTTGTGTTGTCACAGGGGCTTCCTTACCTGTGGTGGCAGCATAAAGTGTAAGAAAACATGCAGGGACCTTCCCTAGAAGCAGGCAGTGGGATCTGAACAGAAAGCTTTGCAAAACCTGCCTTTGGTGGAGGCAGGGAATCAGATGTGTATTTGGGGAGGGGAGTAGCTGTTGCTTGAGAAATCCCCATCTCCTCTGCGCTGCAGAGAGATTTCCTTTTGTAACTGGGAAGTATGCTGCTGCACCACAAGACTGTGCTTGCTGCAAGTGCCGCCCTTCCTCCCTGCCTGTGCTTTGCCCAAAACACTGCACCCAACATCAGCTGCCTCCAGGACCAGCCCTGCACCTTGCAGCACAGGACACATTGCAGCGTGCCCTGCCTGGTTGAGGGTGGAGGCAGAGCGTCTCCTGGAGTGAGTATCTGAGACCAAAGTGCAAACCGATGCAAGGACAGAGGTATTGCCAGGCCCATGGGTTGCACTGTGCCTGGGAAAAGCAGCCAGTCTCCTGCTCAGCTGAAAGGCTCTTGGGAAAGGCCTTTGGTGAAGGATGATAGGTAGGCACTGTTGATCAAGACTTCAGAGTTTGTTACCAAAGTATCTTTCTTGGTTGTCTAATTGGTGTTGCAGTCACAGAATAACCCTGGTGGGGTCTGACCTAAAGTGATGTGATGGCAGGTCACCTCTAGCCTGTTGCCAGATGTTACTGCAGCTGACGGAGCTGGAAGAGCAGAAGTGTTCTGAACATTTCCTGGGAGCTTTTCCAGTCTCCGTGGGGAGCCCCTTGTGCTTACCAGCTAGGTGGGAGGTTGCATACCTAAGGATGGTGCTTGACTGCTGCTGTGCCACCTGACTGGGCTGATGGAAGGGCATATGCCACATCTTTCCCATTTCTGGGTGTTCTGGCTGGGTTACTGGAGAGGCTAGGAAGGTTTACCTCCAGTCCATCCTCCAGGCTTCAGGGAAAAATATGTCTCTGGGCCCTGCCTCTGTGAAATGTGGCTTAAATTACCCATAGGCTTGCGAAATTTATCTTCAACGTGTAATGGTTTGTATAAATAATGTTTATGATAGGGTTGTGGGCAATGTGAGCATATGAGCCTGGTTTCTTTTAAGAAGGACAACCAGAAAACGGGGCTATAAAACATGCAGAAATGAGGTAAATAGTTGAGTGTCTGCAGAAGAAAATCATAGTTCCCTGATCTGTTGCAAGTCTTTCATACTGTGGTAAAATAATAGGTAGTATTCAGCAAACTTGTGTAACTTGCTTGGATGTTCAGAAAACCTCTGAAATTTCTCACAAAAGACTGTTAAGAAAACTGTCCACTGGAGGAGATGTAGAGTTCTGGATCAAAAACTGGCTGAGGTCCCAAGAAACAAAGCCAAGGAATGAATGAGCAATTTCAGTATGACAAGAGCAGAGGGATGAGGCCCTTCACTATTAATGATTCAGAAGAGGTAATCTGCAGCAAGGTACCCAAAAATCTGCTGATACCCTGGAGTCATTCAGATTTGTCAAAATGAAGCGACTCCAGAGTGACACCATGTGAAGCAAAGTGGTGTGAGAAGATGACAAGTATGCAACCAGCTGTATTGGAAGGAATGATTTGCTCTGGAACATGGCTGGCTTCTAATTTACTGTGGCTACTCAGGGCAGCAGGATTGCAGGCTGGTTACAAAGATGCTTTTCCTCAGTATGCAAAGATGCCATCAGAGAAGTAAATCATGCTCAGCCACACGAGGAGTAGCGCATAAGGAGAGATGCTGAGAGCATCAGGATCTGCTGTTCAGGCAGTCAAGGTCGTTTCTGTACCCAGGATGTTATATGCAGTTCTGGTCACCTTTCTGTAGGGTCAGAAGAGAGGGTATATTGAGGATATGTGGTGAGAGTGGTTAGAGCTAGAAGACATCTTGTGTCCTGGGAAGGAGAAGGCACTTAGAGTGAGTAGGTCTAGAAAAAGCAAATACTTTTCTTCTTTGCCTTTCTCACTATGCAAGGAGAACTGAAGGCTGTGGTGTTGTAGTGGGACTACAGTCTTTTATTCAATGTCTGGAACTCATTACTGCAAAATACTATTTCCAGCCTAGAAGTTTACAAGATTCCCCAAAAGAGGATTGAGAGGTATTTCTCTTTTCAGTAAGTCCATCTAGGCTATACTTACAGAGGAGTGTAACCATTCATGCTCCAAAATGAGTGACTTTCCTTTGAGTCTTATCCCACCATTTTTTCCCATCCCTCCCCTGGAGCTTCCAAGTTAATTCAGACAAGGTAAATTATCCTCCCTGGCTTCCCAGTTTGTTCCCAACTGTGATATCATGGCTTGGGTTTTTTCTCCTGCTTTTCTACGCCCTTGTTTTGCTCTTGGCAGCCCTGCTCCAGCTCTGTACCTGTGAATTATCTCTTAACAGACTGCTTTGTGGTTTTTCCAGTTTGGCCGCCCCCCTCTCAATGCCTGTACCCAGAGATGGGCTTTTGCTCCTCAGTCTGCCCTTTGTCATCAGTGCTTCAGCTGGTTTGTAGCTGTGCATCCATACCAGCTGAGCTGGGAGGGATCACTTTGAAGCCAAGCTCTCTAGGTCACCGCAGCAAATAGTTTTGTGGTCATTATCCAGCTAGCATTGTGCTGTGATGCTGATAAATCTCTGCAGCCAGGCAGGAGATTGCCAGGATATACCCGTGAGCTGGAGCTGCACCCTCTCTGCTAATGTCACCATCCAATGCAGAGCTTGAAGGGCAGGGCTGGTGGGATGAGAGGCTGAAACCGGCACAGGGCAGTGATGGTGGTAGCTTTCTTATCCTTTGGGCAAGTGATGGCTCTTTTACCTAGCCCACCAGGATGACATTTCTGGGCAAGAAACCCCTGAACATTGCCCAGAAATGATACTGTGCTATCCAGCCTTTCTGCACTGTTCATAGTAGTAGTGAAGGATTTGGGGTGGTTTGTGCATGCTAGATAAGAGGAATGGCTTAGGGATCAGCAGCCTGAGTAGATCTTCCTGTTATCACTGTTCCTTTTGCAGCTGATGGGATTTTCTTTCCCCTGTTCCACAGAGTGGTTGTGTTTCTGGTTAGTGTCCTTTTATGAGACCATCTCAGTGATGTTCAATTTGCATTTATCCATCCCTAGCATGGTCTTCTCTGTGTTTCCCATGGAATTGCTCTGTACAGGAGGAGGATCTCCCCATGTCCTTGTAACAGTTTGGGGAGGGCACTGAAATAAATAAAATATTTGACCAGCTAAATAGTGGAGCCTAAGCCTCCTCTCTGCCCTGTGTGGTTCCATCTAAATGCATCCAAATCAGAGGATGGAAAGAAACCAAGCAGGGGGTGTGACCAACCCCTGAGGGGTACCCTGGGAGCTTGAGGCTGAGGCCCTCAGTAAGTGGAGAGTGAATGATTCAGCCTAATAAAGCTAATGGCTTTATGCAGACAGGCAAACGAAATTGTGGGATCATCATGCTGCAGCTGTCCCATAGCAGTTTGTTTCCATCATTCAGACCTGACTTCATGCTCCCACCACCCCACCCTTTCGTTCTTTCCTGCACCTAAATATTCTCCCTGCTGAGGAGCGGGAGATGAGACACTGTGTTCTCAGGAAGAAGAGTAGTCTTTGGGGAAAGAGGTGCACCTATATGGCATGAGAGTGGGCAAACAAGGAAGGGAGCTCTGTGACTGTGCATGGTGGGACCACAGCTGCTGAAGAACTTGGGTTCTTCTCATGCTCCCAGACTCAGCAGGCTTCTCCAGATGACCTTGTCCCTGGACACTGGTCCCAGGAAAATCCTGTAGCGCAGAGAAGCCTGAGCTAGTGGGCAAGGTTGGCCCCTAATTCCAGCAGGGCTACATTGTCATCCAGCTGGCACTGGATGGTGCGTCTAACCAACTGTTTCTCTCCTTTTCTCAGGGAAGACGATGAAGCTGTAGAGATGCTTCCCTACGTCATTGCCACCCTGGGCTCAACAGGGGCCACCTGCAAAGCCTCCACATGCAACAACAACAACAGCACCAAGGACTATTGCTACAGTGCGCGCATCCGCAGCACTGTCCTGCAGGGACTGCCCTTCGGCGGGGTGCCCACCGTCCTAGCCCTTGACTTTATGTGCTTTCTTGTAAGTCTGCCTGCTGTTTCTTCAGCAGCTTCTCCCTTAATTAACCAAGAATGGATGACTGTGGTCAGATGGTTAGAATTGAGGGCCCCAAATACCATCTCTGACTTTGCTGCTGGATAACTTTCTGGCCCTGATCGTGTACCCTAGCCACTGCGGGCTTAGCCACTATTGACATAACTCCAGTGCAACCACACTGAGCCTCATGGAAGGGTGTTGCAGCCCTAAGGAAGTGGGCCAGTCCCGCATCCCAGAACTCCCACTTATGGTGCCAAATTCCTGCAACTTTACCCACCCAATGGCTTTGCTTGTTCCTCCTTAGAAACTGTGGGACCAAAGATGCTATAGCCATAATTTCAACTCCTAGAGACCTCGGGGCCTTTTGATCCTGTGAGGCTACCTTAGTTACTGTGTGTTGCATCCTGTACCTTTGCCTCCTACAACCATCCAGACAGTCTGATTTAACAGTCCTGGGGAACTTGTGCTGTCCTGCAGTCTCAGTGTGCTATTAGCTGAGGACTCCGTCCCCTCCCTGTTCCCATGGCTCTGCATGCAGAGGACAAGGACAGAGTTGGACAATGCCTTTTCTCACAGCTTCTCTTTTGGTCTCTTCCAGGTACTGTTGTTTGTCTTTTCAATTTTGCGTAAAGTTGCTTGGGACTACGGACGCCTGGCCCTGGTGACAGATGCTGACAGGTATGCATGGGAAAGGGGCAGGGAAATAAGGTATGAGTGGTACCCTTCTTTTCTACAAGGCAGAAGAGAGAAATCCCGTTGTGTGTGCCTGTGCAGCTGAGGAGGAAAGGCAAACGTGCCGGTTGCATCCCCTGAGCTACTGGAACAGGAAAAAATTCCCTGCTTACTGGCTTTTTTTCTTACAGCATCCTTCTCCCAACACATGGAGTGGTCCCCACTGGCTCCATATCACCTATGTCCCTACAGTAACAGAAGTGTGCAGGGCCCCTTACAGAAGAAGAGCAGATGGAAGGAGGATAGAGGAACACAAAGTCACAGGAAGGGTGAAGGCTGCCACAGTGAAGGCTTTGTTAAGCCTCTGAAGGTGTCTTTGTGACTCTGCTGCGGGCAGTTCTTGTTAAGAGCACTTGAAAGTGGTATGCTGCATTTCCAAGTGCAGTATTGCTGTGCTGACATGAGTTTAGCTCGCATCCCGAGTGCTGAGGAACGGGTTTGGATGTGGATCCTTCCTGCCTGGTGCATTTGTGGGCTCCAGTATCTGTCAGGAAAAGCCAGGGCACATTGTGGATGGCAGCTCCACAGCAGAGTGAGATGCAGTTCTAGTCTTTGCTGTCAGCAGCAGGAAGGACAGTGATTATTTTGTTCCAGTGCAGAAATAAGGAACTTTCCTTGATTGAGCTAGAGGGGTTGTGCATGTAGTCCAGCTTTCTCCAGGGGAGAGATTTGCTGTGTCTGTGGTGCTTTGTGACATGCTGGAGACAAAGTGTGGCTTCTGAAGGCTGGCTCTGGTAGGTTTTCCTTCATCTTAATCAGCTCCATGAACTCATTTTGCCCAAAGGCTCGGATGGGGCTGAGCTCTAGCCACTTTGGTTCCTTTGACAATACAAGGTCAAGTAAGCTGCTCTTCAGCACTCCCTGCACAGCAGTGGAAAGAGTAATTTTCTTCCGCCATTGAACCAGGAACTCTCCTGGTTTAGATAAGTGGTCCTCAATAGGGTTAGATAAGCAGCTGTAGCTGTGTCCTTGTGGCTCCTCTGTCCTTCCTCTCCTGGCCTGGTTGGGGAAATCAGCCTTGCAGAGGCAATGCAGGGAAAACGAGGAGAAAGGGATAGCCATATAAGACCTCACATGGGCAGAGGGCAGCAGCTTCTCAGGGTTAAACAATCTGGACCCAGGTGCTGACTGGTAGCTACAGGGACTGCACAGCTCTGGCCTCCAGTGAGGAGAGAGGGCTGGACTTTCTTGGAGGCAATGCTTGAGCACCTTGGGTGTAAGGGAATGGGAGCAGTGGCTGTAGGCAGAAAGGCAGAGGGGTGCCAGCTGTTTGGAGAGGGAGAGCCAATAAGCACAGGGGGAGGGACGGCATGACCATGGTAAGGACTGTGGATCAACAGGACCGGGATCCCAGGGAGAAGCCCCTGCGGCTTGGCCCATCCGTGGGGTAGGATGAGAATTTTGGGAGAGTGGGATGCAAGTGTGTTGGTTGCCTGGATGGGAAGGAGACATGGATGGGGAACTCAGACAGCAGCCAGGCAGTCCAGACAGTCTCTCCTACGCCCCTCAGGAGCTCCCTGCGATGTCCATGGTGTGGAGCCAGGCCACCTTCCCAGTGAAGCCAACTTCCCCTTAGCTGGCAGCAAACCATTCTGCCCCTGGGCCAGTGGGGGCTCTGGATCCGGAGGCATTGCTGGGCTCTGGAAGGAGGATCTTCTCCAGCCTGACCACTGGCAGGTTTCTCTTCTTCAGGATGATATGGAGCCGTGTTGGGTGCATAGCTCCCAAAGGAAACCCAGCACCTACTCCCATGGTTGTAACCTCTCCCTTTCTGTTTCTGTGCCCCCAGGCGCCGACGCTGGGAGACGGAAAGAGAGGAGCGGGAATAGTATGTTGTTTTTTCAGGGTCTCATTTCTTCTCTCTTTCTTGCTCACAACCTCTCTCTCTCCTTTTCTCTTGCAGTTTTCTGTCTTGCTTCTGAACTAATCTAAATGGCTGGGAGTTTGGGCATGGATTTGTGCCTCTTGGTGGATTTGTGCTTTTCTCTTTCCCTCCCCTTTGTGTCATCCACTGCCACAGCTGAATGCACCCTGGTTTTCCCCTAGTAGCCCTTAAATGCTCCCTGAGGGCAGCAGTACCAACGAGCTCCTAGTCCTGGCCTGGGCAGAGGGTGCCATATCGTACACCCTGCTCTATCTGCCTGTGTCCAGCTATCCTGCCTTATGATGGAAGAAAACAAACCTGATTGCCTGAGCCCACAGCATGCTCAGGTCACCCAGGTGCAGGGGAGGCTCCTTTGCCTGGTCCCTCTTGTGCCAGGGTGCCACAAGGGCTGTTCCCATGCCAGCTGCAAGGGTAGCTGTGTACACAGAGAGGATCTGGCAAGACTTCTCTGTCTTTTTAACCCATGAGGCTCCTGGGACCAGGGCAATTGTTGGCCCTTGTCCCTTGCCACCTACCCCTGTGCCCAGCAAGGCAGCACCTTTGATTTTCTCTCTTCCCCTGCAGAATAAACTTCCTGAGAGCATCCTTCAGCACCTTGGCCCGTCATTGCCCATCAAGCCCTGCCATGGACTGTCCCTCCCTGCTTTTATCTCTTTCTTGCTGCTTTTATGCCTGAGAAAAGAGCATCATCCATGCCTTGCTTACTGGCTGGATGGTACATGCTGCAGAGGAGGTGACCAGCTGGCAGTGCAGAGCCTGCAGTGGTTGCTCCAGCCACACTGATTTGTGTCTGAGGCCAAGGCAGCAAGCTGCAGCCTCACTTTTCACTTACAAAGCCTCACCACTTGCAAAGCAGGGGCCTGCTACTGCCTTAAGAGGATACAAGAATGCTCTTATTTTTGTAGGTGCTCCTTGCACTCGGTAGCAGAGCAATTGAAATTGTGAAAGTGGAACTGATGGTAGCTGTGGTACATGGCACAGAGGGGACATCTCGCTCATGCTTGAGTGCTTAACTTAGTGGTTGGCCCTGCATCAGGTGTGTCTGGCAACTTTTTACTGCTAACAAATTGTGAGGGGAGATGGCAGAGCCATCATGCATTGAGGCTTTTCGGGGGCCCACTTCAGTTGTCATCGTGAGTGCTTGTCTCTTTCCAGGGGACTGCTTCTTCCTGCTCCTCTTCTTCATCTGAGCTTGCTGGAACAATCTGCTGACACACATACACCATACATACCACCCCCAAACCTATTGCTTGAGTTGGGATAGCGTTGGTAGCCAGAAGCTTTCAAAAACCTGTGGAGCTCAGTGAGGAAGGCTCGTTCTGGCTGTGCTCCTCCAAGGCTGATGGCACCTTCCCATCCCAGCTGTTCTCCACTGGGGTGCAGTGACAGGTGGTTAGGAACGCACATATGTCACCTGATGCTCCCAGACCTTGAATGTACATCGCTCTTTGTGGGGAAGGGCATCCTCCTCTGATGTTCCCTTTTCATGAGAACCAGCAAGTACCCTTGTCCTGCCACTTGCCAGAGCTTGCAGTAGCCATCAACAGTCTTAAGTGGTGACTCAGTCTGCACTGGGAGGTTGTAGCAAACTACCCGCACCTCTGTGTGTGAGGGAAGTAATCACAGCCCTGAGGGGCTTGCCACCCATGCAGCCACCTTCAGCCTCACACTGCAGCAAGCCCTTTCCATGCCATGCCTGGCCTCCCCTCTCAGAGCCTGTGATTCCCTTGGCCTGAGGCTGTTCATGCCTCAGACCCTGTACTTCTCCTTCCCTGGGCAGTGTCTGCACCAAACTCAGGACGTCGTGCAGGGTCCCACCTTAATCTTGTGATTTAGGGCAGTCTTGTTTCCACCCACTCGTGTTAAAAAGTCTTCATTCAGATGCAGGAGCTCCCTCTTCAGCGTTCCATCCTTGGGAAGGTTTGGCATCCTCTGTCTCCTCAGCACTGCAGGTCATCGTGATTATTGTCTCAGCATCCCCCTGCATGGAGCTGAGTTATCCTGGTCATTTCATAACATTGCACTCCTCTCAGTTGTTCCCTCCAGTGCGGCTTCTGCTCTGCCCTTTGCCTTTTCAGTACTGAGAAGCCAAAAGCACACAGAGTCATCCACAGTGTCATCTTGCTGGGCTCTCCTCAGGGCTGTGCCCAGCAGCAATTCACCCTCACTCCATGTGCCCAGCTGCAAGGCCTTTGATTTTAAAGGGCTGAAGGTCTGAGAGCTGGGTTGAAGCTCACTCTGTCCCTCCAGCAGAGCAGGGTGTTGGGCTCTGCAGTTGCAAGGTTGCACACCGCTGTCTAGTCTGCACTGCTGTAATCCCCTGACCTTCAGCTAATCTCCTTTCCCCTCTCTCTGTTACTTCCAGCTAGGGACTCAGCAGGTGCTGCTCTGCTCTGAGGGAGGCCACGTGTCCCATCCTCTTTCCTTCAGCAGATTCACAAGGGTCTCTGCTTGTTCTCCTTCCCTTAGTATCATCTACCTCATATCTAGCACTTGTCTCTCAGCAGCTGCTTCTTGGTGTTCTTGTCCATCTGATCCTCCTTGAGCCTGTACTGATTACAGGGAGACCATGTTTTCATTTGATTTTTTTGCTTTGTTTCTAGCCTTCAGGTCAGCCATATCTCTTCTGGCACCTCTGAGGTCCCAGCCTGCTGTTGTCATTTTGCGAGTGCTATTTAATTTAGGTCTCTGGACCATTTTCTTGCCTCCTTTGCCAGCTTCCCTCTGCCTCCATTTGTAGAGGGGGCTATTGTCAGTCTTGGATGCTTCTGCTGCAGGTTCTTCATCTAGGTCTCTGCCTCTGCCCACAGTAAAGTAGTCTGGGATATTCACCCCTTTTGCCTTTCTGTCCTTTAGCATGTGGGCATTCACTTCTAGCTGTCTGCCCTGCTCCTACTCAAAGGATTTCCAGGCAGGAGGCTCAGCTGAAGCTGTGGAGCAGGTTGTGCTGAGCCTGGCTCCAGGCAGCTGCATTCTTCCTCCTGCACTGAAGCACTAAGGGTGAGGAGGACTGATGTAGCAGGATGCAGCCCACCAGACTCCTACCCTTCCACTTCCTGAAGGCAAGTGAGGCCCTCCAGGACAGGAGCCACTGCCAGTGCCTCTCTGGCCATGCCAGAGCCAGAGGGCTGCGGCACCCTCTGGTTCTCCCTTCCTCTCCTTTGTCTAAACCCTGTGCTAAACAGACCTCATCTCTCCTCTGTGGCACCCTCTGCCAGCTTCTCCTTGCAGGGGCTGCCACATAACATGGGTGCCTCTCAGAAGGTGCTGAAAAAATAGATCCATGGCCAAGCCCATGGGGTTTGTCAGTCTCCTCATGCCATCTGAGGAGGGGTCTCTGTTTACCGATACCTCTGCTCTCTGATCTTGTCTCTCTTCATCTCACCTGGTGCAAACTGATCTGAATTAACCTCTCGTCTCCTGGGTGCTCTTGGTTCCTGGCCAGGCTGCCTCCTCACATCTTCTAACTTTCTCCCTCGCCTCCCACTTGTCATTTTAGCGTAGCCTCCGCCCTGCATTCTGACAACCATGACCGCTATGAGCGCCTCACCTCCGTCTCCAGCTCTGTGGAATTCGACCAGAGGGACAACGTGAGTAGCAGCAAGAGTCAGATGCTTTACCTTTGAGTGGCCAGGAGCCCACAGCTTGGCTGAACAAAGGGCTCTTCAGAAGAAACACTTTTTGCCCGTTCCTGGGCCTTAAGTCCCACACCTTGTAGTGTGTGAGTATGGTGTGCAGCTCAAGGCTACATAACTATGCAGCTTCTAGATGTTTGCTTAAACAAATAGGCTGTACATCCCTGTGACTTAACAGGCACCTGTCCAGCCTATAATCTCAGCATTACAAACAATACTTACTTGCCAGCTTCTCCTCACACTGCAGTCTACCTCTACTGCAGCTTTCCTTGCTAAAGGGGAGGCACAGTTCAGTAGGATAACAGGGGTGTGATGGATGGGAGGTAAAGCTCCCCTGGTGTCCTTTGAGGAGCACTGCCTTGGCCCAGCCTGCCTTACCAGTCCCTGCAGAGCTTCTCTTGTCCAGGATGATGGCTAAAGTACCTGTATGGTAGATTTTCTGGGTGTCCCCAGGCAGTGAAGAGCTCCCATATTAGCCAGGAGCATATGGGTTGCCTGGGAGATTGAACTGCCAGTTGGTAGGGGCCAGCCACATGGCATAGTCCAACCTGTACTGTGCTCCATGGAGTAGCACTGTCACCTCCTTCACCTTGACCCGTCTGTGGCTCTGCACATCTGTGTGCTCATGGTCTGTCCCCTTGAGCCAAGTCAGTGAAGGTGCAAGGACACCAGCCTAGTCACCAGAGCCTTTGAAGGAGGGACCTGGGATAAGGGAACACAGAGTGATGTGAGACTGTCCTGTCTTCTTTTTGCACAGGGTTTCTGCTCCTGGCTAACAGCCATCTTCAGGATAAAGTAAGTGCCCTAGGACCTTCCTGAGGGACCCACGTGGGGAAGGAGGGGCATTGTGGGATTGTTGGGTCACCCAGTGCAGTACAGCTGAGTGAAGTCACTGCCCTTCCTGCAGCCCCCTCTCTGAAGAGGACAATTAAAGATGGGACTAGATGAGGAGTCTTAAAGGCAAAATAAGGTCACACAGTGAATGACAGAAGAGCACCCTGCCAAGGGCTTCTCCACCTCAGTCCCATCTCAGAAACACTGTTCACTGCTCTGCAGAGATTCTCCTCTCCCTGGGACTCCTGCTAGGGGCACTCCTCTGGGGAATGGCTATGAGGAGGGGACAGGAGAATGCAGGGAGGTGCCCTCAGCATAATAATGCTCAGAAGTAGTCTCCTAAGCACTTCCTGGCTTCAGAGTGCTGTGGGATAGCATCAGCCATCCTGTATCTTAGCAGAGAAGACAAGGCCCACCCCAGAGGATAAGGTGGGGTTTGTGTGTGTCCAGCTACCTGTCCTGGGGAACAGAGGGAAGGACCATGGGGTATGGGCCTGAGTAGGCATTGCACAGGCAGGTTTCTGCCCAGGCTGGTTCAAGACTGAGTGCTGGGTTCCCTACCCTGGAACCTAGTTACAGCTCTGCAAGGCAGAACCACGGGTGCTGTGTGGGCTTAAATCAGGAGGGGAGCAGTCCTTTTCCCCAGCACTTGAGGGAATGTAGAAAATTGCTTGACAGCCTTTCTCTCCCTGGCAGGGATGACGAGATCCGGGACAAATGCGGGGTTGATGCAGTGCACTACCTGTCCTTCCAGAGGCACATCATCGGGCTGCTGGTGGTCGTGGGTGTGCTCTCTGTGGGCATTGTGTTACCTGTCAACTTCTCAGGGGACCTGCTAGGTGAGAGCAAAGAGCCTTTGGCTTGGCTGGGGGAGCTGCTTTCAACACCACGTTCCAGACCGCTGGGTAGCAGTGGAGGGCAGGATAGGACTAACACAGACAAACCGTGACTGCTGCCTCACTTTGAGTGTAGAGCGGCCACAGGGTCATCCCCAGGCAGCTTTGGTTTTGAAGTGTTCTGCAGGTGAGATTCCTGCCATAGCTCACCCCAGTGGTGTTCTGTGCCATTCCGTATAACTGAACGTGCTTGTGTCTGGCTCTTTTTCCCTAGAAAACAACGCCTACAGCTTTGGGAGGACAACAATTGCTAACCTGAATTCTAGGTATGTATAGGCAGGGGTAGGATGGATAACTGAGGTTGTCAAGGGGTGTTTTGTAAAGGTTCATGTGCTGCAGAGCCTCACCTCCTTGAAGGCTGCATTTCTGCCCTTGCCGTGAGGCTACTATCCCTGCTCCACTTTCTAAGCTGAGCTCCTGGAATATGGTTGTAAGGCATGTGTGTGCTCGTGGCTCCAGTGCCTTCAGGGCCTGACCAGCCACACACAGACTTGTAGTGGCAACACTACATTTACCTTTGTGGTCTCCCTTGTAACAGGAATCACCTGCTGTGGTTGCACACCATCTTTGCCTTCCTGTACCTGCTGCTGACAGTGATCAGCATGCGCCGGCACACCTCCAAGATGCGCTACAAAGAGGATGACTTGGTGAGCAGGATCTGGCCACTCTCTCAGGCACATTTTCCTATGCCCTCTGGTCAAGTCAGGTAGCCTTGGAGAGAGTGCTGAGCACCTCACTTCCCACAGTAATTTGGGACTGTCATGTTTTGGCTGTTCTTTTATTCTGCCGGGCCAAAGGCAGATTGCCTCCAGAGAAGCAGCTCTGACTGCCTGTGGGGAAACAGGAGAGGCCTGCACTGGGTAAATATATGGAAGGACTCCATTCTTCCTCAAGAGTGCTGCAGTGGCTTTTGCCTTCTTCATTTCTTAAGGGTAGCCCTGTTTCTGTTCAGGCAGCTGCAGTATAAGTCCCTAGCCTCTCAATCTGCAGTGCACCAGGATACAGGATGACTACAGCTAGTGGAAGCATAGAAGAGGGGGAGTCCTGGTTGCCAGAAGTGATGAGGCTGCCCTTTTTCATCACTCACTCAGGTCTTGGGAGGGGGTTTGCTGCAGTCTGGTCTTTTACACCATCCACACCTACCTGCCTCCTTTCTTTCTTTTTTTCTTTTCTTTCCTTCCTTTCTTTTCTTACTTCCAGGTTAAGCGAACTCTCTTCATCAATGGGATCTCAAAATACGCTGAGCCAGAGAAGATCAAGAAGCATTTTGAGTGAGTTTCACTGTGTCCCCAAAGACTGCTCCATAACAGGGAGTAGGGTAGTGCTAGTTTTACCTGGAATAGCAATAATAGAGAATGCTAGGCAAAATTGGCAAATGCCTTTATTTTGGGCCTCTTGCTGTTATTTTTGTGCTAAATTTTTACCTGAATGTGCAGTATCCTTGGTTTTGTGCCTTGGGATATGCCCAGCTATCTCTTGCGGAGCCATAGGGGGTCAGTGTAGTAAGCAGTGGACAGGGCATGTCCTGAGATGTGGCCAAGTTCAGAGATGAGATACAGGCAGGAGGCGCTCAAGCAGTTCCTATGGGATGTTGTGCTGCTGCCCTGATCACAGTCCCTGTATATAATTTTAACAAAAAAATTAAGTTCCTCTTCTGTCAGAATCTCAATAAACTCTCGAGGCCACGTTTAGAAGCACCATGGGTAGAAGAGAAATGCCTTTAACCTTTGTGAACCATTCTGCCTCTTTCTGATCCCAAGCCTGTGAAAGCAGAGAGGGAGTGTAGGGTCAGAGAGGCTCCGTGCTGCTACAGAGCAGAAGTCCAGAGAGGCTCCTTGTGCCAAAGGCCAGAGGATATAGCGTTTGCCCCATGTGTTGCTTCTGCTATAAGGGCAGAGAGCCTGCAGGCTCTCCTGCAAACTCTTGATATGTGTCATGACACTCAGCCCAGGACACTCTTCTTGGGGCAGGAGAGAAGTCCTGGATTTGCTTGAGAGTACGGCCTTTGGAGCCAGGTGTGATGAACTGGTGCTTCTCATCCACAGGGAGGCCTATGCCAACTGCACTGTCCTGGAGGCCCGTCCCTGCTACGATGTGGCCCGGCTGATGTTCCTGGATGCAGAGAGGTAACTCCTAGTTTGGGAAAGAAGGCAGAGTGGGCTAATGTTGCTGGCTCACTCACAAGTCTGGTGCCACAGAGCTTTTCTGAGCCTTCCCTCCCTTCCGCTCTCCTGTTCCAGGAAGAAAGCTGAGCGCGGGCGAATCTACTTCACCAACCTGAAGAGCAAGACCAGCCACACAACCATGATCAACCCCAAGCCCTGCGGCCACCTGTGCTGCTGTGTCATTAGGGGCTGCGAGGAGGTAGGGGAAAGCTGGAGGTATGGAGCAGGTGGAGCACATGGTGGCTTTTGTTGCCCGGATCATCTCCCCTCTGACCTCTGTCCTCCTACTCAGGTGGAGGCCATCGAGTACTATACCAAGCTGGAGGAGAAGCTCAAAGATGATTACAAGCGGGAGAAGGAGAAAGTGAATGAAAAGCCTCTGGGGATGGCCTTTGTCACCTTCCACAATGAGACTATCACAGCCATGTGAGTGCAAAGGGTGCTGCCCTCGCCAAGAAGGTGACCTTTCCCAGCTATTGCCTTAAATCAGAAGAATGCCAGCACTAAGGCACCCCCTCAGCCTGTGCCTGCCAGCCATTTGCATCAGCATGTCCTTCTTTCTCTTCTTCAGAATCCTCAAAGATTTCAATGCTTGTAAGTGCCAGGGCTGTGCGTGCCGTGGGGAGCCCAGGGCCTCCTCCTGCAGTGAGTCCCTCCATGTCTCCAACTGGACTGTCAGCTATGCCCCTGACCCACAGAACATCTACTGGTGAGCAGCTCTGTAGGGCTGACTGGGAGGGGGAAAGCCTTGGGCTGGCACCCCAAGTGCTGTTCAGACAGGCTGTGGCATGGTATTCTACCCTGTGCAGCCATCCTGATGCCCTCCTTCTCCTTCCCAGGGAACACCTCTCCGTCCAGGGCTTTGTATGGTGGATCCGCTGCTTCGTGATTAATGTGATCCTCTTCATCCTACTCTTCTTCCTCACCACCCCTGCTATCATCATCACCACTATGGACAAATTCAATGTCACCAAGCCCGTGGAGTACCTCAATGTAAGGACTTTGGAAATGTGTACAGGATGGGTAGCATAGGAACCACCTCAAGGCACAACATCCCCTGCAGCACTGATAGGCAGAGAGATTGTCAGCATTCCCCATATTCTGTTGGCCTGACCACGAGGGAGGTGCTGAACCTGCCCAGGGTGCAGTGGCAGCCGCAGTGCTGGGGACTTGACATCAGCAAAGGCAGGTGTACCTGTGGTTGGCACAAGAGCTGCAGCACCATGTAACACTGATTTCTTCTCTGCCTTGTTGCAGAATCCAATCATCACCCAGTTCTTCCCCACCCTGCTGCTGTGGTGTTTCTCTGCTCTTCTGCCCACCATTGTATACTACTCTGCCTTCTTTGAAGCACACTGGACCAGGTAAGGACAGCCAGCACCTGTTTTTAGTCATACCAGCAAGCTGTGTGGCTGCTAGACACTTCTCACTGATGTAAAGCTCCTTGGTACATCCTTCTGCTTGAACTTCTCTTCTGTGATTTTGTCTTCCACACCTGGGGACTGCTGTGGACAGCTATTCTGCCAGTCTTTAGCTGCTGTTGTGCAGCATGGTTGTCTGAGCAGAGCTTTACATAGGTCTACAAGAAGAAAAAGCTGGGAAGAGTTGGGGCTGGTCACTGTGAGAAATGCTAGTAGAGAAGGAAGTCTTGGCTCAGGTGAGCAGGCAGGGGTGGCATGCCTGTACCCATGTGTAAGTCATAGCTTTTCCAAGGGAAAATTGTTTCAACTGCTCCAGCTTCTGGCTACAGGGAAGGTATTCAAAGTGCAGATCACTAGAAATGAGCTGCTCGTGAAGCATATTCCCCACAGGACATGCAATGTAAGCTTTGTTTTCTGACCTCTGTTGCAGAGACTGATGGGGAGGTTGTCACCAGCTCTGAGGATTGCAGGTCAAGGGAGATGATTGCACAGCCTGTGAGACAAGGGGGAAGGAACTGGGACTTGCTAACAGATTTCAAACATACTGTAGGGAAAAGGGACATACTCATGTACCAATAGTGGACAGGATGGGAATCAGATTAGAGATTGGGAAGTACTGATGAAAATCCCATAGGAGCACAGCTCATGGGGCTGGTGGGGTGACAGTGAAAGGCTAATGGCTTCCTCTCTACCCTCAGGTCTGGAGAGAATAGGACAACCATGCACAAGTGTTACACCTTCCTCATCTTCATGGTCTTGCTGTTGCCATCGCTGGGCCTGAGCAGGTAGGGGTGCTGGGAAGGCAAGTGCAGAGACCTGGAGCATGGGGAGGGTTGAGATGCACCCTTGCTTGTTCTCCTGTTATATGCATTACATTCTTTCCTCACTGCACTGGTGCCCTGGCCACCATCCCCTTGGGAAAATGTGTTTGGTTCTGGTTGGGGGGCACAGGCCAGACCATACGTGTCTGGGTCTCCAGGACCTTACTGACTCAATCTGCAGGTGCAGTGACGTGTGCCATGGTGTTACAAATAATACAGCAAAAGTTGGCGTGGCTGGTGGATGCATATGAAAAGTCCACTCAGGGTCTGCTGGTGAAGGAGGCGCTCTCCACTTCTGTGCTCAGTGTGCACTCTGAATTTTGCACAAAGCTAGTGAATTCTCTATTTGAGCCAGAACTTGAGTAGGTTGCACTGCTTGGCTGGGTGGGATAGTGGGTGTGCAGCACTGCTCATCTGTTTGGATGTGGGCCCCAAATCTCCTGCACAGTTTATAGAATTGCCGTGTGGGAAACTGCATCACCTGCCAGCCATTGGTGTGGGCTTGGAGCACTGAACAGGGGCCAAGTAGGGGAACAGCACGAGGAAGAAAAAACTGGGGAGTGGATGCGGGACAGGAAACTCTCACTGTGATAGTTTGTTCCTTACACACTGCGGGTGTAAAGCCCCAGGTCAAGCCACACTCTTCCCAGGTGACTGACTTACATTTAGACTCCAAGAGATTATGCTCAACAGAACTCTTGCAGAGCCTTTAGTTCTTTAACACCTTGAATTCACATAAAGAGAATACACTACATGCATTTCCTGAGAGACTTCTTTTAATTTAGTGAGAAAATAGGCATTTTGGCAAAAGGTTTACAGGAGTAGCATACAACCAAGGAGAAGAATTTCACTCAAGCACCCAGCACACTACAACCACAACTTAACTAAAATATAACCCATCAGTTTCAAGTTGCATGTAACCTTATAACTTAGGCGGGTAAATGCTCTTGGAAGATTTGCATTTTGACCATTAAAGAGACTGTCCACCCTTCTGAGGAGTCAATACCCCTGCTGTTGCCGCTGGAACTCTATATTCCACCAGTGCCAGAGGATGGGATGGTTTTATATTGAAAAATCAGAATTTAGGAAAATGGGATTTGTTTCTCCTAAGGGATTTCTTTGATCTCTTATTGGAGGGTATTTTGTACCTAACCACATTCTTCTGTAGAGTCAGTCACCTGTTCCTTGCATGGATGTTGTGCCCAAACAGAGGAGAGAGGAAGATACTGATAGGATCAGGGCAAAGGGATAAGAACATACAAGCGGGAAGCTTTACATCCCTTTTTGAGTGCTACACTGTTTTGCTTTGTTTTGTTTTCCAGTGTCTGATTTACATAATTGCTGGCGACACGTCCCAAGAGGGAACAAAATAGTTTATGGTCAGAGCTTTTGATCCTTCTAGAGCAGCTTCCACATGTTTGCCACGTACGTGTCTGTCCATTGCTGCTTCTGATGGTCCCTCTTTTCTTTTTGCCCTCCTATCCCACAGCTTGGATGTGTTTTTCCGCTGGTTGTTTGACAAAAAGTTCCTCGCTGAAGCCGCCGTGCGATTTGAGTAAGTGGAGTTGAGCAGAAAGACTTTCTTTACAGTGGGGAATGGTTCTTGTTGGCACCCGAAGGTACTGGGGGCTCCCAGCTGCTACCCTGCAAGGAGGGAGCTCCTCTTGTAGCCTACTCTTGCTGCACCTCCCCAGGTGTGTGTTCCTGCCGGACAATGGGGCTTTCTTTGTCAACTATGTCATCGCCTCTGCCTTCATCGGGAATGCCATGGATCTGCTGCGCATCCCTGGTTTGCTCATGTACATGATACGCCTCTGCCTGGCCCGCTCGGCGGCCGAGCGGAGGAACGTCAAACGAGTATGTACGGGGATGAGGGGATGGGGTGTGGCCCGCACCCAGGGATGGGACTGCTGCAGTGGACCCTGATGGGGCTTGCCCAGTGGTGTGTGTAGAACTGGGCATGTTACACATACCCACTCAGCTCCCAGGGTCCTGCTGATGGGTCTCCATTCCCTCTTGCAGCACCAAGCCTATGAGTTCCAGTTTGGAGCTGCTTACGCCTGGATGATGTGCGTCTTCACTGTGGTCATGACATACAGCATCACCTGCCCCATTATCGTCCCTTTTGGTAAATGATACCACTCTGCCTCCCTGTGTCAGAGACAGAGAGGAGGCAGGAAGGCTGATGTGGGGGAGATAGTCTCTCTCAGTCTAGGAAAGAAGCTAATTCCCCACTCTGCTGCCATCCTTCCCTTTCTCCTAGGGCTCATGTACATGCTGCTTAAGCACCTGGTGGACCGATACAACCTGTACTATGCTTACCTGCCTGCCAAGCTAGACAAGAAGATCCATTCAGGGGCTGTGAATCAGGTAGTGGCAGCCCCCATCCTCTGCCTCTTCTGGCTTCTTTTCTTCTCCACCGTGCGCATAGGTGAGCACTGGGCTGGGATGCCAGCCCTTGGCCTCCTAAAGAGCCACTTCCCTGGTCAGGCTCTGGTCCTGGCAGCCCCCAGCCACAGAGCACAGTCACAATCCCTCTGACACCACCACTTTGGTTTTCCTTTGTCCCAGGGTTCCTGGCCCCCACTTCCATGTTCACCTTTGTGGTCCTCGTGATCACCATTGTGATCTGTCTGTGTCACGTCTGCTTTGGGCACTTCAAATACCTCAGCGCTCACAACTACAAGGTGAGGCAGAATGCTGGGCGTGGGACCCTCCTTCTTGAGAGGGCAGCTCAGCCTTAAAACAGCAGAGGCTCTGAGGGTGTCCCAGCCTACCCTTCAGCAGAGCCTTTCAACCCTGGCATCACAGAGGACACAGTCACAAGGCTGTCCCTGCTGCCTGTGTGCTGCTCCTGAGGTGGGACAGCAAGCGTGTTGCCCTGGCAGTCTCTCAGTTTCTTCTTTCCTCTCCAGATTGACCACACAGAGGTGGATGCCATGGACAACAGGCAGAACGGGAGACCTGCTACCAATCTGCCAGCTCCTAAGTCAGCTGTGAGTCACTGTCCCCATCTCCATGCCCTGGCACATTCCTTACCTGGGTTTGGAAAGGGGGAGGTAACTCCCTGTCCAGGTACCTCACTCCTCACTTCTCATTTTTCTGAATCAGCACTTGGATCCTCCCAGTGAGGGTGGGAGGCAAGTGTTGGGCATTGTGCCCCTCACCTGCTCTGGGTGATGAAGTGTAACCCCACACACACACCCCTTTCCCACTGCTCCTCAGATGCTGTGCGTTTACTTTCTGCCTCTCTCTCGGCTGTGACAGTGAATCCAGCTGGGTCAGTCTCCCTTCTCATTCTGCATCTTTGCACGCTTGCTCGCCAGCAACGGCCGTCACCCACCAGGCTGCTCCTAGTGCCAACGCAAAGGCGTCTCCATGGGCATTGCCTTGAAGGCTGTGGAAGTGCTTTGGGGACTCTCCTCTCCCCTGTCCAACTCTCCAAGATCCCAGAGGAGTTTTCTGAACTTCTCCTTGGCTCACTGGCTCATTCCAACTGCTTCCTTCCACGAGGTTTTTGCAGTTGGGGTCTATACAGAGCTGCAGAGATGGGGTAAAGCAGACCCTCCTGCTTCCTCGGGAGAGCAGGGCTAGGGTGTGCACACGTAATCCAGGCTTCTTCCTAATCTCCATATACCTAAGGGCAGCAACATATCACCAAAAGGAGAATCCCTATAGGAGGGATTCTGAGACAGAGCCTCAGAAGAACATATCCACTGGCAGAAAAGGCAGTACAGTTTTCCATGTGGGCTCCAAAGAGCCCAGCCCAGGTTCCCTGTCCTAGAATGCTGGGGTTTGGCACATCCAGTGTTGCAGAGCCAAGCCAGCCCCATTCTTCTCCCCTCTCCTGGTACATCCCATGGAGTCTGGACCCTTCCTCACTCCCCCAGCGTATCACCGAGCTCAGCCTCGTGCATGGTGCTTTGTGTGTTGTGCTCTGCTGCCAGGAGGAGCTCCCCAGACTGACCTGTGTTTCTGCTCTCTCCCCACCCTTCTCCTCCTCCATGCCGGACCCTGACAGAAGTACATCGCCCAAGTGCTGCAGGACTCCTCGCCAGAAGGTGAAGCAACAGAGTCGGAGGAGCAGGGATCGGAGCAGGGATCGCAGGATGAGGAGCTCATCAATGCCGATGGCATGAACGACACAGATTTCCAGTCGTGTGAGGACAGCCTGATAGAGAATGAGATCCACCAGTAGGGACCTCAAAGGGTGGGAGGGGAAGGAGGCCCAGGAGCGGGGCAGGCTGTGCACATGGAGACCTGGGGAGAGGCACCCGAGGGTGCTGGCCGCTGCCCTTGCCCGCCCGCCCCCCAGGGACGCTGCCTTCAGTGAGGGCAGGGGCCCTGCTGCGAGCTCTCCATCTCCCTACCCCTCCACCCCTGTGCCAGCCCGGCTGCTCAGCAGGCATGCTCTTTACTAGCTACCTTCTTCAACATGTCCCTGGACCCCAGAATCCTAGGGGCTTGAGAGGAAGGGGAATGAGACCCCTACAGTGCTGCCCTGGACCTGCAAGGCTGGGTGCTTTGTGGGAAGGGGCATAAGGGGAACATTTGGGGTCTTCTTAGCAGGCCACTTTGTCGCCTGTCATCCTGGTGAGAAACACTAATAATGTATTAGATTTGCAGGAAAGTGATAAACAAAAAACTTTAATCAGTGTATTGGAAACCCCACCTAGGGAAGGGGGTGGCTTTTGTTGCACCTTCTCCCTGTGCTTGCGTGTGCCCTTTCTCAACCCCTTGCAGTATCCACTTGGTGGGGCATGCCAGGAGTTGGTCCAGGCATGGGGTTGTTACAGACTTCTCCCTCACCACAGGGACGGTAAAGCCTGGCTTCATGGTCAAGGGTGACATCATCCCAGGTAAGGGATGCAGGGCTGGCATGAGTTAGGCATCGCCCCACAGGATGAGGGGTGCTGAGGGCATTTCTTATGGGCAGCAGGAGGCGCAGGCAGCCTCTTCCCCAGGTCCTGTCTCCTCCTCCCCCAGGTGCAGGGGATTGCAGCATCATGTTAAATGGCATTTTTCTTTGCACATTTTACTCCTCTTTCAAAGAAATCAACCTGACCCCCATGTGGTACTGCAGCCTCCCTTTGCTGCCCTGTGTCTGCACAGCAGGGTCAGGCTTGGGGTGGAGGGGCTGTAATGGGGGTCTCCTGGGTGCTAGGGAGAGGGGAGAAAGGGTCTCAGACTGCAGACCCTCAACACGCTGTGAGGTCAGCACTGCCTGGTTGTCATAGGGCCCCATGGGCTGCCTTCCCTGAGCTGCTGCAGGGTCTTCCCCCAGCTGAGGTGGTCAAAGAGGGAGGGAGCCCTGGGAAAGCAGCCCTTGGGAGCCCTCTCCAACCAAGACCACCATCTTCAGGAGCACAAAAGCCTCATTGGGCTGTGCTGACTTTCTTCACCTGCCCTGACTGGTGTAGGCTCCCCTGCCATCACCCAGCCAGAGAGGGGGGCTGTTCCTCTCCTACCTCTGCCCTTGCCCCCTCCCTGTTGATAGCTTTGTCCCAGAGGCAGGCAAAGAACAGGATGGATGGGAGAGGTGGACTGGAGCCCCTGGCACCTGCAGGGAGGACTGACCCTGTTTAAAGGCTCTTCGTGAGGTCTTTTGTGGTCAGGATCAGTTGCCCTCAATTGCTTCCCCCTTCCCCTTGTGTAAAATGTAAAGGAAAATAATAAATCCCCCTGCTATTTAGCTATATTTATTTCCCTCAACCCTGCCACCATCCTGTTTGGTGCTCATTGCAGACACTATCACCCTCCCTTTGCCTGTCATCTGTGGGTGCTGCACCAGCTCGCTGGAGCAGTGCCCTCCAGGGCTTCATGGGGCTGAGTGAAAGTGGACAGTCATTTACTTTTTCTATCACCCATGCTGGCCCTGGAGCTCCAAGCACTTTAATAGGCCTGAACAAGTGAAATGTCAGCCCTGCCCACCTCAGCTGCTGGGAAGGGTGGTCACATCCCATGGCTTTTTTCCCTCCTTGCTCCCCACTGGAGGAAGGGAGCCAGACACAGAGAGAGCATGTGGGGGCTGTTACAAGGAGGATGTAGCTGACTTTCCTGTATGCCTCCTCTATAAGAATCCCAGGCCCAGAGGAAAGGGGATGGAGGGGAGGAGATGTGGGTCTTCAGTGCATGGGGAGGGCAGGCCACCCCAGCTCCCAGGGCTCAGCTGGGGCTGGAGCACACGTGGGTGCGAAGGAGCATGGTGAGAGTCGCCCATCCCCTCCAGCTATTGGCTAGGAATGAAATGAGCATGTGAGCTGATTACTCTCAGGCTGGGGTCCACTCTCAGGCTGGGGCAGGGGGGATGTTGATCCTGCTTCCCTTTCTTGCACCCACCTACTGCCCTTGCCTCCAGCAGGTGGGCTGGGATGCTCTGGTCTCTGTAGGTACGGCTATGGCCCGGGGCTGCCTCTGCGCCTGTCGGGGCTCTGCCCGTGCAGAGCTGTGTGTTCTGAGTGGCACTGTCTGTGTAGAGATGTGTATAATACCCTGTATATATTTGTGTACAAAAGAAAAAAGGAAAAAAAGGAGCTATTGTTCTTGAAGTCTTTTCTTTGTGGAACGGGTTGGGGGCTGGGACCTGGGAGGAGAGGACCCCAGCTGCAGCAGGGCTGCAGGAGCATGTGTGGTGCAAAAGGAGTGGGGGATCATGTATGAGCACAAGCGCTGCCCTGCTGCCAAGAATCCAGCCCTGGATCACAGGCACTCCTGGCACAAGTGAGCTTTTCCTCTGGCTTGCAGAGGCACCACTGCGAAAAGCAGGTAGATGGGGAGCTGCATGCACTGAGGCTGGGATGGGGGAAGATGATGTGGGAATGGTGTGGTAGGGGAGTTTTGCTGGTAGCCTCAATAGCAAATGTCAGCCCACCTCTACAGTCCCAGTAGCAAGTTCCGTGTCCACTCCTGCCATATCCATTCAGAAACTTAGACACTGGTTTGGGTGGACAGCTAAGGCCTTTGGGAAAAGATGAGGGGTGCTAGACCTCTGCAGCACAGCTTGGCTGGGAGCACTTTCCTGACATGTGATGCCGCTTGTAGGTCAGCCATCCCAAGTGCTGGGCCAGCCCCCAGAATGCTCCCTGCTGCTCTCTGTGCAGGCTGGATCCAGCATGCTTCCCAGGCAACTGCTGCATGCTCATTACACTGTGTACAGTGGCTGTTGCTCAGAGGACAGCACAATGGAGAGGCGAGGCCTGGGGCAGGCTGCTGAGAGATGGACAAGTGACCCCAGCTCTGTTCTCACCTTGCTGTGTTCAAGCCCCGTAGCTTCATGTACCAGTGGCGCAGCATCAGCAGGGGACAAAAGACTCTCCTCCTGGCAGCCCACAGCTAAAGGATAGGGAAGAGGCAATGCCTAAGAACAAAGAGAACTGAAGACTGAAAGACAAACTTTGCCTGCTGCCAAGTCCCTGCAGCCATTGCTGCAAAGGGAAGTTTGAGGAAAGGAAACAATGAAATTGAACAGGTATTTGTGCAGGTGTTTTATGGAAACTGCTCCCAAGCACAGAGGGCAGGATGCAGGACAGCCTTTGTGACAGGATTATGTAGGAGCTGTCTCCTGCTCCAGGAATCAGCTGTGAAAGCAGCTTTGGAGGCCACTGAGGGGTAATAAGGGCAGGAGATAAACAGGAGAATGGGGTCACAACAAGGAGGGGCACTGTCCTGGGTGGAGCTGAGCAGGCACGGTGGTCAGTGGTGGTCCAGGCCAGAGAAAAAGCTGGAAGAACTGTTTGGGCACAAGTCCAAAGGAGGAACAAGCACAGGCAATGTGCTTGTTCCTGCTCCAGCCTCTTGCTCCTTGTCTGAAAGCATGGTGCTGCCTGCAGCTCCGTGCAGAGCTGGAGGGTGACCCCAGCAGGGAACTCCCTATGTCTCCAGCCTGCAGGCACTGACACAGCTGCCTTTGGCTGAGGAGGAGAGGGAGCAGCCCCTGCAACAACCCAGAGCAGGGCACCCCAGAGCCTCCTTTACACCAGGGTGGGCAGAATAACCTGCCTGTGACAGGCTCCCCTTAGGTAGGGATGGGACAGGGCAGCTCTGGTGGGTGCTGGCCAGGGCCGCAGTGGTCCCTTTTGGATGTGGCAGCAGGACCACGCTACAGCCAGTTTTATATGTCCTGGTTGCCTTTCCCACAGGCAAGGGACACAGCTCCTATACCCATGTGCAACCTACTCCCTGCTTAGCAAGGATTTACCCCCTGGAGCAAGGCACGGTGAGTAAGGAAGTAGGTGCTGTGTGAAGCCTGGGCTCCCACAGGCTCAATGCCAGCTGCTGCAGTGAGGCTGTACAGGCACAGCCTCCCCAGCTGCAAGCAGGCACCAGGGGAGGAGGAGTCCCATGGCTGCTGGGATCATCCTGTCCAGCCCTGGCAGCAGAAGGATGGCAGTGCAGAGCTTCTTTCCTTGGAATGAGGCTGAGCTGAGCTAGTCATGCCAGGCCAGGCCATGGTAGACATGCTGTGCTGAGCCACACCAGGCCGAGCTGTGCCATGCCATGCCAGAGAAAGCCATGTTGCACCACACAGGGCTGCAGAGTGCTGTGCCAAGCCCTGCTGTGGCCATGCCCACTGGAACAGCACCACCCAGCATTGCTGCACCATGAGTCACAGAGGGCACGCAGGGGCAACCCCTCTACGGGAAGCCACAGGGCAGGGGGACCTCCCTGCTGGCACCCGGCAACAGAGAGCAGCTGGTGGGATGGGTACCAGCCATGACTGCCATGGCTGGGGGGGAAGCCAGGGCAGCTGGTGTCAGGGTTGCCAGCCATGAGTCCCTGGGCTTGTGAGAGTGAGGTGGTGCAGGCACAGCCTTCCCGGACATAAGGGAAGAAGAAGGGACCCCACAGTGTGTGAAACCCATTGGGACCACCATAGTCAGCCATGGCACCAGAAGGTCAATAAGCCCTGGGACAAGGTGCAGTATAGAGCTCACCCAACTAAGCTGAGTTGCCAGCAGTGTGAGGCAGTCACCCCCAAAACCATTCCTACGGGAAAGTTGCTTCCTCTTCTCCTTCCAGGCGCGGTTTCCGTGTGCACCGAACACTTTACTCTGAATGGTGGAAGAAGCGGGCCCATCCCGGCGGTACCCTTCCATCCCCGGGAGCTGGGGGAGGGTGACAACAGACAGAACCGCACCAGCAGCCCCGATACATCCCCTTCTAGTGTCTGTGAGCTGTCACTGCTCCTTTAATTCCCCCTCCCACCGCCCTCCCGGCTTTGCTCGCACATCCTGCCCACCGAAACTCCACCTTCTGCGGGGCCGTACCGAGCCAGGCTGGGCTGGGCTGGGCTGGGCTGGGCTGGGCCGGGCTGGGCCGGGCCGAAGCGGGCAGGGCGGTGGCGGCGGCAGCGACAGCTCCCGTAAGTCCATCCCCCCCATCCTCACCCTTATCCGACCCCGGCCCGGGGTTAAGTACCCGGGGCCCTCCCCACGGCCGGGCAGGTGGGGCTCCTCCGAACGCCCCCGCGGCGGTGGAGCCCTGCCCGCCCGACGACTGGCCTCTCCCCCCTCCCCCGGCTGCTTCCTCTGTTCTCTAAGCTTCTCCAGGCTTGCCTATCCCATCCCCTTTCTGTCCGTGGGGATTTTTACATTAGATGACGCATCCGCAGAGACCCAGTAGCTTGCCAGTCAGGGCGGCGAGTAAACTGGGTACCGCGGCCACCCAGGATGCGCTGCCGACCCCAAAGCCAACGCCGCATCTCTTTGAAGGGGTGCAGGAACATAAAGGGAAGCTTGTGGGAAATTAGGATCTTTGTCTTCCGGAGAGCTGGCAAGGGCCTGAGAGCTGCTTGAGCCGTGTGGGACCCTATGGGCGGCAGTGGCTTCTTGCCCCGAGCTGAGTATGCGGCAGGATACTGTGTGTGAGGGCTGGCTTCGAGGAAGGGAACTTCCTGCTTTCTTTGATCTGCAAGAGCAGCTGACAAAACAGAGGTCTGCAGAGATTTTTGGCTGGACTTCAGCAGTGATTTTGCGCAGGGGTTTTGCATTGTGTGCTAAGGTGCATGAGGTATTGAGACCCTGCAGGTACCAGCATATCTTTCTGCTCCCAGCTGGGAGGGATCAGAAGTACCTCCAATACTGGAAAGCATCCTATTGTAGTTGGATGTCACCTGCTGTGGAAAACTGCCCTAGGGGCTTGGCTTGTCTCATCACACCCCTTCCTCCTCCATGGAGGACCCTGCAGTGTCCATCAGCATCATCCTGGGGAGGTGTCAGCAGCCGATCCTGTCGTTTAAGGACCCATGTGGTTCCTCTCCCATTCTGGGTTCTGAAATGCTTTTCCTTGCTCTGCGCTTGCGTGACCTCCGTCTGCCGCTGAGCACAGCCTTCCGAGTATTTTGAGCCACAGATCTAAGAATAACTCATACAGCTCCTGTGTCGGCACACAGCTCCCTATGTCCGCAGCCATGGCCCGTCCTGGTAGGTAGGGTGGGAGAGGGTGCAGGGAGTCTGTCAGGGGCTGCGGGCAGGGGAAGTTCCCTGGCCCTCAGCAGGCTGTGTTGTGAGTGCCGGGGAGGTGGTGAGGTGGGAACTGGAGGCGGTGCGGGTGCCTGCACTTGGGTTTCCTCCTCCTGCAGCCATCCCTGGGCTTTGGGCAGCACCTGGGACTGGAGAAGCTATTCCACCAGCTCTGCAGGCAATGAGTGCCTTGCTGCTGGAGAGACTGCCAGGGTGTTTGGCTGCGGAGCAGGAGCTGGAGGGAGGAGCTCCATTGATTTGGGGCCACTGTAGAGGAGAGAAGGGCTGGCGCTGCCTTGGAGAAGGATAGTGGGTTTAGAGCATCCCAGGGCAGGCGGAATGATGGGGAAGACTAGACTTTTCTTCTGAAAAGCTTCTGGCTAGGGCAGCCCCATGAGTTTGCAGCCAGATTTATGCCCTGTGCATGTGCCAAGAGCTTTTCACTGTTCCCTGCCTTCCCTTAGCTATCATAGCACTTCAGGACAAGGAAAACCACCTCTTCAGAGCAAGGCTGTGCCCCACTCCCCTGGGACTGGGTGCTAGGGAGGCTGCTGGCCAGTGCTGGCATCTGAGCTGGCTGCTCTGAGTGGGTTGCTGGCTCCAGGGTTATTTACCCAAGGACTGTTCCACTCCCTCACAGGGAGAAACCTCTGAAGTATTCGGCACCAGCCCTGCCAAGCAGGAGCTGAGATGGCTGGGGAGTGTGGCATATTGAGCTGCAGATGCAGGTGGGCTGATGGTGGTGGCACCTTCCCCATGGCCCTGCTGCAGGTGACACTGCTTGCATGGGGGCTTGGACCAGACGGCCCCTGGAGGCCCCTTCCATCCTGGGCGGTGCAGTGGGTGGAACGCCGGCTGCTGTCATGGTGCCTGGACGGGGCTGATGGCAGCTGGGTGCTGGGAGGGGAGTTGGGACTTGCCGCCACAGCGGTGGGGCAGGGCTGCAGGGCCAGACATGCCTGGCAGCTGTGTCATTGCTGGTTTGAAGCGCCTGGCCGTGAGCTACTGGTTAAACCCCCGGGGAGGAAGGCCAGGGCAGGGACCGGTGCGGTGTGGGGGCTCTGCGGTGTATGGCCTGCCCCAGTCTCCTGCTGCCGGGGTGCCCCGCTGCATCCCACATCCCGGTGTCTCCCAGCAGGCTGCTCCACTGGCCCTCGACGAGCCTTGAGTCATCCTGCCTGCGTGTGTGTGTGCCGGGAAGGGTCGTCCCGCCTCTTCCTTCCCAGTTCTCCTCCGGCCCCATAGATAGAGCTATCTGCGCCCCGCTGGGCTCCTCCCTAGCCGGCCCTATTGACTCAGTGCTCAGGCAGCTGGGGCGGGTTTCGAAGGAGAGGGAGAGGCGCCCGGGGCTGGGAGAAGCTGCGGGCGGCTGCTTACGCCCTCCCGGGTGAGGAGGAGCCGGGACTAGGGAAGGACCCGGAAAGCTGCGCCGGGAGGAGAGGCTGACGGGGCGGGAAGAGCCTGAAAATCCTCCGGGCTCAGCTTTTTGGGCTCAGCAGCAGGGACGGGACAGGACGGGAGATCCGTGACCTAGCTGCTGGTGGGCTACTTCCTCCTAGCCAGCCCTCAACACCGCTCTGCTTCCTTGGAGTCCCCTAAAGACAGCAGGACTGTGATGGCCGGGCTGGAGGACAGGGCTCAAAACGGGGCTGCTTTAGGGAATGGGGTCGGGGGAGGTTTCCCTGGTGCGTGTGCCCACCCTGGGGTGCTCTGTGTGCCGCTGGGCTCACTGACCCAGGGCACTGGTGATGGAGACGGTCCCTGCTGTGAGGCTGGTGGGGAACTGGGGATCCAGCCTTCAAGCCTGGCTCTGTGAGATGGCTGATGTCCCCAGAGGAGTGCAAGGTACCAGGCTCTGCCTCAGCCCGGCCATGCCTGTTCTGTTGCAGGGAGTGGAGCTGAAGTCAGCGCTGCTGGTGCCTGGCCATGATGCCCTTTGGAGGGATGGCTGCCCGTCTACAGAGAGACCGCCTGAGAGCCGAGGGGCTTGGCCAGCACAACAACGCCATCAAGTACCTCAACCAGGACTATGAGGCCCTCAAGCAGCAATGCATTGAGAGCGGCACCCTCTTCAGGGATCCCCAGTTCCCAGCTGGCCCCACTGCCCTTGGATTCAAGGAGCTGGGGCCTCATTCCAGCAAGACACGGGGGGTGGAGTGGAAGCGTCCATCGGTAAGTTCTGGGCTTGCTTCTCAGACTGGGCTGGCATCTCTGTCCTGCATGTCTGCACTGACATGGTGTGCTGATCTGCAGCCTGGCCCTGGCTGGCTCCCCTTAGTGCTCAAAGTGCCTGGAGTGCTGCATAGCTTCCCTTCCCAAGCTCCCAGAGCAATGCCCTGTGGGTGTCTGCTCAGAAAAGCATTGTGCCTAGCAGGCCCAGCTTCCTCTGGACAGCAGACTGTGGGCTCCAAAATAGGCAGGCTCTGTTGTTGCTTCTAGGTGTCATGGCATGGATGTGTCACCCTCAGTGACTGGGGCTTTTGAGAGAATATATCCCCTGGTGCCACGAGTGCAAGGGGAACGTCATTTGTTTATCCAGCCTTGTCTTCCCATGGCTACAGCAGAAGATCTTGCCTTGCCTTACCATGATGGCCTTGGAATTACAGTCAAGCAGCCTTCCCTAGTAGAGGGCATATGGGGTGCCATGGTATATGGCAGGGACCATATACCATTTCTCCTGAGTCAGAGCTGCAGTGGGTGCCAGCCCTGCTGAAGCCCAGACCCTGCCAAACTCCAGCATCTGATCCTGTTCTTCTGCAGGAATTAGTGGATGACCCTCAGTTCATCGTTGGTGGTGCAACGCGGACGGACATCTGCCAGGGGGCTCTGGGTGAGTGTTTGAGCTCTGTCCCTGGACCTTGGTCTGGGAGAGTAGTGACTGGGGAGGGTTGAATGGCTGGCCCAACTTTCCATTTAGTGCACTGGAAAATGGAAGGTGTGGGACATCCTGTGCCTCCTGGTGGCTCCAGGTTAAGGCTCCACGAAAATGGGTTGATGTCTGCACAGCTTGACCATGCTGAGGTCAGGCAAGATGATGGGTGGATCCATGCCTGACACATGCTGACAACAATGCCAGGAGCTGCTCCAAAGAGCTCCCTGCTTTGGTAAATGATGAGGGATGGCAGCTGGATGGCAGTAACAAATTGATGTGAGGATGTGCTGTTTGTGACAAAGTGGTTGCAAAGCAATGCAGTCTGGCAGAAGGGAATTGAGAGCTATTGAGTACAAGTGATGATTTGTCCACACTCCAGGGGTGTCTCTCAAGGCAAAGGCACTGAGACAAGAAGAGAAATGTTAATGGGCTATGTAGGCTGGCAGAGTGGTCATTGGAAACAGATCTTGGTACCACCGAGAGTGTTGTCCTGATTGGGATCACTTGATTGGCAGTATCCTATACCTAAGCACACATAGCATGCTGGTTTCAGGGCTGACCTTTTAATGTATACAGTAATTAGGACAAATTTGAGGTGGTAACTGGAGCACATAACAGCCCAGAGCACTGTGGTAGTGTTCAACTGGTCATTAAAAAATCTGAAACTCCATTTTGTCAAACCACAGCCCAGTTACAGGTTATCCAGGCTCAAGGCTAAGGTGTGAAAGGCTTCAAAGGCAAAAGAGAAATAGGAATCAAGGGAAAGAATTTAAAGCGTAGTGCTGGCCTGGAGCAGCACTTGTGGTTAAGAGCACTTGGAAGGAAAAGGGCGGTGGCGTTGCTTGCAATTGAGAAGCTGAGACAGCAGCATTAACCCTCTTGCTTGATAAAATGGCTTTTTAAATGCAAAGTGTAATTCCACTGCAGAATTTGCTGTCTGAGATATGGAGGGCAGTCATATGAATGAGTTTCAGGAGGGTCTAGATATATGGCTGCAGGAAGGGGCTGTTGAGGCTGACTATGTGGTGTTCTGGACACAGGCTCCAGGTCAGGGAAGATTGTTCCATGTTGCCTTGAGCTAGTACTCTCTGAGGGCAGGATGAGCAAGCCTGCCTCTCTGTTCTGTTTGCTGGACCCTCTCTGGTTTTCCCACGTACTTTTTGATCTGGGGAACTCCAAACATTTGCAAGGAGAGCACAATATGGGCTCCTAAACATCCATTGCCTACTCTCCCAGATAGAGAGGTGATGGGTGCTCACACTGGCTTCCTCTCCTTCCCCAGGTGACTGCTGGCTGCTGGCTGCCATTGGCTCCCTCACACTCAATGAGGAGCTTCTGCACCGCGTGGTGCCCCATGGACAGAGCTTCCAGGAGGACTATGCTGGCATCTTCCACTTCCAGGTGAGCTGGGGGCTCCTGGCCCTCCACAGCTGGTGGGCTGGGGTGGAAGAGAGGGTGGTGGGTTGAGGGCATCCCTCTGGGATAGGGATGAGCAAACCATGTGATGCTCTGAGCTCACCCCACTCTCTCCTCATCCTCCAGATCTGGCAATTTGGTGAGTGGGTGGATGTGGTGGTGGATGACCAGCTGCCCACCAAGGATGGGGAGCTTCTGTTTGTCCACTCAGCGGAGTGCACCGAGTTCTGGAGTGCTCTGCTGGAGAAGGCCTATGCCAAGTGGGTACCCCTGTGGTGGGCATGTGGGCAGGTGGGGGACAGGGCACCTCACTGTGCGGGGCAGAGGGAAGGGAGTCTCTTCTGTTGCTGGCCCGTCTTGTGCTGGGTGCCTGGGGAGCAGCAGTGTGCTACCTCCTTGTCTCCTCACATGCCCCTGTCACCGCTCAGGCTGAACGGCTGCTACGAGTCACTCTCGGGGGGCAGCACCACCGAAGGCTTTGAGGACTTCACGGGCGGCGTGGCAGAGATGTACGACCTGAAGCGACCGCCGCGCAACATGGGCCACATCATCCGCAAGGCGCTGGAGAGGGGGTCCCTGCTGGGCTGCTCCATCGACGTAAGTGGTGCACTGGGATGAGCTGGGGTTCTGCCGCTGCAGCGGCCAAAGTGAGGCCTCACAGCCCAAGGTTGTATCAGCAGTCCCCTCGCTGGGAGGTTACTTCTTCCCCATCTTAGCAGAGCACCCTTTCCAGAGCCAGTGTGGCAGCCCTGGGGCACAGCACGTGGTGCTGCAGCCCGGTTGCTGTGAACGGGCTCCTTGGGTGGTTCCCTGATGGATCTTCAGGATCCTCTGGCAGGGAAACTTCTTTAAATTGTCCTCAGCCAGAAGTCCATGAGCACAGGCAGCTGCCACCTGCTACTTCTCTTTGCAAGGGGAATTCTCCACACAGTGGAGGGAAGGGGTAGGGATAGGACTACATTATTTAATCATGTTGACTTGAGCTTGCACATTCTCCTCAGATCACAAGCGCCTTTGATATGGAAGCAGTGACCTTCAAGAAGCTGGTGAAGGGCCATGCCTATTCTGTCACAGCCTTCAGAGACGTGAGTTAGCTAGATTAGACTTTAATAGTGATAATAGCCTGGACAGTGGAATGGGCTCAACCTCCTGTGTCTGGTGTCTGGCAGGTGAACTACCGGGGTCAGCAGGAACAACTCATCCGCATCAGGAATCCCTGGGGTCAGGTGGAGTGGACTGGAGCCTGGAGTGATGGGTAAGCAGGACAGAAGGGGTGCCAATCTTCCATTGGCAGGCCAGCAAGCCCTGTGCACAGAGCAGTTGAGCGCGTGGCACTGCTGAGGGGAAGCTGGCAGCGTGCAGTACCCTTCGCATTGGAAAGGGGAGAAGTTAAGGGTCAGCTCCAAAGTGCTCAGTTCACCTTGAGGAGTCCTGATCTAATTGTCTCTCTCCTGCTATTCCAGCTCCTCTGAATGGAACAACATTGACCCTGATGAAAGGGAAGAGCTGCAGCTGAAGATGGAGGATGGAGAGTTCTGGTGAGTGCCGGGGCAAAGTGCTTCTCTATTTCAGCAGCCAGCCTGGGAAGGAGCAGAGGAGCTGGGAAGAGATCCTGCAGTCATGCTTCACCTGAAGCGCATGACCTGCCTTTATGAGCTGACTTTCCAGCACTGGAGAGCTTGCCAGTGTTTTCTCATCTGATCTAGTTAATAATTTTCCTCCTTTCAAGGAAATTCAGCCCAACTAAATGCAAAATAAACACCTAGGAAGGGTAAACATCCCTTCTTTCCCAAACCCAGCAGAAGGCTTTAAATAAGCTATCACTGTTTAGGGTAAAAGATCTTACTGTCACTTAATTCTCCCAAAATCTTGGCTGGGCCCAGGGCTGCTTGTGCTGTCCTCCCTCCCTACAGCAGTGCCCTGGCCTCATCCCCTACCCACCTCCTGCAGGATGTCTTTCCGGGACTTCATGAGGGAGTTCTCCAGGTTGGAGATCTGCAACCTGACCCCCGATGCCCTCACCAAGGACGAGCTCAGCAGATGGCACACACAGGTGTTCGAGGGCACGTGGCGCCGGGGAAGCACTGCTGGGGGCTGCAGGAATCACCCAGGTACCTCTGGCCTCCACGTCTCTGCTCTTGGCAGTGTGATGAAGCCAAGTGTCTCATCCACACATCCTCTTCCTGTCAGCCACATTCTGGATCAACCCCCAGTTCAAGATCAAGTTGCTGGAAGAAGATGACGACCCTGGGGATGATGAGGTGGCCTGCAGCTTCCTGGTGGCTCTGATGCAGAAGCACCGGCGGCGGGAGCGGCGGGTGGGAGGCGACATGCACACCATCGGCTTTGCTGTCTATGAGGTAACCCCTGCCAGTCCCGATGCCACTTCCCTGGGACAGGCTCAGCCCTGCCAGTCCTGCCTCAACCCCAGTCCTCAAGGAAACCTTTTCCACCTGCCTTGACCAGTCTATCAGTTAATATTCCCTATCCTGTGCTCCCTGCGGCTGTAAGGGATGGGGCAGATACTGGGACTCTGATTTTTTCCTCTTTCTCTCCTCTGCAGGTTCCTGAGGAGGTATGTCCTGAGCTGCTGGAGCCTACCCCCTCTTGGAGGGGACCCCAAGAGTGGACAAGAATGGCTGGATGCACCCACTGTCATGGGCAGTGGCTAGGGTGCTAGTGGGTGCTGGGCACCTCCATGTGGGAGGGAGGGATGGCTCCTACTGGGATGGGCAGGACAGGGATGTCCTGCCTGACGGGGGCTGGCATTGGTCCCACCACTCCCCGTGGGTGCTCCCCACTGTGGGGCTGTGATCCACAAGCACATTCCTTCCCCCAGGCCCAGGGCACTCAGAACGTGCACTTGAAGAAGGACTTCTTCCTGCGAAACCAGTCACGGGCACGCTCTGAGACCTTCATCAACCTGCGGGAGGTGAGCAACCAGATCCGTCTGCCCCCCGGCGAGTACATCGTCGTGCCCTCCACCTTCGAGCCACACAAGGAGGCCGACTTCGTCCTGCGGGTCTTCACTGAGAAGCAGTCTGACACAGCGTGAGTCCCTGCCTGGGAGGGGACACCCTGTGTCTGAGGGGGGGGTGATGTTTCCCCACTGCAGGCAGCCTGCTGGCTGGGGACCCTGCTCATCGCTTTGTTTTTCTCCTTTCTACCCCAGGGAGCTGGATGAGGAGATCTCAGCAGACCTGGCAGATGAGGTAGGAGCTGCCACTTTGGTTCAGCTGGTGCTGAGGCTCTGGGGCTTGGGAGGGGGAGCTGCAGGCAGGAGGTGGCTGTCTGAGTTTGGGATATCATTGTGGCTAGAGAGGGGCTGGCGGGGTCAGGGCAACAGGGATGTGAGGATTAACAAAGATGAGAAGAACGAGGAAGAGCTTCCTTTTTCCAGTTGAGGTTTACTGAGCTTGGGAGGCAGGGCAGAGCCTGGGTTTGACCACTAACCTCTTCCTTCTGGCCTGTGTCACCCCAGGAGGAAATAACTGAGGATGACATAGAAGATGGCTTCAAGAACATGTTCCAGCAGCTGGCAGGGGAGGTGAGTATGGCTGTGCCAAGCTCTTGGAGGCCCTGGCCTGGGGAGGGGATGAGATGGGATCCCTAGCCATGGGAGTTCCAGCCCAGTCCACGGTCACTCAGTCCCATCCTGCAGACAGGTCCATTTCTGCCACAGCTCAGCCCAGCTGCCCTCAGGGGTGGTGTGACAGGGGCAGATTTGGGGAAGAGGCATCCAGCTGTGACCTAAACTCTTCTGGGCATGCAAGAAATGTAATTGCACCTTCATGTTTTGTGACTAAGGCAGAGATGTTTAGACAGGAGGGGGGGAATGGCCACAAGTAGGGTGGAGAGCAAGCAAGGGGTGATGCTAATTCTGCTTCTGTTACAGGACATGGAAATCAGCGTCTTTGAGCTCCGGACTATTCTGAACAGAGTCATTGCTAGACGTAAGCATTGCCCTTCCCACCCCCTGCTCCCTGTGCCCTGGGCCTGCTCAGCAGGTGGGGTTTTGGTTCATGTGCTCAACCTCCTCCTTCCTCCTCAGACAAAGATCTGAAGACAGATGGGTTCAGTGTGGACTCCTGCCGCAACATGGTCAACCTGATGGATGTATTCTCTTGGTGCTGTGGGCAGGGGCCAACTTCTCTGGTGCTTAGCCTGCTGCTTGCCAGCAGCAAGTCTTCTCTGTGGGAGCTGAGGCTTGGCTCTCCAGCCATGCTGAGGCTGTTCAACGGGGGGAAGACAGGAAAGGGTCCTTATGGCTTCAGGGCCACCACACCACCCCTTGGCTTTAGCAGCAGGTTTTTTTGGAAAAAAAAAAGGGCCATGAGTGCCCATGCTTGCTTGGGTCCTGGCTCTGCCACCACCAGAAGCCCAGCCCAGTCCCACTCATCCCTTCTACCTTCCCTGCTAGGAGGAAGCTCCCTGTGCTTCCCTTCACACGGGCTCCCCAGCCTGACGTGTTACCATGCCACCCAGACTTTGAGGCACTCCTGGAAGGGAATGAGGACTCTTGGGCTTCTTTCACCTAAACCATCCTGTCCAGCTGTTGAAGATGAGAGATGTAAAGTGACAGGAGCCATGGCCTGTGTCATGCTTGCACAAGGACATGCAGCTGAGGGGTCAGGCAAGGACAGAGGAGCACCTCCAAGCCCTTCTCCCGCCTGGCCCTACAACAGCCCTTTTTGCTGCAGGCCAACCCAGTTTTGCTCCTAGGACAGTGATTTGCTTCCTATAGCAGCAGCACAGTTGCTCCCAGGGAGTGGTATGACAGGTAGTGCAAGCATTGCCCTTTCCCTGTTGGGTTGCAGTCCCTGATCATGCCAGTGCTGCAGGACAGAGAGGGGAAGCTGGAGGGAAAATTGGGCAGGCCAAGTGTGGCCAGGCTTTTCTTGCCTCAAGTGGCTGGAATCTGATGGCTTTGTCTTTGCACCACTCCCTTTGCTGGCTGCTTTCTCCTTGACCCTCTGCTCCCCAGAAAGATGGCAGTGCCCGCCTCGGGCTGGTGGAATTCCAGATCCTGTGGAACAAGATCCGGAGCTGGCTGGTGAGAAGGAGAGGGGCATGGTGCACTGCACAGGGGTAGCTCCCCTCCTGGGGCAGCAGGGTGAGGGGACAGCCAGGCTGGAGGCCACAGGAGAGCCTGTCCTTCATGTCCTCTGTGATGCTTTTGCAGACAATCTTCCGCCAGCACGACCTGGATAAGTCTGGCACCATGAGCTCCTATGAGATGCGCATGGCTCTGGAGTCTGCGGGTAGGTCTGGGGACGGATGGGGCTGGGATGAGGGCTGGGTAAGGGGCTCCTGCTGTCAGAGTCCTGTCCTAAGTAACTGGAGAAGAGTGTAACCTGCCTATACTGCATGCTTGGAACCAACCTGCTGTAGTGAGATGTGGCCCATGTATGCACCAGGCTCTCTCCATCCCAGCTGTGCCAAGTGCTGGAGACTCAGAGTTAGGGACGCATGCAAGGTGGTCCCAGCCTCTGTCCTCCTCTGACCTGCAGAATCCCATCCTGGCGAAGCAGAGGCCTGGGGTGGATCAGTGAGCTAACCAGTCATATGGCTGCAGGGGGAGCATCCCCTCTTTCTGTTGAGGCTGGATACGGTGCCTTTCCTTGGGTGGGTTGGTAGACCCTTTGTGTGGGTGCATGGACTTTAACAGTTACACCCTCCTCTCCTGTGGGGGTCCTGACTTCTCTCTGCCTTGCAGGTTTTAAGCTGAACAACAAGCTGCATCAGGTGGTGGTGGCCCGCTATGCAGATGATAACATGGGTGTGGACTTTGACAACTTTGTCTGCTGCCTTGTGAAGCTGGAGGCCATGTTCAGTGAGTGATGGCCCTGGGGCAGGGAGGGCAGGAACAGAGGGATGTGTTGCTCACCTTGCTCTTGTGTCCCTGCAGGGTTCTTCCGCAGTATGGACCCTGACGGCACTGGGACTGCTGTCATGAACCTCGCTGAGGTGAGAGCTCAGCCCAGTGGAAGGTGGGGTGGGAAACAAGGGGACAAGGCATTAGGGTGAATGGGGCACCTGGGGTGGGTGGTAGAAAACCCTCCAGCCCCCTGGGTAGGGCAAGAACCCATAAAAGATCAAGATAAGAAAAGGGGATTGCTGCAGGCCCTATGTTTCTTGGAGAGCTTTTAAAGCTGGCACTTGAGGGCATGCCAAAAATGCGCCAATCCCTGTTTATCCCTTCTCCCTCTCCTTCGCAGTGGCTGCTGCTGACAATGTGTGGCTAGGAGCCATGACAGACCTGCTGCAGCTGGGACACCCCAACGGGCCAGGCCCCCTCCAAGTGCCTCCCCTTGGATCCATGGACACAGGATACTCTTCCCTTTGCTCCATTCCATGCTGAGCCACCAGCCCTGCCTCCCAGGAAGCCTCACACCACCTTCTCCAGTGGACCAGGGGTCAAGGCAGGCAGGGGATTCCCTTCTCCTCTTCTGGGCTGGGCTTCTTTCCACTCCCCACTCCTCTCTCCCACCCCAGAACAGGAAGAGTGCAAGCATCATGTGGTACCTGTGAATTCTTGCACAGTAGCAGGCTGGGGGCCAGCTGCAGAGCAGGGAGAGGCAGGAATTGCACGGAGATGAGGGGGAGGACACTCATATTGCTTGCTCTAGTGCTGTCCCATCCTCTCTTGTCTATCCCTGCACGCACACCTGGGAGCATCAGCAGATACTGCCTTGCTCAGGCAGCAGGTTCCTGGGGGAGCCGTCATGGCCTTCTGGTAGGAGGAGTGGCCATGCTCTATTTCTTGAAGCCCTTGCACTGTACTTATCACCACTAAGCGCGACCAAAGCGTGGAGCCCACAGGCTCTTTCTGCGTGGCCTTCAACACATCCCTCCCATCTTCATGCCCCTGCCCATGCCCACCATTGGATCAAATCCTACAACTCAAGCACTGAATGTTTTGGGGCTCCCCCACCATATGAACACATGCCACCTTGTAGTGCCGCAGCAGAAGCTCCTCTTTTCTACATGGTTACAGCAGCCTGGCCTCCCCTCCCATCCCTGAGAGCTCCTGGGACATCTGCTGCCCTTGGTCATGGCCCACAGCAGGGCTGGGGGGCACAGCACCCAAGAAGAAATGCCTTCCTCCAGAGAGGAGGGATGGTGGTTTGCGAGGGGGGGTTTGCACACAGTTGGGTTTTTTCTCCCAATCCATCATCCTCCCACATTGTTACACTCTCCTCTTCCCTTGCGCTCCTTTGCCCAGTGTAGGTGGACTCCAGTGCCAACATATTTGCACTTCTCTGTGCTCCTCACTCCCCTCACCTTCTGGGGCAATGGGGTGGCTCCAGCTTGGCGGTGGGCGAGGGCCCATCCTTTGCCCTGTAGAGGCAGGCAGGCAGTTATAGCTTCCCCAGACCCCTGTTGTCACTGGAGGATGCGCCTGCAGCAATAACCACTGCTGCCTGCCCGGCAGCTCTGCTTCCTCACCCCGCTCACTGTGTACTCCAGAAATAAACAGATCTGTTAGATGTGTGGTCCAGGCAGTGACTTGGGGATCACGTCCTCCCTTTGCTCACCATGGTCTGGGCTGGGGGGATGAGATGCAGAGCCAAGCCCAGGTCATGCTGCTTGCCCAGCCTGGGGCACGGGTGGAGGAGCACTGCCAGGTGTGGGTCTTGCTGTGGGGATGGAGGGGACCCATATCTCCTAGGACTTTAGAAAAGTCACCTCTTCCTTTGCACGGGTGTCTTAACACTGACACATGGAGCAGCACCACGTAAGAGGGATGGAAGGGAGCACAGCTCTTAAAGGAAAGTGTCTTGGGGAAGCTGAGGGGAAAGAGGATCCACTTGGATAGGATGGAGTTAACCATGGATCTGGGAATGGAGGGCAGCCAGGAACTCTGGACCCTGGAAAAGGACTGAAAGAGGTAATGTAACCCTGGGTCGAGTCTGTGGGAGGTGGATGTTTTCCCCTGCTTTCTTTGAGGCCATGCCAGTTATAGCTGGAAGCAAAAGCCTTCCACAAAAACGACAGTGGAGTGCTGTGGGGTGAGACTTTTCATAGCATGGCTCATAGCAGGACTTGTCAGTGTGTCCTGCCCCTTGCTCACACCCCAGAAGGCCATTGAAGCCCAGATGGCCCCAGCGGTGCTCAGCACTTGGAAGAAGAGTGACCTTGCATACCTTATCCATCCCAACATCAACATCCCTTACATAGGTGCCCTTTGGACCAGCCCAGCTCTCTGGGACCAGTCTCCCCACTGCATAGCAGCACCCAGCCCTGGGACAAGCCAACCTGGCTCAGAGCACAGATGGCAGAGGTGTGACAGCTGGAAGAAATGACCCCTCAGCTGCCCTCCAGGGCTGCCCTCTCCTCCAGAGGCTCCCTAGGGCTGGATAGAGGTGGGCTACTTGCACTTGTCTCTTGACTACCTGTGAGCTGAGCTGCCCCTTGTGGGGTGGGAGTACTGTAGGGCTTACCAGCCCAGCCTTCCTGCTCCTCCATGCAGCCTCAAAGCCCCTGTGAAACAAGGGCTCAGGTGGGGATGGAGCACAGGAGCAGGCATGCAGAGCTGTCACTGCTGTCCCAGCTGCAGGGCCTTATCACACACACACAGGCCCCATTGTAGGGCATGGTGACATCCTGGCTTTGGGATGACAGGTGCGCCTGGCATAGCCTTACCAGAAGTCCCCTCCCTCCCTCTGGGTGCCAGCTGGTAGATCCCTTCCCTTGCAGCCTGGCATCTGGCAGGCCCAGGATCACAGGGGGGTGGCAGGCAGGGGGGGCTTCCCCAGCTGCCAGCTAATGCTGCAAGAAGTGGCCTGGCTCATCCTCCTCCTTGCAAATGGGACAAGGAGGATGCCCAGCAGAGTCCTTAAATGGTGGTGTGAGGTGAGGAGCAAGGGGGCCAGATGTGACCAAAACTGCTCTTAGCTTTGGGTTTGTCCTGTGACGGGCACTAGCCAGTGAGAGCCAGCCCAATCCACTCCTGCCTTTCCCACACGTATCCCATAGATCTGCTTTGGGTGGGAGTGCATAAGGTGGGCCAGCAGCACCCATGGGTGCACAGCACTGCTGCTTCAGCTCCCCAACATCGCAGTCTTTTCTGCACCCCATTCCCCTGCCTCCCACAGCCCAGAGCTGCCTGCTCATCCTGGGGTTTCCCCTTCTCCCACCAGCTGCTCATGTCCATCCCCCAGGCATGGAATGGGGGCCAGAACCGCAGCCCATCCCCACCTGGCCCCACCAGCTGCCCTGGCAGCTGGGCTCTGGCCCCGTCTCCCCCTTGGCTATGCTTCACTCTGCGCTGGGCCCACGGCTTCAGGAATGTCATTCCCGTCGTCGGCACAAGGGGCCTTTGTGCAAGTGGAGACAGGGTGTGGGGGGCCCAGCCCAGCATCCCAAGCCAGGGCTGGGTAGAGCCACAGCTGAGGACACACGGGTGGGCAGCAGCTGACACGGGCATGGCCCCACAGCTCCCACCAGGCTCAGTGGCGTGTCCACTACTGCAAGGGCTGTCAGGGAGGGAAGCCCTCTCCCCATCCTCCTTGTCCCTCTGACACCAGCAGCATCCTGCAGCCACCACCAGCCCAGGAAGCAGCACCAACACCAGTACAGAGCTGGAATCATCTTAGCAAGCCTCGGCACCTGTGCCAAAGGATGCTATGGGCTCAGTCACCCTACAGGGGGATTGGGAGGACTCGGGCATGGGGCAGGGGCCAGGAGTACCAGGCAGCAGCTGCTGGATTTGGTCTTTTCCAACAGCTGCTGTCTCAGCGCCAACAGCAGGGAACGTGCATGGGCTGGGGCTTTCCAGGGCCTGGCCGCAGTGCGTTAAACAAACTATTTATAGTGCTCACGTCCCTCCTTGGCAGGAATGGCCTGCGTTCCTCCTGCACGGGGGTTGGGTGCTTGGGTGCCACCAGTGTCCCCACCACCAGCACCCTCTGGGGTCCCTGCCAGAAGGTTAAGGTCTCCTCAAAGAAAAGACTGGCCACCTCTCCTCTCGCTTCCCTACCATTTCTGTAAGCTCCCAGTGCTATGCCCAGAGCAAGATTTGCAGCGAATCTTGTACACCTTGTGAAGAGGTACCAGAGGGATATGCCCTTCTTCCCAGCATTCCTGCTCTCTGCTAAATCCTTTGGAGCCTTCATCATGCAACAGCCTCTTTGAGCACGAGCAAGTGCCAATGGCTGCTCTGTCCCCTGTGCCTGCCTCTGAGAGGGCACTAGGGTCTTGCCGTCCCATGAAGCAGAGATGCTGTTCTGGGAGCAGGCTGAGTGCTGGCAGGCTGTTCATGGGACAACGGCCAGGGACCCAGCCCACTCCCAAAGCCTGTGCCAGCTTTGCCTGTTGTCTGATGGGGCATAGGACTGCTCAGAAGACACTCCCTCCACCAACGGGCAGCACTAACCAAGAGGAGTTGTACCAGGAGGAAGCACAGCTGTGTCCAGCCCAAAGGCTGGCATGTCCCACACCCATGACCCTCCAGCTGTGCCTCCTACGAGGTGGTCTCCCAGTGGGTCATCCTCTCCCAGAGGAGACAGAGACATTGGCTGTCTGAGATCTGTCCAGAGGTGTGTGGGCTGTGAACTCACCCCTGCTCAGCAGCTTAGAAGGAAGCTTTGAATAAGTCGAATCTCCGGGGCTTTGGGATGGCAGGGAGAAGAGAGGACAGCTCTACACAGTCCTGCCACCACTCTGAGCACAGACCCCTATGTGGCTGCTTCCAGCCCTGCTCTCTCATTGCCAGTGCTGCCCCATCCACAGGCTTCCCAGAAACCCACAGTGCCCTTGTGCTGCCCAGGGACATCTCCTGCTCCTTGTTTGCTGATGTCCAGCTGCTAGCTGATCATCTGAGAGAAGTAAGTTCTATGGAGGAGTATACAGTCCCTGTTTGGATTCAGGAAGTGGATCTCAGCCCTTCCCAGCAATTAATAGGGGATAGTTGGTTGTGCCATTGGTTGATAAAGAAAATGGATGCCTCCAAGGAAGCAGCCTTGACAGGTACCCAGCAAAACAGAAGCCAACCACCTGGTGAATAATTTTGAGCCCTCCCCATGGAGAGGGATAAAGGATAGACAAGAAAAAGTGTTGAGAGACAGAGCAGTGACTGCAGGACCAGAAAGTCCTCTGGGGATCAGAGAAGTTACAGCAAGACTCTAAGTGCCTTGGCTGAGGAAATGCCCTAAATGTTGTGTTTCGAAGTAGATACTGGTGTGATTTCATTTTCTTTTAAGGTTGTATTCTTTTCCCAGCTCTGTGCCTGACTTGACAGAGGAGCAGGTTTATGTCCCTTCAACTCCCTGGGCTGTACTTTTGCCCAGCTGTGAATGGAGGCTAAAGACCCTGATCTTCCAGACTCAGTAAGGTTTCTGCATTTTTGGCAAGAGACAAAAATCTGCCTTTTACAAGTCCCAAGAGCAATTAAGCCCTGCCCCACCTTTTGCCCAGTGCTGGAATGTTGCAAGCATCTGGCTCTCAAAGCAGGGTGAGAGCCTCATGTGCTCCCTCCCTGGGAAGAAACAGGGTTCTGCAGAGACTACACTGGAGTCCCTTTGTTCCCAAGGGATTTGCCGTCCCATCCGTTGTGCACCTCTGCAACATTACACTCACATGCAACATAACACTCAGAGGCAATGCCCCCAGTAATGTGCTGCAACACCTCTGCTGCAACATCTCTGCACTTGGCCAGCACCTCCCTTTCCCCCGTGGGACTGGAGGACAGGATTCCCCCAGCAGGGACGGTAGGATGGTCAGTTCCCCCAGCCCAGGCAGGGCTTTTCCTAGTAAGATGCTCCCAGGTGAATAAGATCTCCACTCTTCTCCATCACTGTGGTCACTAACACTGACCTGGGGTGCTGCACTTTTCACCCCAGTGGTCCCCAGCCTGCACAGAGAGTAAGACACTGCGAGGGCCCACTGCACAGGGACATGATATTCCCACTGGAGTTGTACAGCTGGGGAAAATCGAGGCACCAAGCAAGGCACTGACTTGCCCCAGATCAGCTGCAGCATAGCGAACCCAGGAGTCTGAAGAGCAGGCCAAGCATTGCACCCACTGCCTCCCTGATCAAAGGGGAGAAGCTCCCTCCCAGGGAAACATAAACCCTGACACAGCTGCAGCAAAGCTTTGGCTCCTGCTTCCTTCGTCTGAGCTCTTCCCACTCCCCAAACCACCACCGGCATGGGGATGGTGGCAGCACACGGCAGAGCAGTGCGCCTGCTCCAGGGCCTTCTGACCATGGCAGACCAGGAGCATGGGAGCCTCTGGGAGGCCAGTCCCAAGGGGCTGACGTCAGCCCTGGTCCTTGAAGCTCTGGGGCTGTTTCAGCAGCACATGGTGTCCCTGTGAGGCACAGCCAGCCTGCTTTCCTCATCCATGGCTGGCTCCCTGAGAGCAATCTGTGGGGCTGGGAAAGGTCACCCTGGCTGAACCAACCACCCTCGGATGGGACGCACTGGGCACAGGACAGCTTACAGCAGGCAGGCAGGGAAACGGAGCAGTAGCTTTCAGTCAGTCCCTTGTGTCTGTTCATTCTCCTAAATTCTTCTTGAGCGAGGGCCAAGGGTAGGGACTTGGCAGGGTTTTTGAAGGGAACAACAAGGGAAGGAAATGAAGACAGACAGCCACCAGGAACAAAACAAAGGTTAGGAGCAGAAGGGAAGTGGAAGGGCACAGACGTGACCATGGACCTTCCTGTCTGTACCCTCACCCTGGCTGCTTGCCGCAAGCTAACTCAGCTTGGGAACACAGCTGGAAAGCATGGGACACTGCTTACCATCCTGCTCTGGAGCCCCACATGGAGCCAGATCAATGCTCTTTCTCAGGAGAGTACCCATCTGCTCCTCAGGATGTTGTGCCTTAGGCCATCCCTTGCCCACTCTCTTGTTGGCCCACCTAGCCTGCATTCCTGGCCCACATTCCCGGCCCTTGTGGCAGCAGGGTGGCAATTGCTTGCACTGTCAGGGAATGACAGGCAAGAATATTTTGGACTCAGCTGCCTGCCCAAGGGCTTCAGCAAAGACCTGTAGTGAAATAGAATTCCATCCTGCCAGCCCACATTTCTGTGGTGGGCAGATGTTGATCCTCCTTCGCCCCCCTTCTTTCCCCAGCGCTGCCACCGCGACAAATGGGGTCTTGGCTGCTAAGCAGTATCACTTACAGGGAGCATGTGTCTAGCAGGGGAGGAGGGGGCATTTAAATGAACAGCTGGGTTTTTTTTGTTGTTGCCCCTTGCTCTGGAGCTGTTCTGGCCATTTGGGCTGGTGGCAGGTTCACGTTGAGGTAGCTGAGCAGTCCAGGCTCCTCTGGGACAAACGTCTGAGCGGTGGAAGCAGGAAGGATCTCAAGGAGGGTAAGAGTCACCAGGGCAAGAGGTGGGCAGCAGTTCCCTCCAGCGCTTCACCCTCGAGCCTGCCTCAAGCAGCGCCCCACTCTCAGGAGGGTGCAGACCCCCCAGGATCCCGCTCGGCTCAGAAGTTCCAAAACGTGAGGAGCTGCCGGGCACCCCCCGCTCCGCCAGGTTAGCTCAGGGGTCTGACGGTGCGCCCGCAGGCCCGGGGGGCAGCATGCCCGCCCCGCCGCTGGCCGCCCCGCTGCTGCGTGCCCTGCTCGCCCGCCTGCTGCCACTGGCCCGCCGGCGCCTGCTGCCGCCTCTCCGCCGCCTGGGGCGCCGGCTGCGCTCCCGGGAGAGCCGCCAGGCCCTGCTCACCTGCCTGCTCTGCCTCCTCAACCTGCGCAGGAAGGCGGACGACTGAAACCTGCCGGGCACGAGCAGGGACGGGACGGGAAGGAACGGCATCCCCCGGGCAGGGCAGGACAGGGCGCGGCGCCTCCCCCCGCCTCCCCGGCCCGCCGCGGGAGGAGGGACCGGGCAGGGGAGGGGACGCGCCCCGGTGGGGGCGGAGGGTCCGCCCCAGGCAGCCGAGGCGGGACGGCCGCCCGAGCCTCGCCGCTCCGGCCATGGGAGCTGGGCCGCCCCCCGCGCCGCTGCCCCCCACCACGGGGCTGCCCCGCTGCTAAGAGCCGCCGCAGCCGCCCGCCCCGGCGAAGGAGCCGGCGCCGCCCGGGCGATCTCCATCACCCGCTCTCCCGGGCGGAGGGGGCCCCGCACTGCCGCTTAGCCCCACAGTGCCCGGGCCGGGGCTCCCACTGCCCGCAGGCGGCAGCGGGGAGGGCGAGGATGTCGGGCAGCACGGCGAGGAAGGTGCAACCCTTCACCATCAGCACCAGGCTCTCGCTGCCCAAGTGTGCCGCCGACTTTCCTGGGGCCGCCTGCCCCGGCATCGCCCTCGCCTCCGCCCTGGACAGCCACCGCGGCCTCCGCCGCAGCATCAACGAGCGCATCTCTCTCTACCTGGCCCACGCCCGGGCCGGCCCCGCCGCTCCCGCGGAGCAGCCCCGCAGCCCCGGCCCTGGCGAGGACGGGGGCACCGACGAGGACCGGCTGAACCGCAACTCCCTAGCTCGCTCCATTAAGAAGATCACGCTGTCCAACCGTTACGGGGAGGCTGGTGCGGGGAACGCGGGGAGACCCGGGGACCCTGCCCGGGTCGGCAGCGAGAGGAACCACAACAACAACAACAGCAGGACAGGGAAAGCTCAGTTCAAGGTAAGCGATCCCAGTACCTGTGCCCTGCTCTCTCCCCGTCTTCCCTTGCAGTTCCCCATTCCTGGCTGCCAAGGGATGGGTACGTCCTGGAGAGTCTGCGGCCATTCGTGCTTCCTTGCCCCCATGTCGTCAAGGCAGCACTCGTTGCAGGGCTCCTGGGGTAGTTGTTTTTTCCTCCCATGTGCCCCCCATACACTTTTCTGTACCATCAGGCTGGAGGTCTTTGCGGGTGAGTGGAGATGAGCTTTCCCCAGGGCTAAGATGAGCCGGAAAAGCCCTGCCCCAGAGCCTGGCTACGGAAGGCTCAGCTCTTGGAATGCCTGTGATGATGCAGTTGTGTGTGGGGAGCTGGGAACTAGTTCTCCCGTTTACCAGAGGGGAAACGGAGGCTAGGAGAGGGGAAGTGACTCATGAAGGGCCACACAGCCAGGCAAATCTGGGACAAGGCAAGGAACAGGACACAGGGCTCCCGGCACCCACTCCAGGTCTGAATGCTAGCAGGCACAGAGGTACAAATCCATCAGTGCCAGAGCCCGGCAGACCCCCTGTGTGGCTGGGATGGAGCGGAAGACAGCTTGGAGACCTCAGCGTTGCTGGCAAGAGCAAGCAGGAACTCCTTGGGCTTTAACCCTGACCTGCAACAGCTGGTTTCCCGGCAGGATAGCACTAGGGAGAGCTACACAGCCCACTGCCAAAGCCCTCGTCTTCATTGCCAATAAAGGCCAGGCACAGCCTCGCAAGAGCTGCCGCTTCCTCCAGCACGCAAGCAGCTCCTCGCTGGGCGGCCGGAGTCTGCGCAACCCAGGGGGCATCGGCATGAGGGCTCCCCTCTTTCATATAAGGTAGGGACATGTGCTGGGTGCTGTGGGACTCCCAGGAGGCTGCCAGGATCAGCGCCTCCTCCCTGTCCAGCATGGGCGTGTGGAGCTGGAAGAGGGGGGCAGGCTACAAGATGGAGCTTTGGGAGGGAGAGAGGGAGCCAGAGCTCAGGGGAAAACATGTGAGATGACAGCCAGAGGAGAGAAGGATGCTGTCTCCCACACAGGGCACAGTAGTGCTTTCCCAAGTGTGCCCCCCAACCTGTGGCTCTGCCCTTCACTCCTGCCCTGTAGGAATAAGGGGCTCCTCCAGGATAAGCACAGTGCAACCCAGGAGGGTCTGGCCCCACTCTTCTTGCATGTGGGACGTCACTGGCACCTTCTCACAGCAAGCATATGTGCTGTGTTAATTTTACTTTTAGAAAGGAAAAGAAGCATTTGCAGAGGAGGCAGCTGAGGCTGCTGCACTCGTTTTACATGTGGCTTTGCTCATATTGTGAAGCCAGGAGTCCTGCTGGGGAGCATTTAGCACAGCACCTCATGGATGCTGAGGCAGGCACAGCTCCTTCTCCCAGCCTTCAGTTGCTGAGAGAGTTTGTTGTTTTGCTGGATCGAGGACCCAGCTCCAGCCAGAGGGACCAAGGAGGGGGGGCGGTCCCGGTGGAGCAGCTCTGCAGGAAGGATGAAGTCATCCTTTTGCTGGCAGCCCTGTTTTCCTGCGGCTGACGGATCGTGAGACAGGGACTTTAAATAAAGCTCCTGTGTCACCTGCAGGGTTGTCTCCCACGGCTGAGCCATAGTGGCTGGTGTGGGACGCTACTGCCTAGAAGAGGGGCTTCCTAGGGTCTTATGCTACACAAGCACTTCACTTTTAGCTCCCTGTCGTTCCCTAAATGTGCATCCAAACCTCTCAGCCCCGTGGTCAAGCAGGGGTGTGCCTTCCCCTTCTGGTACCCTCCTTCTGAGTTCTCACTGTGCCTGCTGAGCCATGATTCAGCCTCATGCCCTGCCTGCTCTTCCTGCCTGGGATGGGATGATGTGGCGTGGTGCAATGGTCTGTCCTCTGCAGCCACCAGCTAGGCTTTGCAGGCCCCTGGAAAGGTCCAGTGGTGCTGTTCTTCGAGGGGTTATAGGGCTGTTGGGATGTTTGTGGGGCTCTAAGCCTTTCTGGTGGCAGCAGCTCTAATGTTGGGGGCTGCCATCCATGCTGGGACTCTTCTGCAGTCCTGCAGAGATGGTAGGAGGCCACATTCTGTGCAAGCAGGAGTTCTGATTTGCCTGGGTTGGTTCCCCTTCGGACAGTGTCCCCAGTTTGCAGTGGCCTGAGCGATGGTAGGCTGGCTCTGGCTCTGGCTGATGCAGCACCCTATTTGCTGCCATCTCAGAGGAGGGGGTGTTGGAGCAGCACACATTGCCCACCACCCTGTTCGTGTTGCCCTGTGCGTGCTTGGTAGGCTGTTAAGACAGACACAGCAAGATGGCCCCAGGGAGAGAGTGGAAGGAGATTCCTAAGCTGGCCTGCTATATCCAACAGCCCAAGAAAAGATCCATCCGTAGAGGATGAGACTTAATGCCCTTGGGCATGATCCAAACAATCCCACACACCTCTCCTGCTGGGGCTGGGCTCCATTAAGGATAAGGTAATGTGGAGTTCATCCTGGACCTCCTATCTTTGTCTGGCTGCAGTTCCTGGACTTCCTTCCTCCTGCCTCTCCTGCTTCCATCCTCACTCCTGTCCTGTGGGAGCCCTTCTCTGCAAGCCAGCTGCCCCCTTAACTCTTGTCTCCCAGCTAGGCTGAGGTCAGGGATTGGCAGCTGAGAGGATTCAGGTTCATGATGACGGAGTTAATGTCCTCCTGTGCCCTTGTGCCTCTGCCCTCCTGTCCTGGAGGAGGCCAGGGGAGTCTCACTCTGACCATCCTTAGATGACCAGGGACCAGTGATGCTGACTAAATGGGTTTCTGCTGGCTTTGGAGTCAATTCAAGGGGGACAGTGGGAGCTAAAACGGAGAAGATGCTGGATGAAGCAAGCTTAGGAGTCCTTGCCACTTGCTGAACCTGTAGCAGGAGCTGTGGATGCCATTTGGAGGAGCCTGGCCTAGATGCCTAAGGAGGGGTGGGCAAGAGCCCAGCCAAGTAGTGTCTGGGTACTGCCAGCAGCCTCCTCTGGCCCAGGACAGGGGGAGGTGGGTGCGTGGTCCTCTGTCCCCTGCAGCTGCTGGGATGGTTGAGCACTGCCAGGCTCACAGCTGTGCCTTCCTGCCTCTAGGTCTTTCTCAGGAAGGACGTGGATGCAGAGGATGAGCAGCAGGAGCCTGGGAATCTTCAGGCCAGTGTTTTCCGCTCTCCAGTGGACAGATGTTCTCCCTATTATGCGGTATGTCCCTCTGCCCTCACTATTTAGGGGGGCCTGATGTACAACTTGGAGCTGAGCAATGATGCTGGTTGCTGGTGGTGTGCCCAGGTGTGGATGGAGCCTCACCTCTTTGAGTGAGTGAGGGGACAACCTGGGCATTATGGGGCAAGGGGTCAGCATTCACAGGTTTTATTGCTTCCAAGGGAGCCAGATTATGGGCTCCTCCAGCCCTGGACAAGTCAAGAGACTAAAAATCCCAGAGTTGCAGGAGGGCCTGAGAATCTGTGTTGCTATTTAAAAAAAAAAAAAAAAAAGACAGAGGATTTCTGTAGTTCTTGTGGTTAGGCAGAGCAGGCTTTGAAAAGTGACTCTCATGCTGTCAGCAGGGCAGCACATGCCAGAGTGCTTAGAGAGCCTGAAACAGTTGCCTGAACCCCACTGCTCCGCAGGCTCCTGGGAAATTGCACCCTGATGGGCTTGGAGGCAGGTGGGACACTGTGGGGCAGCTCACACCCAGTCCTCTCAGAGTGGGAGGGCTGTTCCAGACTGACCCCAGGGGCAATTTCTGCCTGGTGAGAGGAGGCAGCAAGCCCTGCGGCTTTTGGTTCCTCCTGAAGATGCTCAGTTTCCTGTTTGCCACCAGTTAGTGTGCAGTTAGATCCCCATCCCTGGGCAGAAGGGTGGGAAGTGAGTGCACGGGTGATGGTGCTGCCCCCTGGGCTGTGTGCAGCTGGGGCTGAGCTTGGATGAGGGCCAGCACTTTCACTGGCTGACCTTTGATGTCACCCCTGGCAGAGCTGGAACCCTGACAGAGGGTTTCATCGGTGTCAACTGCCCACAAGGCCAAGTCCCATGGGAGACACTGTGCTCTCTGCCCCCTCCAACCACTCACTGGGGATGGGGATCTTGGATGCCCCCAAAGGAGTGGTGAGTCTTACCAGGGACCTGCCCCATGGCCTCCCCATCCCGTCCTGGGGAGCATCCCCCAGGGTGACACCAAATGGAAGCTGCAGACATGAATGCTCCTTGCAGAGAGGTGCAGCCTCAGGCCGGAGAGGCAGCAAGCACTACATCCACCTCCAGTGTTGGTGTGGGGACCAGCCTAAGTGCTGGATTGACCCAGGGCTGAGGAACAGCCCAGCAACTCCTGCTTGGGTTCCAAAAGCTACCAGTGTGGCCTTGGTAGAGGGGAACAGTGCCTTGCTTTGCTGGGGGAGAACCCCAAATATGTTGTTAAAGGAGTGGGATCAAGGACAAGGCATGCTTAAGTACTTTATTTCCAAAATGCTCCTGGGACGTGATGGGGAGGGCTTCCTGGGGCATCACACTGATACCCCCCATGCCCCACCGCCTCTGCTCTCCCCAGCTGGCAGGATCCCCAGTGTCGTCACCCCAGAAAGAGAGTCCTAAGGGCAAGGAATCCACTGCAGCACCAAGATGCAGTGGGCGAAGCACAGTGGGAGCAGCCCTCCTCCTCGACCCAAGTCCTCTGGTAGCCCAGTTCAACCGGGAGATGCTGCAGGTGAGGCCAGCCTGGGCCCTCGCCCAAGGGACTGCATGGGAAGTGGGATGGGGGGGCCACCGGCAGCCTTTCATGTGAGCTGTGGGGTGGGGTGCTCAGCAGGGAGGGTTGAACTCCTGGCCCCGAGCGAAGCCATGGTTGTGGCATGAGATCATGTTTGGCTGCCTCTCCCTGGCTGTCAGCCCCAGGGAGAGGGGGTCAGCCCACACCAGGGCCCTGCTTCCTCTCCATGTGCACATGCTCCTCCCAACCCCCATCCTCCTCCTCCTCTCAGATCATGTCCCTCCCCAGCAGCGTGGGAACCAAGATAGTGGGGCGGGCTGCTTCCACGCCATGGTGGGAAGAGTGCATGGAGGTTTGCAGTCGGGAGCAAGGTGCAGGGAAAAGAGATGCTTTGTGCAGGGATATTCTGCACAGACTGGCCTGCTCGAAGGGGGCCCAGCTTCTCCTGCTGGGCTGATGCAGATGCTGGAAAGAAGTGAGATGCTGCTTACCTTCAGACCCCCATTGCTGTGGATGCTGTCCTTAGCACCTTTGCTGGCCTGTTGGTTCTCAGAGCAAACGGGTTGTTAGCTGAAAGGGTGCACTCCTGTCCCTGTCACAGTTAGGGAGGGTTTGGGCTTGGGTACCTAAAGCCATGTCCTTGAGGCTCTGGTGCCATGTGGCTCTTCCTACATTGCAGGCGGAGGGCTGGGTGCGAGGCAAGTTGCGGGACCTAAAGGACGGCTGCGATCTCCAGGACTGGGAGGAGGTGGCTCAGACCTTGCAGCGGGACATGAAGGATTTTGAGAACACTCTGATAAAGCTCAACCAGGTGAGGCCAGGCTGTGGCATGGCTCCCATTCCCCACAGCACCTGTGTCCCTGTTGCATCCTCCGGAGTGGAGGGTCCCTGGGAACCCCTGATGCTGAGTGGGTCCGTTGGCCCCACAGATGGGTGAGCAGCTGATGTGGCAGGCAAGCCCCAGTGCTGAGGCAGTGCGGAGGCAGCTGCTGGCCCTGCAGGGTCAGTGGCAGCTCCTGAAGCAGACAGCTGCCAGCCAGAGCAAAGCCCTGGGTGGGCTACGGAGTCTGCAGGACTTCAACAGGAAAGCTGAGCGGCTGGAGGCGTGGATCAAGCACAAGGTGGGGCGGGTGGGAAGCATGGTCTGGGGAAGGGGACAGTTTGGCTGTCCCCCCACCTTCTCACACCTTCCCCTGGCCCAGGAGGAGAAGCCATCTCTGGCAGCCCTTCTACAGGAAAGCCCAGACAAGATCCAGCTCACCCGCCGCATCCTTGACTTGAAGCAGGTGAGAGGCTGCTGGAGAGCTGCCAGCATGTGAGGGACCCTGAAGCTCATAAGGCTGGGGCATAGCACAGATCCCTGAGGAGGGATGCTGATGTCTTTCTCTCTCCTTGGGCCAGGAGGAGCAGCAGTTCCAGAGTCTGCACAAGGAGGTGAACAGCCTGGCCCAGAAGCTGGAGAAGCAAGGCAAAAGTGAGAGCAGAAACATCTCAGCCCGGCGCAAGCACCTCAACAAAACGTGAGCAGAGGACACATAGGCTTAGCGGGACCAAGCCAAGCACCAGGAGCTGACAGGCTGGGAAGCAGGATTCCCCAAACCTGCTGGCCCAGCTCTGCACAGCTCCCCAGATAGGCACGGACTGCCCTTCACCTTTCCTCTTCCACCTGCGCAGGTGGCTGCGGCTGCAGGGGACTCTGAAGGAGCACCACGAGACTCTGCAGCTGGCCCTGGAGGTGTCCGCCTTCTTCCAGCAAGCGGATATCCTGCTCGGGGCCATTCATGCGAAGGTACCCACACTGGAGCCAGGTGCACCCTGCTGTGCAGGGCTGTTGCGTGGCCTGAAGGAAACTTGATGGGCAGCACCTTGCCCTTGTCCCCTGAGTGGGGGCTGCTGCGGTCCCAGCACTCTCAGCCTGAGGCTTGGAAAGGGAGCTGGGGGATGGGGCCTGATATAAGAAGGGGAGCCAGAGTGGCAAGTGCGGCTTTGCACTGTTCCTTTCTGCTGGAGCTGAAAGCAGGGCCCCATCCTCCTCCCACTACTGACTGCAGCCTATTCTTACAGCAGAGCAGCATCTGCGGCACAGGGAAGTCAGTGGAGGGTGTGCCATGCCAGGATCGGGATGTCAGGGACATAGCCAGCCAGGTGATGGTAAGTGCAAGGCTCTGCTTCATCCTATGAGCCCTGGGGAGCATCCCAACGGAGGGGGGATGTGTGCCTTCCCAGGTCAGCTCTGCCACCAGCAGAGCTGGGGACGCTGTGGACACCCCACAGCTGTGTGGGTGGCTGAGGTTGTGTGACAAATGGGGGAGCCTCCACAGGGACAGCAGAGGACTGGGCTTGGCACTCACTGCCTCTCCTGCATCCACAGGACCGGCGGTAGTTCATCCCTAATGAGCCCTGCCTCCATCACTTCCCAGCTGCTCTCTCTTCTCCAGATGCTGGATGTGACCGTGTCCCAGCTCCTAAACCTGCAGCCCAGCCTGGCAGCCCAGGTCACCTCAAAGCACCAAGATGTCAAGGAGAGCTGGGCACAGCTCCAGCAGGCACTGAGGTAGAGCACAGCCAGGCAGGAGCCCCGTGACTGCAACCCCAACCCCCCAGCCCTGGAGCCAGAGGCTTGGGAAAGACCTGGATTAGCTCCTGGCAGGCTGTCTCTGGGGCACCAGCTCTACTTAAGGTGTCTATTCATCCTCTGCTCCACTGGTCCTCCCTTGCCTCCCTTTCCCAGGTCAGAGAAGGCTCCAGCGTTGGCAAACATTTCCCCAGGGAGCAAAGCTGTGGCTCTGAATGTTGAGCCCCGAGGAGATAATAGCAGCCATGGGACTGTGGGAAAGGAAGCAGGAGCCAAATGGACAAGAGGACTCGGGAGCATGGTAAGCATTGTCTTCCTCCAGACATCTCCTGCGCCTCCACTTCAAGAAGACAAGGAAGCCTATGGGAAAGGGGTTCAGGTGTTGGGAAAAAGCTGAACATGCCTGGATCTGGTGCCACTGCTTAGGGAGGTGATAAGTGCTAGGCCCAGGGCAAAGCGGTGCATGCTTTGGGCTGGACAAGAAGAAATGTGAGCCTTTGTGTCACAGGTGGCAACAGATGTGCTGGGGAAGATGGCAGAGCACAAGAGAGGGGAGGAGAGCAGCCCTTGCTCCCCAGTGGGACAGCCCCCTCATGGAGGGGACAACAAAAGGTACCAGCTTGTGAAAGTGGCATGGAGTCAGAGGGAACAGGGATGGGGGTCCCCTGTGCAAGGGGGGACCTTGCAGTCCTGACTGTCCCTCTCCTCTCTCTGCAGGAGGAGAGAGGCAGAGACTGAGTGGGGAATGCAGCAGCTGGAGGTCCAAGTGCAGGATGTCTGCCAGGCAGTGAACACAGTAATGTCTCCCCAAGAATTCCCTTTGCTCCCTCTGCATCTCCCTCCCCTATCAGGGGAAACAGTGTTGGGGGAGGACTCACTTCCCTGACGCTTTCCTATCCCTGGTCTGGGTACTAACCCAGCATGTCTCCCTGCTCCTCAGCAGACTCTGTCCCTGTACAATGAGAGTGTGGGTCCTGGAGTCTCCCCATGTCCTGTGGAGAGCCTGAAGGCAGCACAGATACAGCAGAAGCCCCTGGACCACAGCTCCAGTGTCAGGGCTGTGCTCCTGGTGAGCCCACCCTGGGTGTAAGGTGGGGTGGTGACATCAGGTGGGGCCCATCCTAACTGCCCTCCCTGCCTCCCAGGAGGGGCCAATGCCAGGGAGGCCCCCGGGGAGCCCAAAGGTGAAGGCCATGCTGCGAGAACTGGGGGAGTTGTGGGAGGACCTGCAGAGGAAGCACCAGGAGAACGGCGTTGTACTGCGAGAAATCGATAAGGTACATGGAGGCAGGGCTGGAGTGGGCATGGGGTGTGCTCCAATTGCAGCAGCTTGCTTGGGATCAGCAAGTGAGGCCGGTGCCCGTGGGGACCAGAGCTGCAGCTCCGGCGGGCCTTGCAGCCTGCACGCTGCTCCAGTTGTGCTGCCCAAGCTGCCAGTGCCCCAGGTACCCGCAACAGGGTGCCAGCATGGCTCCTGCCTCCCCTGGGTGGCTCAGAGCCAGGCTGATGGGCTCCCTGCTCTCCCTGAAGGCACTGAGGCTGGTGGGGGAGCTGGACCAGGCTGAGCGGTGGCTGCAAGCTGTGTCAGGGTCGCTCTCGGAACCAGCCGCCATGAGAAGCCCGGCGGAGCTGCGCCAGGACCTGGAAGAGATGGGCCAGCTGGAGAAGCAGCTCTTGACGTGTGGCCTCAAGCTGCAGGCACTGCGGGAGGAAGCAGCAGGCGAGTCGCCCACTGAGCACGAGGGGGCGAGGAAGATGCAGAGGAAAGTGGAGATGGTGGAGGAGAAGTGAGTCATGGGGGAAGGTGCCACTTCCCCGGTCCCTAGGTTGGGTGGGGAGGAGGCTGCTCACCTCGAGGAGGTGCAAAGGCCAGCAGCACCTCTGATGGGCACCTTTCCCCACAGGTTGGCACATGTGCAGGCAGCCCTGCGGCGCCGGGCAGCAGATCTGCGGGACTCCCTGGTGCTGTCTGAGTTTCTGCAGGACCTACAAGAAGAGGAGGCACTGAACCAGCAGGGATCTGCAGCGGTGAGCAGCACAGCCAGGCATCCCTTGGGATCACACAGCACCTGGGACTGGACCAAGGGTTGGTCTGTGGCTGGCAAGGGGACCCTATTGGGTGCTCCCCTCCAGCCCAGCTGCCTGGGGTGTCACTCCCCATCTCTCTTATGCCTGGTGTTTCTGCTGGCTTCAGCCAGGGAGCAGGTGTTGCAGCTTGCAGGGGTCTTTTCCCCTACTGTCAGCCCAGGCTGAGCAGCCTCTGAGCAGTGAGGACATGAGCAGCCCCTTGGGAGAGTTGCAGGAGGCTGTGGAGATGCTGAATGATGCAGCGAAGGAGCGGGAGCGAGTCATGGAGGTGGCAGCGGAGATGGAGAGCCTGGAGCATCTGGTAGAGAGTGGAGGCGGGGCGTCTGGGGATGCAACTGGGGGGTCCACCTGGAGCTGGACATGCCAGCTAGTTGGGACAGGGCATGCACCTCAGCTGTTCCAAATGGGATGCATGGGAACTGCTCCGTGTGAGGCTGGTATCCCTGTCTCTCCCATGGCTGGCACCTTTTGCAGGTGCATGGCAGGGTGCCCCCAGGCTGGGGTGGACCAGGGCTGTGGGGCAACTAGTGACACAGTGGGTCCCACAGCATGGCTAATCTCCCTCTATGTCCCCTCCTGCTCATCCAGGTGGCAGAGGTATCCCCTCAGCTGGACGCCCTTCAATGCAGAGCCAAGGTGTTGGCTCAAGACATTGCTCGAGCAGAGAGCAGCTTCACCACGGTGAAGAGCGAGAAGGACCTCCAAGGGCTGCAGGGCTTGCTGAGCCGCCAGCAGGAGATGGAGGTGAGTCAGGGGAGCGCTGTGGCAGGGTGGTGTCCTGGCTGACGGGCCGTCCCAGTGAGGCACTGGCCCCTGGGGGGCCAGGTGTCGTAAGCCTTGGCACACTGTGGCAGGCCAGGCTGGAATTTTCCAGTGGAGCCAAGCCCTGCCCTGCTCCATTCCCCTCTGCTAGCGAGGGCCTGGCAAGGGGAGAGAGCTTGCATCAGCTGCCATGTACCAGCCCCCAGCTGCCAGCACCTTGCTCATCTTTCCACTGGTGGGGAAGCAACTCTTGAAAGCAGGGCAGGGAAGCCAGGCAGTTCTGTGCTCTGCCTGTTCTCCCCACTGAGGGTAGCTCTTCCCACTCTCTGCAGCCTGTGCACCAGCATCCTCCCCTCTGTCCCTACATCCTCCCCTCTGTCCCTACATCCTCCCCTCTGTCCCTGCATCCCATAATGCAGGGGAGTCCAGCCTGGGTGCAGAGGAGTTGGGTGCATCCTGAACCTTTTCTGCCTTGTGATCCTCAGCATGCAGTGTCAGAGACCCTGCAGGGACAGTTGGAGGAGCTGGAGAGGGCAGCTGCCCACTTGCAAGAGTTGTGCCCCACTCAGCAGTGCCCCACCAGCCGGCAGGTGCAGGAGACGCTGTGGGCGTGGGCAGGGCTGCGAGAGCTGCTGTGGGAGACTCGGACCCGAGTGCAACAGGCCAGCCGGCTGTGGCACTTCTTCAAGGATTATTTAGCCATGATGTAAGTGGCAGTGAGCCATCGGGGTTGCTTCTGTGGTGGTTGAGGGGGAGCTGGTGAGAGCATGGCATTGCTGGAGCATGGGCTGCTGGCAGTGCTGGAGCTGTGGCCAGGCATGACTGTGGGGAGCACAGAATGAAGGTCTGCACTGGGCCTACCTGCTGTGGGGCAGCCTTACAGCATCTTGCCCTGCCCCAACAGCCTTGCCACTACCCCAGCAAGCTTCTTCCACCCATTTCTGAGCATGGGAATGGCTTCTCCGGGGCCTGTAGGGCTGAGGAGGGGCTTGGGTTGTTCCTCAATCTGTCTTTCATGTGCCCACAGCTCCTGGACAGAGGACACACGGGCTCAGATCTTCTCTGAAAGCCCAAGCAGCCCCAGCCTCCCAAAAACTCCATGTGAAGAATTGGAGAGGAGGATCGAAGAGAAGCTCAAGGAGTTTGAGGCACTGGCAGCATCAGGGCAGCAGCTGGTGTCTGAGGAGCACTACCTGAGTGCAACAGTAAGGACAGGGGAAATAGGGTCAGGGCAAACTCTCAGCGTACCCTCCAAATCCTCTGGAGACAGTCCCTGAAGGAAAGAACAAGGTACGGGTGCAAAGCCCCAGCAAGTGGGATAGGGCCAGCTAAGCATCCCTGGGCCTGCTCAGGGCAGGAAGGAGTTTCATCCAGCAGTGGATGCTGAAACCTGAGCTGATGTAACCGTGACTGTATCCCACTTCTCAAACCCTCTTAAACTGCTCTATAGTGAAGTGTCCTGGTAGGGCCAGTGTCCCTGCACCAGGGGTCCTTGCAGGCTGCCCAGCATCTCTTCTCCCCTCAGATAAAGGAGCGCTTGGAGGAGCTGCAGAGCATGCTGGGCTGGGTGCTGGTGCGCTGGCGAGCACAGAGGCACCAGCAGGACCTGGAGAGCAAGCAGGAGGACAGGAGAGACCCAGAGAGCCCCTCAAGCACATCCCTTACCAGCCAAGTGAGTACCCAGACATGTCGAGACTGTCAGGGAGCATGACCAGTCTCGAGGCTGAGGGTAGCAGAGGCACGGGATGGAATGGGTGGTGCAGAAGTAGAGGAGGGATGTGTGCCAATATCTCTGAGAGTCTCTGAGGTTCAGGCAGGGCAAAGGCTGTCGTGAGAAAGTGCCTTCCTTCACATTCCTTCTCTTGCCTTGCTCCTCAGGAGCAGCACATCTCATGTGCACTGTCCCATCTGGAAAGCGTCCACAGCCCAGTGGAGTTCATGCCCTGCTCCCTCCTTGAGCCTGTGCAAAGTTCAGAGCCATGGCTGCCGGGGGAAACAGCCATCTCCGCACAGGCATCAGCCCTCTCAGAAGCCCCATCAGGAGTGGAGCAGAGCTGGGGGACACCCAGCAGCAAAACACCTCGTGGTGCAGGACCCCCCAAGGAGCCTGTCACCTGGGATCCTGCTGAGACCTCCACGCTGCTGCTGCCACCGCGGGGCCCCAGTGGTCTCGGGGGGACGGTCAACCTCATCCTCAGCGTTGGCAAGAAGGGTGAGAAGAAGAAGGCACATCCGCTGGCCGGCGGCGAGCGGCCAGAGGAGGAGGCACTGCGGACGGTATGTGCAGGATGGTAGGCGGCTTTGGCAGAACCATGGGTGAGCACCCAGCTCTGCCACACAGCCAGGGCAGCTCTCCAGGGCTGTGCCCCCATGCAGACTGGGAGGCTGTGAGGGCTGTGGTGTAGCCCCCATGCTTCAGGCTATTTCTAAGTGAGCTATTGGGGCTGCGTCAGTCTCAGGAGAAGGGCCTTTGACCATGCCAATGCTGAGCGATGCCTGAGGGCTGAGGACCAGCTTGTGCCACCCACTTTGCCTGTGCTCTCCTGCTGCAGCTCCTTGCCCTCACTGCCCTCAACTCTCTCTGTCTCTCTCTCTCCCCCTGCTCAGCTCCCCGCCACTAAACTCTCAGGCTGTAAAACCTTTTGGAAGCGTTGCCAGGGGCTTTTAGGAAACACTTGGGGTAGTTTAAAGCGAAAGAGAAAGCCACCTCACCAGCCAATGGAAGAGGTAATGTTCAAAGGCTGCATGCTGGGGAGAGTGGCTGCATGGCATGAACCTGTCTGCTACCAACCCTCCTGGCCATGCCACTGTGCCCTGTTGGCAGTGGTCCCTCAGGAGAGGGAAAACTCTCACAGTGCTGTGGGCTCCAGAGTGTGGGTGCTGAGGCATGTGAGAAGGGGGTTCAGACAGGGCTGGCTGCAGTTTGGCCCCTGTGTAAGTGGTTTTGGTGGCTGTGGAAGGCACAGCATGCTGGTGGCCAGTGGGAGAGCCTCCCAGCTCCATTGCTATGGGGCAGCAGCAGTTCCTTGTGCAGACGACTGAAGAGGGGGCAAGGGTGGATGGGGCCGTGTGACATGCACCTTTTGCTGAGGGCGGGTTTCACTCCTCAGCTTGCATGGCTTGCAATGCTGGAGCTGGGAGCCTGGTGATTTGTTCAGGCTTGCATTGGTTTGTTGCTCCAGAGCCTGTGCAAAGGTCTGTGTGTGAGGAACCCCAAGGGCAGCCAGGCTGGGTAGCCTGAGAAAGAGGGCAGGAGGACAGAGGGCATTGAGGCAGGGCAATGGGCTGCCAGGAGGGTTTTGGTAATGGGCACCTTCTAGCCTAAGCGGTATGAGGAGATGCTGCTCCAGCTCCTGCAGACTCTTGCAGCTGTAGAAACACAGGAGAGGGGCTGTGGGGAAGGGAGGAAAGAGTCTGTACTCAGCCCTTGCCCTTGCATTTGCTGCTCTGCTGCCTGGGGCATGTAAGGGTGGCAGGGATGGGCAGCAGTGACTACTGTCTCAGTAGCCACCCAAAAGTGATGGCTTGGAGGTCAGCAGTGCCAGGGAAAAGCCGTATGGCACAGTCAGCTCCAACTGTACCATATCTGAGGGACTCCATAACAGGCAGAGCTTCCCCTGCCTGCCTCTAACGTGCCAGCACCAAGGTGGGAGCAGCCCTCAGGGGGTTGAGGTGAAGCTGCTCCCAGCTCTGCATGTGCTGCTGGTGAGCATTTTCATTTGCCTGCCCCCCCAGCTCCTTGCTTTTCCAGGTCCAGCATGGAAAGGGAGCAGTTGGCACAGGGTGGTAGAGGCTCCAGCAGTGGGGATCACCTCTCTCTTCTCTGTTTCCCCAGGTGCAGGTGGAGGCCAGGAAAACCTCCACCGCAAAGCAGCCACCCGCTGTCGTCCACCGCCCTCCAGCATCCGGCAGTGGGATGCCAGCTGTCTCCCACACCATGCCTAAGGCTGGGGCTGGCTCCCTCTTCAACAGCCTGCAGCGGCGGGAGCAGGCAAGGGCAGAGCAGGCCCAGCTGCTGACGCTCCAGGGCATCATGGGCGAAAGCTCCCTGCGGCCCACACCCGAGGAGCACCATGGCCCCAGCAACACGTGGCCTCAGAAGTGTGGTCGGAGGAAGGGGGGGCTGGGGGCAGCTGCTGCTGGATCCCAGCTTGGAGAGCTGCTGCTCTATGTCAGGAACCCACTGGTGCAGGACATTGATGCCGAATGTGGGGCAGCCCCCCAGGACCCCTGCCTCTCTGACCCGAAAACCACATGTCCCCGCCTTTCCCTGGGCTCAGTTCTCAGCCTGGAGCTGCCCCGGGATGCAATGGTCCTGGGGTGCCACCGAAGGGCTACAGCATGGCAGCAGAAGGCAGAGGGGCAAGAGCAGAGGCAGAGTGGGGGGATGAGGCCAAGGGAGCCCACAGGCACACATGGGGTTGGATGGCAGGAGGAGGTAGATATGGATGGGTGCAGTCCCCAGGGACCCAGCAAGAGTTTGGGGACATCCCCCAAGAGTGAGCGAGGAACATGGTTTGAGGAGGTGAGCTTCAACCCCAGCTACAGCCAGCACAGGACATACCGTGCTGGGGAGGAGCACCAGATCCTGCAGCACTCCAGCAGCATTGGTAAAGACCTCCTGGACTTGAGGCCAAGCCAGCCGTCCCACGTCGGCATGCAGCATGAGTGGGTCAGTCGAGAGGGGGATGAGCTGGCCACCCAGCTTGGCCAGGATGGCAGCCCCAGTGCCACTGGCAGGGCCAGGCATCGCAAAGCCACTCGGCTGGAGCTTGGATCATCCCCTGTGAGAACCCCAGGCAGGGCAGGAGCCATCCCTGGCCCTGCCTCCACACCACGGCCAGCCAGCAGCAGCCAGCCCAGAAGGTCCCCGGCTTCCCCCACCGCCCCTACCCAGCTCTCTGTTTTTGAGTGGGCACTGGCCTCTCCACAGCCTCACAGCCCTGTTCTGGGCACTGAGGAAGTTTGCCATCCTGCCCATGGCCAGTTTGAGGAAGAGGAGGAGGAGCTGCAGGCCATCTGGGATGGGGCAGATGAGCAACGGACACAGAGCCCACCAGGAGGCAGCTGTGCCAGCCAGCAGACAGGGAGCAGGACAGGCAGCTTGCCCAGCCCCAACACCACTGTTGGTGGGCCCCTCATCCTCTCATCAGCCAACAACGTGCTAGTGGCCCAATTCACCCTTCCCACCACTGCCCGGCTGCTCTGCAGCCCGTCAGGAGAGAAGAGCCCCAAAGTGGTGCACAGTGGCAGAGGCAGTCCCAGTGGGCTCAAGGTTTCCCCCCACTTGGAGGAGCTGGTGTCTGCAGTCCCCTTGGATGGCTCCAGTGCCTGGGATCGGCGGAAGCATGGGCAAGAAGAAAGAGAGAGCAGCAATGTAAGAGCCACAAGCTGGGGACTCTCCCTCAGGGTCTGGTAGGGGGTTGGGGAACACCCCAGGCAGCAGTTGGGTTACCCACTCCAGCAAATGTGACCTGTGTTTGGGGACTCCCTGACTCCAGTGGCCCCTTTGCTCCAGCTGGTGGGGAAGAGCTAGGTGCCGAATTTGGGGTCTCTGCAACACACACCCCACTGCCAGCCCTTAGCCTTAGCAAGGCAGCACTTCACCCAAAAAGCTGACAAACAACCCAGCCTCTGCCCATGCCAGGAAATTGTTCCTGTCATCCCACTCCCACCTTGGCATTGCCCATCAGGAATGGGTCAGATAGACCCCATGTGCCTGGAGGCTGAGCTGGCACCATTGTCCTCAATGTAGCTTCGCTCACCCTCTGTCCCATTCCAGGTTCTTCCGGGTAAAATGGAGTTTCAGATGATGGAGGGGACACTGGAAAGGAAGCACGTATTGCAGACAGGAGGGAGAAAGGTACAGGCATGGCTGTGGGGCTTCTTTGGGACAGGGGTGCTGGGACATGGCAGGAAATGTCCAGGTTTTGGGGCAGGAGTGAAGCCAGGGATGCTCCTGGAACTACCACAGCAGTGCTCCTGGCCATGCTGGGAGGGCAGAGCCCCAGAGGGGCTGGGTTGCATTTTGAGTGGCAGAAGACCACCTGTCTCCTCCCAAGCCTGTTGGTATCACAGCTGTCCCCTGTTTGTGTCCCACAGGCCAGCTGCCGAGCCTGGGGCCTCTTCCATGCTGTGCTGATGAGGCAGACACTGTGCTTCTACCAGGACCGCAGGGACAGCCTCAAGGTGCACTGGGGGAGATTTGGGCAACACGGGAGGGAGCTGGCAGCAGCATGCCATTGCCCCCATGGCCAGGGAAGGCAGAGCCATCCAACCCCACTGTTGCTCTTTCTTTCCTTTATGCTGCAGAGCTCCGTGGTGGCCCTTCCCCTGAATCTCTCTGGAGCAATCTGCACCCCAGATGCTGAGTACACCAAGAAGACCAACTGCTTCAGGCTTCAGTGAGTTACTGACCCACGGCAGTGGGGTCTTATAGCCACAACCCTCCTCAGTGTGTTCCTGCTGGGGCAGACACTTACCAATATCCCCAGCCAGGGCCAGCTCAGTCTAGTGCTTAGATGAGCATCTCCTTCATTCTTTCACACCTACTTCTCTCCCAGTCTGGTGGGGGCTGTGGTATCTGCACTCCACATCTGTCTCATTGCTGACTTGTTGTCCCCTGTCTCTGAAGGCTGCAGGATGGCTCTGAGTACCTCCTGAGGGCCCCCTCCCAGCCCCTCATGAACGAATGGGTCTCAAAGCTGCAGCAAAACTCAGGTGAGCAACCCTTGCTGGCAGAACAGAGGCCCAGCTCTATGTGGTTACCATGTTGGTGCAGCCCCTGCAGAGGGGGTTAGAAGAGAAGCAACAAAACGTTGTCTCTGATTTATGCATCCTCCTAACCTGCCTCAGGAACAGCAGTTCTCTGCTAGGCAGGATTTGGAGGCTCTGTTTTCATACCACATACACAGTTATAAATCAGGAATAGCTCGACTGACGTCAGTGGTGCCTCAGCAGCAAAAAATCTGTGTCAGTAAAATTATAATTGCGCCTTGGTCTTCCTCCATCTACTCTGTGGGGCCTGGAAATGCCTTGTTTGCCCTTCAGGCAAGGAGACCTGTAATACTGAAGTTTTCCTGCTGCTGTACCCACACCTCAGAAGGTTCAAGCCCTGCCATGAAATCCAAGGCTCATTGGCAGGACCTACAGGAGGAGGTTGGAGAAGCCAGCCATGAAGCATGGGCACCTGGAGCAGGGACTGGCTCTATGGGACAGTCCTGTGCACTGCCAGCACCCAGCAGGATGTTTGCTGTGCCCCCAGGTTTCCCTGAAGTGGATTACTTCCAGGCGGTGGCACAGTGTGTCGAGGGCACTGGTGGGACTGGGGGGTGAGTAGCCAGGAGCTGGTTAGCCAGCTCTCACTACAACTCCCACATTTGCTGGCGTGTGCTGCTCCAGCAGGACATTGGTGAGCCAGACTGGTTTAGCTAAATCTCTGCTACTTTCAGTTTCAGCAAGGTCCCCAGCCCTGGGAGCTCCCACCTCCAGGGACATAATCAGGTCATGACCACCAGGAGCCAGGAGATCGTGATGTTACCCTGCTCAAACACCCGGCTGCAGAGGTCTCTGGGCAGCCAGGATGGCCCAGCCAAGGGGACTGTGGCAGCAGCAGGTGACTTTCCTGTCTGGCTGGGTTGCCACTGTCCCCCAACTCCTCTCCCCAGCCCAGGGGAGGAGGTAGCCAACTGGTGGAGGCTGAAGGCTGTCGGTCAGTCTTGAACTTAGTGGTATCTGGGCTAGCAGTCTCAGGGTGTAGGGCTTGGGGAAAGGATCAGTTACTTCCCTTCGCTTCCTGGGATAATGAGATAATAATACATTTCCCTGTCCTCTTTGGGGCTGACACAGTGGTGTCCTGTGGAGGCCTTGCCTTGTGACATGTCTCCATTCTGCTTCAGAGGATGCTCAGGGGGCTGGGCACAAGGAGCAGCAGTGGTCACCCGGGGGGTCACCCAGGCTGTGGGACAACATCTGCCAAGAAGATGACTATGGGCTGGTGACCAACAAGAGGAGGTCCTATTCCTTCACCTCAGGTATGGCTCTGGTTTCACTGTCACTGCCAGGAGATGGCACCACTGCCTCTGTCCTCACAGACAGCCAAGGACAGATGCGATGCTGCTCAGCACCCACCCAGTCCTACATACCTGTGCCCTGGGCTGCAGCCCCTCACCTGGGGAGGGCTCTGAGGGGCTGACAGGGCCTGCTGGCACCCTGCCCTCCCCCCTGACTGCTCCTTCTTGCAGCGACCTACCAGAAGATCACCCCAGTGGTCATGCCCAAGGAGCCAGTGGAGGCCGGGAGCAGCTACTCAGTCACCCTGTACATAGGGGAGCAAGTGCCAGCCATGCCCCGGGCACGCTGTCACTCTTTTGTGGCCCAAACGGGGAGCCCCCGGGACACGCTAGGGGAGAAGACCACCAGCCCCCTTCGCCCCAAGAACAAATCTGTTTTCAAGAAGTTCTTTGGGAAGAAAGAGTGAGCCCCAGCCACAGAGGAAAAAGGTCCTAGCCTGCGTTTTATCCTCCTCTGGGTACCATCCTGGCATGGTCTCTGCTCCCAGCACCAGTTCACAGCTCACTGCCTCCCCACAGGAGAGAGGCTGTGTCAAGCAGCTCCACTTCAGCCAGCCCCAGGGCTGCACTGTGCCCCAGCCACCACAACCCCTGGCCTCAGCCTGGCGCTGAGCACCTCTCCTGCCCAGTGCTCTCTCTGAGTGCCACTGGCTCCCCAGGCATCCTGACGACACACAGCACAAGTGGAGGGATGATTGTTTTTATTAAAAAATAAACAGCCGCTTAGTCTGGGAGCTCGTTCATCCAGCAGCACCCCTCTGCACAGGAGGAAAGGGGCTCTGCAAGGTGGTCCTTGCTAAGGAAGGGGGGGAACTTCACATCAGAAGGGCCCTGCAGTGGGCTTTAGTTTTGCTTGGGAAGAAGCCTGAGCTGTCTGGTGCCTCTCACAAAGATGCTTTGTCCTGTGATTCCTCTGTGCCTGCACCCAGCCCAGCTAATCGTATAGGGCACCTAGGCCCCTTTTCCCTGTCATGGGAGCTCGGCAGGGAAATCACTACCTACAGAGTAAATCCTGCTGCCTGCACAGCCCTGCCAGGCCTGTCCAGCCTTCCTCTCTCGCAGAATGGCTGCCAGCCCAGGTCACAGCAGGTGAATGCTCTGTGCCATGGAGGGAACCAGGGGAGTGTGACTGGACCTTCAGGGCTTCCTGCAGCTCAGATATTTTTGAAGTAACTGCACCAGGCCATGCTGGTTTCGGCTGCCCCAGTTCCTGCCTGTACTAGGAAGGGGAAAGAGCAGCTGGTACAACCTGCCTTGAGCATGTACCAGCCCTGAGGGGAGAAGAGGAAGTTTCCAGGGACGTGGGTAGCAGGGCCTCTCCCTGGCAGGCTGCAAAGTTCGGCCATGCACACCGCTCGCCTCCTCAAACACATTGTGGGGCTTAAAATAGAAGTGCTGGCTGCAGCCCAGCTCTGCAGTAAGGGCTGAGAGAGGAGAAATGCTCCCGCCACTCCATCTCCCTCATGCAGTGTTCCTGGGCCTGGGGACAGGCAGCAAGGTAGAGGTGGGCACACCAGTATCACCAGCAGAGGGGCTGTCTCCATGTTCCCAGTGAGGTGTGGGAAGAAATGCTGGTGAGAGTGCTGCTGTGTGGGCAGGAGTATGCTTTCTGTGCTTCCCCTGTGCCTTCCCACCCTCCACTTGGCTCCATCACTCTTGGCTCTGACACCTGTTTTCCTCCAACACCAAAGCTCAGCTGCCTGCACTTCCTTAATGGGAAGAGATGAGTGGGATGGGAGGTCTGGGCAGGGGCCAGGCCTGGCCAGGCCAGGGAGGAGGCCAAGACACAGCATTCCGGCTCCGGCCGCACATACCAGGAGAGCAGCTGGTGGGCTGATGCCAGTTCATTCCTGAGCAGCTGAGGGGCCCAGCAGAGGGGGCAGTGGGTACAGGGTGCTCTACTGAAGGCCCCCCTGCTGGCCCCAGGGGGTCGATGCTGACCAGTAATGGGGTGGGAGCTCAGCAAGTGTCCTGCCATGGCCTGAGTCCACACAGCAGCATGGAGTGACATGGGCCACCAAAGAGATGACCCCATCCCAGGGATGATGTTGGCATCTGCAGCACTGCTCTCAGTGCTCCCCTTGTACAGCCTGCATTGTCCCCCCAAGGTGGCTGTCCACCCACAGGCGTCCCTCTCTCCTTCCCTTTGCTGGCACTTGGCCCCACTGCAACGCTCTGACGAATCCCGCTTGAAGTTCTATGGCAGAAGCCAATTCCCCCCCCTCCCACTAATCTGCCCGTGCATGCAGCCTCCACCTGCTAAGCCAGCGGAAGCTGTGCTCAGCCAGCCCCAGCCAGCACCAGGGCTCTGAAACCCACTCCAGCTGCAGAGCCTGTGGGGTGGCAAAGCCTCCGCACCCTGGTTCTGCTGCTGTTCTGGGAAACCCCAACCCTGCTTGGCACCAGGCAGCAAGGAGATTGCAGGCTGCATCATCTGGCACCAGGAGAGCTGAGCCATCGAGGTAAGGGCAGGGTGCAGGCAGGGAGGTGAGCAGAGTATGCACTCTCCCTACTGTGCCTCATTTCCCTGGGTACCAGGAAGGGGGTCTGGCTCCAGTCCCCTCCACTGAGCTAAGGTCTTGTCCTGCATTTTGGCTGCTCAGCAGTCCTGCTGCAAGGTCACCCTGCAGCTGGGGGCCTGTGCTGAGCTCTGTAGCCATCTCATACTGCCTCCAGTCTGAGATCGGTGCTTTCCAGTCCCATAGCTGCAAGGAGGGTTCGGAGCCTGGCGCCGGTGCAGGGGGTAGCGAAAGGGGGAGCAGCATTGGCGGGACTGGCTGCCAGCACTTGCCCTCCTTGCCTGGGCAAACTGGCAGCACGGCGATGCCCCCCTCCCAGGGCAGGGACCCCCCGGGCAGGAGGGCCAGCTGCCTGCTCCAGCAGGTGGGAAAGCACTGGGAAAAGCCGTAGCACGGGCCATCCCTGTGCCGGGGCTGCGGCAGCGTGGCGACCGCTGCAGCATCCCTCTCGCTGGTGCGGACGCTGCAGCTGCGGGCAGAGGGGCAGAGCGGGGTGTGAGGGGTAAGAACACCGGGCTGCAGTGCCGGCGGCCCCGAAGCTGCAGGCTGTCCCAGCCCGCCCACGAGGTGCCCTTGGCGCGGCGGGCAGCGCTAGGACCCGGCGTGCCGCGGCCGGCGCTGCTGGCACCGGGCATTGCGGGACGGGACCGTGCCGGCGGTGGCGCCGCGGGAAGGAGCCGGCAACGCTCGGAAGAACATGTAAGCGACGCGGCGGAGTCCAGGCTGCCACGGGAGCGGGTGGGTGCTGGGGCGGACCGGGGAGCCCGGCAGCGGCGGCGGCAGCGCTCGGGGAAGCCCTGGCAGCCGTCCCGCGGCCGTGCGGGGCAGCCGGGGCTGAGGGGGTGGCAGGCTATCCCACCGGGTCTCCGACCCCGGCACGCTCGGCCCCGCTCCTGCTGGTGCTGGGTGCTGCTGCTTTCCCTTCCCCTCCCTCTGCGGGACGCCCGCGGGGCTGGGCAGGGGGCTCGTCCCAAGAGCACAATGCCAGGAGGCAGTAAAGGCCTCCCCCCATCCATCCCCCAGCACAGGCAGCTGGGAGTGGTGTTTGGTTACTCTGCCTGTGGGGATGTCACTCCAGGGCTGACACAGCCACTGTTTATGGCCCCATCGCCTTCCTGTGTCAGTCCCAGCCTTCCGTGAGCGCTGGCTTCCTCCCTGCCCCGACAGTCACGTATGTTCCTGTATGGCCCCGGGGGTGCCTGGAACCACAGGGAACACCGCCAGCGAGCCTTCCACGTTCCTGGAGGCCCTGGGGCTGTGCCACCGCTTGCCTCCCTGCCAGAGCTTCTTCTGCAGCCCCATTCGCCTCTCACAGGCCCTTTGTCCCAGTAGCTGGGCACTCTCCCATGACCCTTTCTATTTGTAGGCTGACCGCTGGGAGCTTGCCCTCTGCCCTTGCACCTTTCCCCATGCAGCTCCTTTCTCCCCAGGCACCATTCCTGGCTGCCCTCAGCATGATTTGGCCCAGTGCAGAGGTCCTGGCTGCCCTCAGAGTCCGAGGCATGGCCTCAGGCTTGTTTGTAGGACCCTGACCTCGTGTGCAGGGGAGAGAGAGATGAAGGCAGGCAGAGTAGGATTCGTGGCATGGCCCTTGACCCCACATCCGTGGTGCCTCTCCAGGTCAGGGCGCTGCTCTGCTGTCCAGGTAAAGGTCTTAATGCAAGAGGTGAGAAAACAGTGTCCCCATTGCTGCTTGTTGTCCTTATCCCTTCACTGCCCTGGTGCTGTCTTGGAGGGGAACTGGGTGCTGTAGGGGCTGCAACGGATGGGGAAATGCAGAAAGTGAGGTAAACTGGCATAGGTGCTGATAGGAGATAGTGAAACTCATCTGTCATGGTCCTCAGGCTTGTGCAGGAAGATGATGGAGGATGTGGTGGAGGAGCACAGCCACGTGCTGCTGATGGCCTGCTTGCGCTGCAGCAGCTATCTCACGTACAGACATACAAGAAGCCCCCCACTCCCTGCCAGGAGTGGCTGGAGCATCCCTGAAGGCAAGCTGGATGGCACTGGGAGCAGCAGGATGGCAGATGCAGGCAGCAGTGGCAGAGCAGCCTATCCTGCATCAGAGCGGGCAGCCCCTGAGCTACCATCAGCAACAAGCCACTCCAGGGCTCTCTGGGAAGCTAGGCTTTTGTGGAGCTCTTTTTCTTCTTGAGAAGCCTGGCTTTTTGCAGGGAGCCCAGCACCATCATGACTGCAGATACAAAGCAGGACCAGCAGCAGTACTGCTGGGCACTGCATAGCAGCTCAGCTCTGCTGTGAAGCTTCCCAGCTCTTCAATCCCGGGACACAGCACTAGCAAAAACCAGGTGAGACTTTTCCACCTGCTTGCACCCTCTGGAGGTGGCAGATTCTGCGGGGAGAGTGCAGAAGACAGGGAGTAGGTTGTCTGCAGCTTCTCCTCAGAGGGGGGTCTTTTTAGGAAGCCAGCCACCACTGTAGTCAGGGCTGACTTTTGTCTTCTGGCTTGCCAGAAAGAAGATTTACTGTGTCTAGGCAGCAGCATTAGAAGAGCAAGCTGTTTCCCCAGAGACTGAGTCCTTATCAGCTGAGTATGGAGTCAGCCTGAGGCCATGAGCCCCTGGAAAGGTAGTGACAGGAACCCCTCTTGTCCCTGAAGCACTTGGCCAGTGGTACAAAGGTGCTCTTGGATGCCTTATAGTCCAGGACCAAGGGAAGAAGCTGGCAAGCTGCCTTTTGAGAACTAAGCTATGCTGAGGAGGTGCACCTCATGCCTTTCCCCATTCCATCCCTATGAGATTCAGAGTTCTCAGAGGACTAGCCAGGACCCCTTTCTCTGTGGCCCACAGCTGAGCAGCAAGCACAGCCCTACAGGACAGGTATTGTGTTCAGGGTGACTGTCACTGTGTTGTATCTTCATGTGATCCACCCTGACCCTGAAATCTGCTTCTTAACATTATCCACGCCCTTCTGCACAGTGTGTTACCTACAAGCAAACTCTGTCCTGCTCCTTTAAACCGCCTTCAAACAAACAGCTTGAGCTTCTGCCCTCAGACTTCCCTGCTTACTCCCAGATTTCCTGGCTCCCGCTCATCCCCACTCCCCCCATGAGTTAGCACAGCACACACAACAAGCTCACACTTTGGGTTGCCTGTCCCACTTTGCTCACTTGGCTCCCAGTGCTGGTGATGCCCCCATCCCCCTGCTGCAGCTCACTGCCTCCTCATCCTCACAGTGAACCCAGCGCTCGGGCCTGTGCCCGTCCTTCCCTAGCCCGAGGGGTCGCGTGGGATACCTCCCTACCCAGAATGCCGGACCCTCTCCCAGCAGCCATCCGCTCCCCACAGCTGGGAGAACACCACTGCTGCCCTTCCCCCCGCCCCCCTCCGCTTTCCCACACTCCCTCCCGCATTCCGCGGAGCCGCTTAAGCCCGCGGGCCGGCTAATTCCTTCCCCGTGGGCTCCCCGTGCTGGCCGGTCACGGGAGGGGAGGGGGCCCACGGCTGCCCCGCGCCGCCGGCAGGGGGCAGCACGGGCACGGTGGGTGCGGGGTCCCCGCAGAGCCCTCGGGGGTCCCCACAGAGCCCTCGGGGGTCGGGCAGCTCTGCGGCGAGAACGGGAAGGGGCCAGGAGCCAGAACCTCCCCCCCTCAGGGGACAGCCGAACTCTGACGGGCTCCCCCTGCAGCGTGAGCACGGGGCACTGCAGGCTCCCGGCAGTGTTTCCCAGCCTCACGCCTGAGGAGTGCAGGACCCCCCGGGGGTTCCCTCCTTCCTGGTCCGTGTTAGAGCATCCTCTGCCCACGGGTGGACACTCAGCTTTGCAGAGGGGCTGAGGAAGGGAGAGAGGGCGGTCCCAGTGGTACTTGGATGATCCGCTACAGATGGGCCGCTTGTCATGGGTTCGGCCCGCTCTTTTGATGTCCCATGGCTGTGTTCTGCTGGGTGGCCTGGGGGCCATGTCTCGGCTTGGGAATCCATGGAAGTATGACTAGCAAGGAGAGGAAATGATGAACGGCTGGTACTGTTGGAAGCTGTGGGAAAGGGCCTTCCTGGAGACCTCTCTGTAGGATGTTTGGGAGCATTCAGCCACAGCTCTGCCGCTGATTTGCCCAAGGGGGAAAGCATGACAGGATGGGCTTAGTCTCCAGACAGGATTTAGTCAGCCCTGCCAGACGTTTGCACAGAGCGGAATTCCTCCACTCCAGCCAGCAACTGTCGGGCCAGGGACAGACACGGGGCTGGCATGGCTGTGAGAGTTCCTGGGCCTGTGTTTGGAGCCCTTGTCTCTGCAGGTGGCCATGTGCCATAGTCCCCGTGGTGCCAGTGGCCACAGAGCCTGCCCAGGGAGCAGGCTGGATGGGAGAACAGGCAGGTGCCTTGGCCCTGCACTGCCACGCGGGATGGGCAGCCACCAGCTGCAGCAGCACTCTCTGACAGCCGGAGCATGGCTCTGCCTGCTGCCACCAAGGTGCCTTGGGAAGGCTGATGGGGAGCCATGGCTTCAGGCTATCCTTTGAGCCTGGGATTCACCCATCCTCCAGAAAGTAATCTTCTGCCTTTTAGATGAGATCCAGGGAGCTGCTGGGCACCGTGCTCCACTGGGGTGTGGATGGGCTTTGCAGACTGGGGTAACAGGACCACACAGTGGCTGCTATCCCTCTTCCTCTGGCCAGGTTCCCTCATTCCCAGCAGCCCACAGCTCCCCTGTGGTGTTTTACGAGCGTGGCTGAGTGCCAGCCAGCTCCTTCCTTAATGGCTGTGCTCTGTCGTGGGAGACTGGTGCTGCCAGCTAAGGAGCAGGATGTGCCCCCGGCACTGCTTCAATGGGCCAGATGACCTTGACTATAATGTGGGTCCCTCTGCCCACGCCAGTTCCATCCTCTGCCAAGGAGACCTGGTGTGACACCATGACAGAGTGACACTGGTGCTTGGAGTGGCCTGTGCCCCAGGACTACCATTTCTGAATGCCACAGAGTGTTCCTGCCTGTCTCCTCTGGTACGACTGGGAGCCTGGCCTGTGTGTTTTGAGTTTACTCAGGCCTCAGCTCGGGCCCTGGCAGGTAGAAACTGTGTGCTGTGGGGTAACGTTTGACCTTTGGCTGGTGGCTACACAGCTGTCACTCAATAACTAGCCACAAAGCAACTTCGCGGCTAATTGGTGTCATTAGGCAGTATTTACTGCTTTAACGCTTGTAGGAGTCAGCAAATGGGTAGCTGGGGCTCAGGAGAGGGCAGCAGCAGTACAGGGAGGGAGACAGAGGGGTGGGGAGGATTGCACCCAGGAGGTGGTGGGAGTGGGAGACCCTCAGCAGTGGCTTGGGCAGGGTGGCTTGTGTCTCCCTAGCCTGCCAGCTGGGAGATGCCCCATGTCCCAAAGATGATGCTGCTCCATTGGGCACCAGGAACTCCCACCACCTCCTTCAGCAGCCTGAGAGGGGGCTGGAATTTAACTGGACCCCATTGTCCATGCCAGGCCCCAGGAGCCCTCTGGGCACCCCGGCCCCTTGCTGAGCTGTGTCGAATCAGGGGACAATGGGTTTTGTTTCTGCCTGCCCAGCTGGAAAACACCCGTGGCCCTGCCACCGCCACTGGGCTGGAGGCGCGCTCAGTGGAGGCCCTTCCTTATCATGTCTCCAGGCTGTTTGCTCACTGGAGCTGTGAGTGCTTCAGGAGTAGCAGTGTCACCCCATTGCATCTCAGTGCTACCAGCATGGGGAGGATGCTTAGCATGGGGAGGTGGGGGGGCTGATTGGCAACAGGTGCCTCCCTCTCCCCTGCCTCTTCTTACAGGTTTTCACCCGGGGCTGCTCCTCTTCTGGCAGCAAGCTCCTGCTGCCCTCAGCCCAGTAATAAAGAAATCACAGGCAGCTGCCTAACTTTATCCCGGCAGGTCGGGTTGCGTGAGGAAGCAGAGGGACGACGGGGTGCTGAAGGTCTGCGTGGCTCCCTGCAAGCGGTGAGGTGCCAGCTGGATATCTGTGCCACAGGCAGAGCTCAGGAGGGTGTATTGCAGCCCACTCCTTCCCCAGCCAAGCTCAGACCATCAGGTGAGAATCACCTCTGCCCTGCCACCTCATCCTGAAACTCAGGGCAGGGCACTGAAATCCTGGGGGGTTACTATCAGGAGTCCTGCAAGCAGCAACCAGAGAACACCCACCCTCAAAAAGGGTCTGCCAGCAGCTCTTCAGCCAGGACCAGCAAGGAAACAGCCAAACTAAAATGGTCCCTGAGCCATTCGCTGATCTTGGCAACAGGCTGAGATGCTTTTTTTGACTATCAAAGAATCCAGGATCATTGTAGTCTCATTATAACTGGATTCACAGGAGCCTGTAGTGGTTTTTTCCCCCACTGGCTAATAGGTTAATAACCTGCTGGCACTTGACAGAGGTCCAGCATCTTCTGTGTTTCCCTCCATGTGACCGATTAAAATGCCCCCTTCTCCCCCTTTCCCAATATGGCTGTGCCCTGCTGCCTTGTCACACGTGCAGAGAATCAGACACAGCTGCTAATCTGCTTGCCACTCCACTCCTGCCTGCCTGCCCTGCCTTTTAAACACACTGGCTCTCTGTTTCTCTGCTCCGTGGCGCAGAGGCTCTCTGAGCTGAGTTGTCCATGCCTTCCTCTGAAATGGTGTGGGCAGCACCCGATGTAGGGAAATGCTGCTTCTGTGGGTCATGCATGCAAAGGGAAGGATGTTTTGCAATGCAAAGGAGAACTGGACAGCATGTAGCCCCTGACCTCAGCCCTGCTGCAGGTCGATGGCCTAGCCATGCCTCAGTTTCCCTTGCCTCTGGCACAGGCACATTAGAGGGAAAAGGAAATTTCACTGCAGAGGAGGGATGGTGGGTTAATTAATGTATGGTTGCAAAGTGCTTGCAAATCTCCAAGGAAAACGGTCGACGTGGGTGCCAAGTGTAAAGGATTCTGGAAACACTAAGTGCCTGCAAATGCTGGCTAGCTCCTCAGGGTCTAAAACTCAAATATTGCCCAAGAGGCACCGAAAATATTCCTTTAGCTCATGTGATGCATTATCCACTGCCTGGAATAAATCTCCCTTTTTGCTCTTGCTTTCCAAACCAGCTGTTTGTTTGTTTTCCCCTTTTGGATTTCATAGCTTAGTTAAAGCAAGCAATTGCTACAAGAGGAGGGGGGGGGAAGCAGCTTTTGTGAAAGGTTTGGCAGCAAGTGTCTTTGAAGGGAGAGCACTTTGGCACTTGGCCTGTTTGTTCTGCCAGTTACAAACTAGCTGTGGGCTCCAGGTGACAGCAACGCAGTTCATGCAGCGCACGTTTGAGGTCTCCGAAGAAAACTCAAAGGGCTGGGCAGCTTGAGCCCCATCAACATGTCCTGGGAAGCATGTCTGTGGGACTCCCAGTCTTATATAAGGGAAAGGCTTTGCTGGCTGCCGTCCTCCCGGAAAGCAGGGCTTTGCCTTCTCCCTTTACTCTTGGGAGCACAGCAATCTGCCAACAGCAGCAGCGTTTTGGCACCATGCTGCTGTTTTGGAGATGGAGAGGGTGGGAATGCAGCAAGTCCCCGGGCCCCACTCAAGGCTGCCTTTTCTCCTTGCCCAAATTACACAGGGGAGAAACATCTAGCTGTGTGTCCTGTACAGTGGTGGGCCCAGTACCAGTGCTGGGCAAAGCACAGCTGTTTCCAGTTTTGGAGCAGAAACTGGTTTTGTAGCTGTTTGTTTCTTCTAGGAGGTTTGTTTTTGTACACACAGAGGTGAAGATAATAACATGAGAGTCACTTGGGAGCAGAGGGCTTTGCAAAGGCAACACACTTCATCAAGATGAAGCAAGGCAGCTTGGCCCTGCAGCAAGGGCTTGTGTTTGTGGGGCAATAAATGAGTTGTCACTGGCTGTGCGATTTGTTACCTTCCCTTGCAGAGGAGGTGTCACCCCCCTGCGACTGCATGCTGCCATTGGCATTACACAGCCCAAGGACCTGCATTGCTCTTGAGAGCAGACATGCTCCCCGAGGGGCTGAAGTGCCTCTCCTGAGAAGAGAACCTTGAGCGAGATGTCTACTGTCCTGCACCAGCCAGGGTTGGATTTCAAAGGACACTCACGCTCTTCCAGCCTTAGCCTTCCTCACCCCACAGTGTCTTGCTCACTCCTGGTCTCCTGCTTGCCTGAAAGAAGACATCATTAAACCCTGTCCTGCAAGTCAGTGGTGGGTGGGCACGCAGGTCTGTGCAGAGAAGCAGCCGGCAGCCCGTGCTGTACTTAAGAGCTGGAAGCTGCCTTTCTCCACGCCTCCCCTCGGGTCCATCTGCTGGCCTCCTGTCTGCCTGCGGTCACCGGTGGTTGAGACTCTGTTCAGTGCTAATGGATTTCAAACCCCCTGTCTCCAGTGAGAGACATCTCTATTGAGGGATGTTGATTCCAGTGCTTGGGGGAGCGGCTGGGCTGTGCAGACAGGACCAGAGCTGTGAATTAGAGAACATTTAATCCCGTACTTTGGTGATGGTAAGTGCTATGCACCCTGCTGCTGAAAGCCTGGGGTGAGGCAGTGGCTACACCCACCCTGTCCTGAAGTGGAGACTTCCTGGAATATCTACTCAAAGGTAAATTTTGTGGTGTTTCTCCTCCCAAGGATAGGATCTAAGGCTATAATGATGCAGAGAGCCTTGTCCTGGCTTCTGAAAGCACAGTGGCACTTTGACTGGGCACCACCACTCTGGACCCTGTGCTCAAGTTCCTGGGGTAATTTGTTCTCACAGCTTTTAGCCTGTCCTAAAGTTGGAGCTTATGTAGAAAAATAAAATTATAGAGATGCTCAAATTTTAGCTCATGCTGCTAAGCAGCAAGTGTGGACATCCCGAGGAGAAACATGGGGCCCAAGGTGCCATGGCATCCATGTCCCAGGGACTGCCAAGGGGGCTTGAGGGCCTCTGTGGGTGACAGTGTGATACATGTCAAAGCTAGAGAAGAGGTGATGTGAGACATGCTGAAGCAGGCAACCTTGCTTTTCTATTTGGTTTTTGCAGAGGAGAGAGGAGATAGGAGGTGGGAGAGTAGAGACAAGGTGAGGCGAGTGGACAGAGGAGAGGTTTTGTCTCTGTTGCAGCTTAACTAGAAGACCTTCCAGATCAGAATGGCTTAGGAAAAATGGGCTGAGGAAAGGCAGGCCCAGGGCTTGCATCCATCATTGCCTGGGGGACTCAGAAGGAGCTTTAATTGGAGATGAGAGCTTTTAAATTTAATTTTATCTGATATGAATCTTACATTTAAGAAAAGAGCCTCCTGTCTTACTGTCTGACAACATTTCTGGTGCTCACTTCATGTTTTTAATGCACCCTGCTGATTCCAGAAGCCCACGACAAATATCTACCAGAAGCACAGTGGGAGAGATCCAGCTGCAGTCTGTTACCAAGCAGATCAGTGAAGAGGTCTCTTCCTGACGGTGACACTCTGCAGTGTCATGGTTGCAGCTCAGAAAGCATTGGTAGCTGTCTCAGCCCTGTTCCCATTGCCTTTTTCTTGGACTTTAAGGACTTTTTGCTTACATGGCAATGTTTTGTAGGTCTGTCTTAAAATACAAGCTTGGTGCTTGGATTCTGCAGGGAGACGTGTGTTAGAGATCATTACGCTGAAAGATCGTGAGGATGGGAATCTGTCAGAGCTTTCGGGAGTGTTTTAACTTCTGGTTTTAATTTCTAACCCAAACTGATCACCATCTGCAGAGAATTTTCCGAGATTGTTTATTAATGGAACAAGTGTTTTCATGGTCAAAGCTGCTGCAGGGACTTCCTGGTGTTGCTGCCTGTGGCCGCACAGCAGAGGTGAATGGAGAGAGCCAGGAGGGCCCTGTGTTCCTGGTGGAGGAACCTTTAAACATCCAGCTTTATAAAAAAATGTTTCTGTGGCTGTTTTAACTGCACAGATATGAACTTGAATTCAGGTGCACTCCGTGCACTTCCCTTTGCTGGGGGACAAAGTACCCTGGACAAAGGACTCCTGCACGTCCGAACAACAGGCTTTTATCAAAGCGGAGAGTAGATATCTATTCCAGACTGATAGGAGCCTGGAGACGGCAGCTTGAAAAAGCATATCTTAGAATTTGTGCCTGCCCTTTGGATATTGCATACACATGGTATTTATATCCTCTGAATATAGGGGAATTGCTAAATATCAGAGGGCTCTACACATTGCCTGGCATCCTGGTAGTGCCGCCCTGAGTACACATCGCAAAGGGCTGTCTGTAATCCTACTCACAGAATCACAGAATGGTTTGGGTTGGAAGGGACCTTAAAGATCATCTAGTTCCAATCCGCCTGCCATGGGCAAGGATGTCACCCACTAGATCGCTAACTCAAGACAGTTTTACATATATACATATGTATATACACACATGTACGTATGTGTGTATAGGTGTGAGTACACATATATATTTATATACGTGTGTGTATGCATATGTGTGTATATATACACACATCCATACACATATACGTATACATATATATATGTATACATACTACACCCTTAAGTGGTGATTGCCAGCAGAGGGGTTTTGTCTGGATTAGAACGCAGCATGGGGGACAAGCGAGGGACCTGGCAAATAGGGCCAGTTCACACTCCAGTTAGAGCCATGATTTAATGCATAGCTCCTTTAGAGCTTTAATATTTACTAATGCCTAGATATTAGCGCAAATCCGTCCCTGGGTGCAGCTCCGGAGTTAAGGGGGGGGAGGGTTCGGTAGCTGCCGGGGGGTTTCCCGCCAGCTGCGGGGCGTGGAGACACGGTAGGCGCGGAAAGGGGGGGAGCCAGGGGCGGGCAAGGCCGGGAGAAGGGACGGCAGCAGAACGCGGGGCGGTGCAGAGAGCGCGGCGCAGGTGGGTCCAGCCTGAGGCGCGCACGGCTGCCCGTGCAGGGGTCGCGGTTCCTCTTACCCTTTCTCTCCCAGGGGCGAGGGGGAACGGGGAGGGGGCGGGAGTCGGAAAATCCGCCGCCTCTCCCACGCGGGGACCGCGTGGCACTGAAGGCGGCAAAAAAGCGGAGGAGGAGTTTACAGAGCGGGAGGGAGGCGGTGGTTTTCCATCCGCACCGGGGACAGAAGGCGCCGGAGCCGGCAGGCAGCGGGGGGCAGCGGTAGGCGCCCGCGTTCAAGGTATTGGCTCAAAGTCGCCGAGCTTTTGGCCATCCCGACTCCCTCCGAGGCTCCTCGCGGATTTTCGAAGCTGCCGGGTGCGTGGGTTCCTCGCCGGGACGCCTCGGAGGGAGCGGGCGGGTGTTCCAGTCTCAGGACCCGGCTCCAGAGCGTGGGGAGAGGCGGCGCGCAAGTCGCGGCTCGGAGTGGGGGTGTGCGGGTATGATGCTTAGATGCTGCTTTTTGGGACGGAGGATTTTCTTCCTTGCTACCTTGAACGGCAACTCCAAATCCCCTTTCATAGTTACTGCTGCAGGGAGAGCATGTGGTTTTGGGGATGTGAAGTGAAGCGTCCAGCATGGGGCTCTGGGGATGAGAAGTGCAGTGATGCTTTGATACCTGGGATGCTGGACTTTTCCAAGGGGTGTGTGCGGCGGTCCTCCGGCTGCAGAAATGCACATCCCTGCCGAGCTCTCGCCCATGTGCACGACGGTGTCTGCCAGCATGCCGCAGTCGGCGGATATTGTGAGGACCCGCTGGCAGGTGCGGGGGCAGGGTACCATGTGCTATTGGTGCGAGAAGCGGGGCAGAGCCTCCTTGTCTGGCAGAAAAACTGCTGGCCCGGGGTTGCTCCAGGTCCTGCTCAAGAAAATGCTCCCGTTAGCTCTGGGATGCTATGGAAGATTTCAGTGAATGAGTTTCTTTCCATTTCTGAGCAAACCATCAACGCTGATGGAAAGCCTGGTCCAGGCACGAGTGCCAAAAACTCCTGTAGAGCCCTTTTGTGCTGCCCTCCCCACCCCATAGTTAAATCTGAGCCTCACACCCGTGCTAGGTGCTAATACTGGCAAACTAATGCCATCCGTGCCTATACTCACTGCATTCCCATCTGCCTCTTGGGAATGGGCTGTGGAACTGTGGGCTGTGTGGGAAGGCAACAGCGGCCAAGCCCTAGAGCTGTGGGATGGCAGACAAGTTAGACTGTATCCTTGATCCCCAAGGCTAGGGGCTGCAGGAGGAATTTGTGCAGCTGTTGGCCACAGCTGGATGTGCTTCCCGGCTGCTCCAAAGCAGGAAGCAGCCAACCGGCCCCTCAGTTGCCTGTTGTGAGCAGACACAATTGAGGGACTTCTATGAATGCCGACACGGGAAATCCCACTCCCCTTCTGCACCTCATCCCAGCTTGGTGGCATTGTTTCCTTTCGCCAGCCCCGGCTGGGCAGCCTCAGGCTCCTTCAAGCCTACCTTCACTACAAAGCTATCTCAGGATGTGACTATGCAGGGATGATTTTCTCTTGGGTACACTGGTTGTCTGAGTGCAGCTCATGGGTCATTGATAGTGTCAGTCCAGTGTGCCCTCCAAAGCACTCCTGCTCCAGCCATTGCCTTTTGCTGGAAAAGACAGATAGGCTTGCTCTTGGCTCACCAAAAAGGTCTCCACAGAGCAAAGGCACTTTCTGTTCAGCACTGAGGGCTGTAGCTTTGGCCTCAGAGGATGGTTTGCTGCGTGGCTGTTCCTTCTGCAGCTAGTGCAGACAAGAGGTGGGAGCCTACACTATGCCACGTACCCGGAGTGAAGAGGCTGAAGAAATTCACTTCAGCTTGAATCAGCAAATGTAGTACCAGCACATAGGGCAGTATGGCACCTCCATCCTGCAGTTCCTTTTCTCCATTCCTCACCAAGCTGTTTAATTAACTACTGCCATCAATTCTCCAGCATGGCATCCCTCCTCTCATTATCTCGGGCTGGGAGGTATTATTGAGCCTCTTCCTCTTTGAAGATGAGCCATGGGCTTTGTTCTTGCCCTGGCATGACCTGTCTCATTCCTTGCTGTGGTCTGGGGGTAAGCCAGGGTGCGGAGGACAAGGCACCCGTTCACCCACTCCCGTGCTACACCTCCCTCACTCTGCCTGGCTTAATTCCCAGCTCCCCTTGCAGAGACAGGGCTTGGGGACCAGCTCACTGGGACAGAGGAAGCCCAGGACCACCTGCGTGCCCTGTCCAGATGGGAAGGCACCAGCTTTAGGAAGCCAGCAAACAGCTTCTGGTGCTTTCTCTGGAACACAGGCAGATCTTAGTTGGTTTTGTTCAATGTAACATCCAGACCTTTGGCAAGTGTTAAAGAAGTTGCAACCCTTGCTCTCATCAGCAGAGTGCTATTTGCCTGTGGTCCTTGCCAGCTCCATACTGACTCCATGGTGTAAACCTTGCTTACTTGCCTGCACCTTCCTGAGCCTCCCCAGCACCAACCTATGTCCTGAGGCATCTGCCAGCCCAGCACTGCACTGTTGGGGCTGCAGGACTGCCAGCTCTTGGAGTCACATCTCCCTGCTAACTCGTACTCAGCTGCCAGCAAGCTGAGGCACAAAGCACTGTGCAGAGTGAGCGACACACATTTGCAGGTGGGCAGGAGTCAGACTTTTACCAGCCACACAGCTATTAGGATTTGATTAAGCAGTGTGATACAGACTAATTGTTTCTTAGGTTAGCAGTATGCAAGATATGGGATGGGGAAAGAAGTGTGCAGAGGGGCAGGCCCTGGGTGGGTTTGGTTACATCAGGATGTGTGGTCTGGAGGGACTACAGTGCCCCAGCTGAGGCTGCAGCACAGTACTGCACCCCATGTTCCACTCTAGATTCTGCAGACGTGGTTTGGAGGCTGTAGATGGGCTCTGGGGTCCCCATATGGGAGCGGAGCTGTGATGCTGCATGAGGAATATGTTGAAGGGTTGTTGCTCCCATGAGACAAGGGAAGCTGTTGTGTAGGAATAAAACCAATAGTCCTTTATAACTTCATTGGTGATGGTGGTGGTGTGAAGAACATCACTGTTTTAACCTTTTGGTCCTGCTCTGGCTTGGAGCAGGCTTTCCCGGGTCTCACTGATCCCCAAGAAAAGGGAGGCTCAGATCTCTGGGTATATGTAGCTGTCATGCGCCGACTGTGACACAAATTGGTGAGCCTGGCATTCTGGGTGCAGTGCTCAAGGTTCTTTTTCAGTCTCTTGGTTAAGACGTGGGTAAGCATGGTGAGGCTTCATCTCCAGGAGACTGGCTTTCCTTGAGGCCAAAGGGGAGCAGAGACCTTTTGCCTGCCTGCTGGCTCATGCAGAAGAAGTCAACAGGAAATCAGGCAGATTTCCGCAGAGCCTTCTTGCCTTCTTCCCACCACATGACTGCCAGTGAGATTTGCTTTAGTTCAGTTCATTTAGGACTTGTCTGATAGGAAGGCACCTCACTGTGAAATTTCCAGCTGGAAATTCATGGAGTGAGCAGACCAGGAAGCTGCAGAGGGAGGAGGCAGGCAGGGGCTGGAGGTGAAGAGCAGGGAGGGATGTGGCTGGGTGGAGTGGAGCGGCAGGACCAGAGGGACGCGCAATCAGCCTCCTGCCCAGTGAGCAGCCTGCTCCTGCCACATACTGAGGCTCAGTCACGGCAGCAGGGCTGTGTCATCAGCCTTGCTGTGATGAGGGCGAGCCATCAACCTGAATGTGTACCTGCACCCCCAGACTGACACTGAAATGGCACCAGTCTCTTGCAAGGCTGCTGGGAGGAGAGGCATCCTGCCTGGGCCACCCTGCTTGGCTTCTCCCGCTGCTGCCCAAGCTGCAGCTCCCAACATGGTTCTCACTCCTGCCTGGTTCATCATGCCTAGCACAGCCACCCACTGATACCATGCAGGGACAGGGAGACAATTTATACCTGCAGCTGAGGCCTAGCTCACCTGTCTCAAGACAGTGAGGGCTTTGGAGTTTTGCTACAGGTTTGCTCATGGTCTTGGGAAACCCTCATGAGAGGAGCTCTCCTGTTCTAGGCTTGGGGATAACCCCTGGAGAACAGTTCAGGGAGGTAGGAGGGACTGGTGGCATGTCTCACTTCTGAGTCCTGGCCAAGGCTCAGGGTTGAAGGAGATGCCAGCCTTATCTGCCTTGCCTGCTCTGCCTGCAGTAGGCCTTGTCTTTGCCTGGTCGCAGGACCAAACTGGAGGCAATTCCATTTTTTATCCTCCCTCAGTGCTGTACCCTCAGCTCCCTGATGGACTGGATCTCTGCCCTACAGGGAGCCCACTGCTGCAGGATGCACACAGGACATGTGGTGCTTTCAGCCCATCAGAGTTTGTAGGTGTCGGGCTGTGGCTCAGGATGGCAGGGTTGGGTGGGTCTCCGTGGCGGTCTGAAGAGAGTGGGAACGTTATCCATTAACCACAGGAGGAGGCAGACCAACGGCAGCACAATGAAGCTATTATGAAGTGATCCACCCTATCCTTCAGCTTCTCCTTCCCGTCTTCACACCCACTACTCATGGCAACACAAGGCTGGTGTGTCTGCGTGGTGAACCACATCAGGACATTGATCTGCCAGTGCATTCCTGGAGGCAGCGGGTGTGGGGTGCTCAGGTGATGCAAGGCAGAATCCATGCCTTGCGGGGAGGGTGGTGAGAGAGCGGCTGAAGAGCACCACACTCCCCCTGCCTGGCTTCTGCAGCTGGGCTTGCTTCAAAAGTGGAGCCTTCAACCTGAGACAAAACCCAACATCAGTAAATAGCCTGGCCATCAATACAAACGCAGATTTTCTGCTACCAGCTGTCCCTCCCTTTCTTCCTTGTGGCTGTTAGGGGGATGCAATGTGTCAGAAGAGATTGCTTCAGCAGGGCTCAGCCTCTGGGCTCCCTGTTGCCCAGCATCACTGTGGGAGTGCATCAGCATCCCAGTGTGGTAAGACACACAGGTAAGCCCTGACAGGACATCTTGCTGGATGGCCAGCCCATCTCAACAGGGGTACGGTAACCTTAAGTCTCCCAGCAGGGCATCTAGAGCTGCCCTCATCTCCTCTGCTCCCCTCACTACCCTGGGGAGAGGCTGGGAGGCTGGTGGAGTCTGCTAGCCAATGTCAGTGGCTGCAAAGCGCTATTTCCACATGAGCAGAGCACTCGGTGGCTCTCATTCAGAGTTCTCTGTGCTTCCCTGAGGCATCCCTGAGGAGGGTCACAGTCCCAGGCAGGCTGGGATATCATAGCTGGGGCACACTGGGTGGTCGCTGGTTGCGCAGATGTAGCAGCACAGGCTGGGATTTGGGGGGGATGTGACTTGCTCTTTCCTGACTTGTGGTTGAGCCCATAATTGTTGGTTGTGTGGGAGACTCTGTTTTGACGGGATTTGGGCAGACACAGCGGTGAGCTCCCCACCTCCTGTTTGCTCTCTCTGCCTGATCCTACTCACATAAAGACTTTCCTGTTTGCCACGGTTTAGCCAAGGCCAATGCCAAGGGTGGGAGGTTTAGGTTCTGACTTATTTGCTCCAAAGGAAGTGTCCGCCTCGAGTCTTGCTTTGACTCCACATGTGAGACTTTAGTTCTGCCAGGCTGTTTGGGAAAGCTGAGTTATTCAGGGAGGAGGGAAGAGGGTGCCAGAGATGGTGCTTACGCCCTGGGTGTTTACTCCAAGTCCTTTGCTTGATCTGTGCCACTGACGGCATGCTGCCTCCTTGGCTTTCCATTCCTTGGACCACAGACAGTGTGCTGCCCACACAGCTCTTCTGTGTCTGCATAGAGCAGGGATATGGCAAACCCAGCTCTCAGCAGGCAGCATCTTCCCCTTAGCCCAATTTAAAATCAGCTGGGAAACGTACAAGTGTGTGTGGCTCCTCAAGTCCCTCCGACTCCTGGGACTTCTAGGGACAGCTTTATCCCACTGTTAGGAGATGGCTGTAGCTTTGGAAGTGACTGGAATTGGGCATGTGGCACAAGCAAACCCAGATAGGGCATCCATCCCTTCTGCCTCCATTTGTTTCTGGGGATTGTGGGGTGCCCCCTGGCTGGGATAAAGAGGGTTTTTGAGGTGTGGGGGTGACAGACACTCCTGTTTCCTGGAGCAGAGCCATTGTATCCATTGTGAAATAGCTGCATTTAGCAGCTGAAGTCTGTTTGGAGTTTGCGAGATGCTGTGGCTGTCCAGGCAGTGAGCAGGATCTTGGCAGGACAGGCGGCTGGCAGAGAGACCACATCGGATGGTGATGGGTCCCAAAACCTGCTTCTGTGCTCACCATCCCCTTTCTCAGTAGGGCTGCAGACATTTCATGGCAAAAGCAGTGGTCAGCCAGGGCCCCTGTTCTGAGCTGGCCTACAGGCAAAAGGCCACTTTGGTTTCCGGAGACCCAAAATAGCCCATGTATTTCTGTCCTGGCCACCAGGCACAGCTGATGTGCAGAGGATGGAGACAACCTTGACTTGCCGCAGGCTGGTGGTGGTTGGTCCCAGTGTGCCTGTCCCACCTTCTGCCCAGGGGCTGCTGCTCAGCTGGGAGGAATTGCCCCTCCAAATTGTGGGAGCTGGGGAGGTGGTGACACCAGGGGAAGATTGTGTTGTTCTGGCTCTGTTTTCACTCTTCTGTCGTCCACTAAATTGGAAGCAGCTGTGCAGCCTGGACCAGTCTCTGAAAAACAGCTGGGGGGGGTAAAATGACCTCTGCCCTTGAGCCAGTCTCCCAGCAGGGCTGGCAGCCTGCTGTAAACTTTCTCTGCTGGGTTGTCTGGGTGCAGGGACAAGGCTCGCTCCATCCAGCCCTGGGGATGCTCTCTCACCCCCTCAGGGGTCAGCAGTTCAGCAGCTCCCACTGGGTTTGGGTAGCTCTTGTCTGCCGAGGGTGCTGGCAGCTGGCAGCTCCGTGCCTTTGCATCTGGCTCCATATAGGAAGGAGCTGGAGCTGGAAGGATGGCCTCTCTCCTGGGAGGTGAAGATGCTGTGAGATGCAGGAGGTGGCTGGGTGGCAGCAGGCAGGGGGATGCTACAAGCAGGTACTCTTACTGCTGGTTGGCAGCCAGCTTTTCCTGCCCTTCCAGAAAGCATCACTGTTTGGGGATGAGTGAGTGAGTCCTGGGCTCAGACTCTCCTGAGGAAAAGAGTGGCATTTGGGGGTGGAGAGTGGTTAAGCTGAGCCCTCTAAGCCTCCTCTGTCAAGGGCTCTGCATGGAGGGCCTCCATGCATAGTTTGGGGAAGAATTTACAGGGACTTTTGAACTTGCCAATAATTTCACAGCCCCTCCTGTCTTGCCTTTCACTGCAGGACTGTTTTGAGGACCTCCTGGCTGGAATGTAAGCTGTCCCCATCCTTCTCCTTCAGACCCTCAACTGCAGGTTTCTTCATGCTCAGCTCCCTTATGTCGTTCCTGGCGTGACTCCTTCCTGGGTCTGCCAGCTCTGAGGTCAGTCCTGGGGCCGAGAATACAAAGCAGTGATGGAGGAATCATCTTCACTCTACATCCCAGCACCCTAGTGGCCACCAGTGGCAGGTGTCCTCCTGCAGTCCTGCTCTCCCCCTCCAGTACTGCTCCCCAAGCAGTGACCTTGGGGTAGTCATGTGTTGCTGATAGATAAAGCCCTTCCCTCCCAAGCCCAGGAGAAGGCAGGGTATGAAGAAACATATATTACTCCTCTTTCATTCCCTGGCCATGGGACTCTATCTGCTGGGGTTTTTTCACATGCATTCACGGAGTCCTTATCTTCAGACTTGTCTGGCTATGAGCTGTTTTGCTCTCATGCTGTTTTGTTGTGTGCTTTCTCTTTAGGTGTCTCACCTTCACTCCTCTCAGCTGCAGACATGAGGGGGAAATGGGGACATGGTCCTGCGTGCTTTAGCTGCTGCCCAAGGTGTGGCTGACTGAGATACCATCTGTACAGATATAGGCGGGGATTCCTCTTGAGCAAGCCTGAATTGACTGGGGGAAAGTACTAAAGCAAAAGAGGTGCATCAGATAGCCATGCCCCTGGGGGTCTTACCTGAACTCTGCCCCAGCCCATCAGAGAGCATCCCTCTTCCCACCTGACTGGGTGAAAATAAGGAGTGTCACCTGCCTGTTGGAGAGGCAGGCTGCAGGCAGGCAGGCAGGAGCCAGAACTGCGCCTTCTGCTGTGGCGTGATTGGGATTGCTTTTATCTTCTGTGCATGGCTGTCCTGGCATTTGGTGGGCCTGTGCCACCACTGCATCAAGCCCCAGGTTCCTCCATGCAAGGAGGACCCGCTCCCAGCTTGGGGCTGCCTCTGGCTGCTCCTTGTGCTCCCAGCTGATTTTTACATTAAAGCTGTCCAGTTGTTCTCCACAGGGGTCCTGTAAGGTTTTCTCCATTTGGAAGCGGAAACATAGCTTCCTGCCATTGTCCTTCCCACTGCAGCCCCCAGGTCAATCCCAGGGGAGCACCCCTTTCTGCAGCACTGCCCTCCCTGTGGCCCCTGGGCAGCACCTCCACTGGCCACTGGACCCCTGGGGGGCTTGGACCAGTCTTGTGGACATGGGCTGTGAGGCTCTGCCTGCTGCAGAGGATGCCGGGAGAGCATGAAGGTCTGGAGTGAGGGATCCCTGGGCTCTCCCCAAGTCCATGGTGGTCCCACGGGAAGCCGTGGCCAGGTGTTGAGAGCTTGGTGTGAGCTTCTGTGCATGCCCGTAGTGCATCACCCTCTGCCCCTCCCCATCTCCCTGCAGCTCCTGGAGGTGCTGAAACCTGTCTGGAAGCACTGTCCAGGTCCTGGAGGTAGTTCGTGTCTGGGTTTGGAGGTTTTGCAGCTGCACTGGCCTGAGCAAATCCCTCCCTCTGCCCTTGGGAGAAAGGGTTTTCGTTTTTCTAAATTTCCAACAAACTGAGTCTGAACCTAGCCCTAGAAAAATATGCCTCCCAAGAAGCAGCTCAGGGTTGTGGCTTGGAGGGGACAGTCTTCTTCCCTGGGAAGAGTGGCCTGAGTGGGTGCCATCAAGGAAAACAGCTTCTCAGAAGAGCCCCTGTGAATCCTGTCTCTGCAAACAGTCTCCTGAGATCAACTTATCTCTCCTCCTCTGACGCCTGCTCAGAAATGATGTCCCTCCCTTAGCTCCTGCCCCCCTGCTTCCTGCCCCAGGCACTGTATCTCCTCCTGTACCTCCAAACCACCGGCCTTGGAACAGGCAGCTTGCAGGGCTTTTCCTGCCTCTCCCAAGGATGCATCATCCCTGTAGTCCTGTGGCCTGAAGTGACCAGGAGCAAGGGGTTGGGATCACCCTGCCCTTCTGGTAAGCTTCTTGCTGTTACATTACAATGTCCCCCTGCAAGCGTTTGATGGGACACTGGGCAGGAGAACCCATCTCTGCTCCAGGGAGATTGTGTGGGTGCCTGGAGGGGTTTTCCCTGGCCAAGTACGAAGTTGTGCCTGGGCTTGGGCACTCGCCATGTGGTGAGGAGAGAGGTGTGTGGGTTCATTGTGGGCCTAGCATTGCTAAGGACCTCTCAATGGTGTTTCGCCAGTGATATGTCAAGGCTGGAAACCCACTCAGCAGCCCCGCTGGGGATGTGGATACCCAGGGCTTCATGGGGCTCAGTAGTGGTTGGAAGAGTCCCAGCTGCGTCACCTGGGGTAGTTTTAGGACTGGCTCTGCCCCACCACTGCCCTTTCCCTGGTGGGATGCCCTTCGGGACAGTACTGGAGTCTCAGCAGGCCCTAGGGAATTTGCTGCCCAGCCAGATCGCTTTACCTGCTGGGGGCAAGGGCCCCCAGGGAGCCTCTCAGGGCTCCTTGAACTCTCTAGATAAGGGACTTTGCAGCCGGCTGGTGTGTGCAGTTCAAAACACACCGCAGGGCTCAATGCTCCCCCCCTGCCAGCCGGCAGCCGAGATAACAGCGGGTGCTGGGAGTGGGGTCAGTATCCGCAGCTTCTGCTCTGTGAGGTGTTTGCGTGGTGGCTGCTAGTGCTGCAAGCCTGAAGGCAGAGGGGGTCTAGAACTGCCTCTCCTTTTGCCTGTGGAGAACTGAAGAGAACCAGGTGAAGCAGGTCAGAAATGTTGTCCAGGGACCCTCACTGTGTGGGGTGAGGGTGCGGCACAGGGTGCCTTGCGGGAGGTTTGTTTTTCATTGGCCAAGCTCTGGCAATGCAGAGGAGTTTGTCTGTAAACAGCAAGGCAAGGGAGAAGGCAGAAATACCCCCTTCCTGCTCCCCTGCTAAGCCCCCTCAGGATGCAGGCATGGGGCAGTGCTGGGGGAGCAGATGGCACCGCAAGGCTGTTTCCTGAGAGGCAGAAAGGAGTAGAATAATAGGAAGTGCTATCAGCTCACTGATATAAACTGCTCACAAAGCACTCCAAGAGTAGGAAACCTGCTGCAGGCCATTTGAGGGATGGGGGATTGGAGGAAGAGACTCCATAGCAGAAAAGCCAGTTGAAGCTTTTGCCTCTCTGTTCGCTCCACAAGAGCCTGAGCAGTTTCTTCCACCTTCTTTTGAGGGGCTTCTCAGAGCATCTGCAGAGGAAAAGTTAGAAAGCAAAGGGAAACAGCAACAAGTGGCTCGGGCCAAGCAATGTTCCCCTGAAGGAAAGGGAGGGTGAAGCAGCTGTCCATCACGTGTGGCCTCTGGTCATTCACAACTGCTCCAGCCCCCAGGGACTGGGAGGGGGGAACGATGTGACGTTTGTTTCTAAGAAGGGCTAGAGGGGAACTTCAGAGAAAAGCTGACTGCTGGATCTGCTGTGTGTCCTGAGTGTCTGTGCAGGGCAGGGTCTGTGGGCAAGGGAAGCTCCTGCCAAAGGGCCCCCAAGACTGGAGCAACACTTCATAGGGACTCTGGGCTCATAGTGCCCATGCTGCTTCCCAAAAAGAATGCCAGCCAGCTTTCAGCCCTGTTTTTAAGGGAACTTGCTGGTCAAGAGAGGAGGTCCTTACATGGCTCTGTAATTAGTATGAAAACAGGAAGGACGGTGTAGGAGTCAGCAGTCAATTTTTGCAGTAAAAGGAGATCTCTGCATTGGTCCCATGTTTTTTCAACACGCTCGTGACCTGAAAAAGGGAATGAGCAATGAGATGTCAGGGCTTTGATGAGGTGATTGGATTACTCAGGTTCATGGGGACAAGTGCCAGCTAGGAAAGAGTACTGACAACAATTACAACACCAGGAAGTAGGCAGATGAAATTCAGTATAGATAAATATCAAGTGATAGATGAGGGAGGGAGAGAAAAGGCCCCAAATCCACAAACAAGACTGTGCTCTCAGCTGGCCACTCGCAGCAAGGCCTGGAGCTATTTCAGATGGCTTGGTGTGCGTAAAAACACAAATCGAATCATCTTTGTGAATGATAGAGCAGAAAGAAAGCAGGAAAGCCTTGTGCCACTCTTCAAATTGGTGTCTCACCCCTGCACAGTCCCTGTGTGCCCTGGCACCAGCATCTCTGGAAGAGTTGAGGGGAGCTGGGGAAAGTTTAGAGAAAAGCAACAAGGAGGACTGAAGGCGTGGAGCCATGCCTGAGTGACTAAGTGAGCTAGAATTTCTGTTTGGAAAATGTGCTGTTGGGTGGATACAATCCAGGTCTGTAAAGCCGCCACTCCAATGTTCATCCACCCTTTGATGTCGAGGGTGAGGGAGCCTTGGCTGAGGCCCTGCGTCCAAGGGGAGCTGCTGCCCCCTCTCAGAAGCTCCCGAGTTAAAGGGGGAAGTCGTATTTCACAGAAGCGAAACCCGCCATGGGCTGCAATGCATGTGAACAGCATGTCCCTTGCAGCTTGGAGGCTGGGGAACAGTTGGGGAGTAGGGATATGCGTGTGCCACTTTTACCTTTTCCTGGCATCTGCTTTTTCCTTTGATGGAGACCAGCCTTTGAGCCAGATCGGCCTCTGCTTTGACCCCCGGTACCTGCCTGCCCTTATTTTGGGAGGGTTTGCCTTTATCTCAGCACCGCGGTAATGGTGCACAACTGCACACACTCATACTTCTTGTGAAATACAAGCATGTACCTCACAGCTGGTGGCTGAAGGTGGAGGCGGGCAGGACGCTGCCCAGAAGGCTGGTTCCCTGGACCCCTGGCACAAGGTAGGAGGATCCGTGGGCAGCGTGGTCAGAGTTCAGGCACGCACTTGAAATCTCATGAAATGGGCAGTCTTGGAGTGTTTCCCATCCTCCAGCAGCATAATGGGCATCAGAGCTTCATGTGATTTACATCCCTGTGCAGGGTTGTTCTGTCCCTTCAGGTAAACCTTGATGGGCCTCCAGATCACTCTTCCTGCCAGGAGGACTCCGGTGTGCCCAGTGGACAGGCAGATGTAGGGGATGGGGTGTAGGTTGGTGAGGCAACTGGCCCTGTCCCATCTTGGATGTACTTGGAGGAAGTACTGACCTTATGCCTGCAAAGTGATCCCCATACAAGTGGTGTCAGGAGGACATGAGGTGCTTGCCACTGAGTCTGCTGGCAACCTCTTGGCTAGGGACAACAAGGACACTGCTACACTTGGTGTTGTGTAAAGGGCTTTTCTTGAAAGAGCTGGTGTTTCTGGATATAAACCCATAGCATGCCTACATGGCACCATGGAATTGCTCTGGAGTGGGAAGCCAAGCATGCACTGTGCTTGCCTTCAGTGAAGGCATCAGGAGCATGGGAAAAGGCACTGCATGGAAAGGGAGAGATGGGGAAGTGTCTGAAGCTGACAAATGCCTCCCTGCAGGTGTGGCTGTCCTGCAGTGCGGGTTTTTCCACAGAGGTTAGGCAATTTTGGTGACAGCTGGCCCTGATGTCAGCTCCCAGGGCTTGGCTGGCAGTGGGACTGTGTGTGGCCCAATACCACAGGTGTCACTTAGCATCTGTCATGGCCTTTGCATGGCATGAATTGGCAATTAAAATTGTGCCATCTCTTTTTTGTACCTGCTCAAAGGTGCAAGCCTGTGATTTGTTAAAGCCACTCCTTGTGATCTTCCGCTTACACATCACTTTTGTGGGGATAAGACAGACTGCTCTGTGCCCAGGATCAAAAGAGATGTCCTTATGCCAAGGCCCCACATCGCTCCTCCTTTTTCCTGTCCCTTAGGATGTGCAGCCACCAAGCTGGTGGCTCAGCTAAACACCAACAGACTCCTCTGGGAGGTGGTTAGAGCTGTGCTGCGCCGGCTGGAGAGTTGGCTTCTATTCCCATGTCCCATAGGGTAGGGCTGCTCCCCCCCCCCCGTGGGAGCAGGGCTGCCACCTGTTGCTGGTGTTGGTTCATGTGACCTTTTCTGTTTTGGGGTTGTTTGTAACAGCCAGCGGCTGGAAGTGTTTCCTGCTGTAATGACTGCTGACCCGTGAACCCTTTGGCAGGCACTGTCTCTTTGTGGAAAAAATTAGGAGGCACTTAGCAAAGTGAGATAGAAAACAAACATAGCAGGCAGGAGAGTGCGGCTGGGCAGTGCCTGCCAAGGAGGCTGGGCTCCTGACATGGGGATGTGGGCACTCTCCAGGCGGAAGCAGGAGGCGGTGGGAAAGCAGCATGCAGGAATGCTCTGCCCCAGCACCCTCCAGAGTCCTACTCCGGTCCCCCCCGCCCCCTTCCTTCTCAACGCCCCCAGCTCCTGCCATCTCCTCCATGGCACTCTTCCCTTCCTCCCTTCCCTGGACGCCTGGGCAGTGTGTGGTACCACACACTTGGGCTGTGTGCCAGCTGTGGTACCTGATACCTCTTCTCCTCTTCCACGGATGCCACTAGACCCATAGGGCTCCAGCCCGTGTGACTTGAGCCAGGACCTGACATTCTAAGAACAGGGGAGTGTGGAAGCAGGGGAACACGCTGCCTTCAAATACTCCGAACACGGGGCTTGTGCTGTCTCTGTCCTCTCTCCCCAGGTATGTCTGTGGGGTCAGTCCCTGTCCCTGTTTCCTGGGACACTGATGTGACATGGTGGGGGCTGGAAGAGGGGCAAGGGGCTTGTACAGGCAAGGAGCAGCATGTTGAGGGCTTGCTGGGAACCAGCTGGGGGAGCTGGGGTTCTCCTGCCTCTTTTGGGTTGAGATCTGTTTGCTTGGAGACAAGCAGTGGCCCTGGTAGGGTTTCCATGTGCGATGTGGTGGCAGTTTTGCTTGCAGATTCCTCTGCTAATCCCGGGCTAGGGCTTGGGGTGTCTCTTCCCCAGAGGCACTGGCAGGCTGCCGCGAGGGGATTTTGGGATGTTTTCTCTGGAAGCCCGGATGGCTCACAAGGGCAAGGCAGGAGCTGTCATGCTCCCAAGCTGTCTGCATGAGAAGGGAGGGGAGTGGTGCTGCAGATGGCTCTGACATCAACAGGGTGGCACCTGTCGGGTTGGCAGGGCTCTCAATCCTGTGCAGGCGTACTGTCGTCCTGCTCTGGCTTTCCCAAGCAGCCAAGGGGCTTCCCAAATGCCTCTCCACATCCTGCCGGCTGTGTTTTGGCTCCATCATAGCTCAGGCTCCCCAGCCTGCAGGACCGCACCGCGGGAGGAGGCGATCTGTGTCCGGTACCACACGGGCACCTGTGCCAGGGGACGGGCTGCGCTGCCTTCAGCGCATGCAGGGGCTGGCACGAACTACAGATCCCAGCATGCTGCTGGCTGCCTGCCTCCTCCTCCGCCCCAGCTGGCAGGGCGCAGGCAGGGATGCTGCAGGCGGCGGCAGAGCAGGCGGCCGGCGGGCATGTCCCGGGAGGGCCGGGGACACAGCACCGGCAGCCCCACTGCAGGTGAAGCCCTGGGAGAAGTGCTGGAGCACCCCATGCGGCGCCGCCCGGACTGGAAAAGAACAAGGCAGGGCTGCGGCTTCTCCAGGGCGGTTAATCCTGCTTTGCCCTGGGAAAGGCGGGTCTAGGGAGGGAAGGTCCCTTCTCTGGGCTCCGGAGACTGCATCTCTGGGGTTGTTTGCCGGGAGAGTGATGCCTGAGCAGTGCAGGGGCTCGGCAGGTGGTGATGGTGATGGGAAAAAGGAGTGGTGGGTGCCAGGGAGGGGACAGCAGTGCCAGGAACGCCCTTGGCTTTTCAAGGTGACCCAGGAAAGGGCTGTGAGAGCCCCAGGGAAGTGGAATTGAATGGAAATGGGGGATTTGCGTGGTTCTGGACGGAGAGGCTGCTGATTTAAATGTGTCTTTTGTGCTGCCAAGCCCTAGGCGTTGGAGGGAGGTGAGGAGGGCAGGGCAGGGGGGGCAGACACAGCCCACTGCGCACATGTTTCACTCACAGCTCCAGGATTGGGGACACAGAGCTGCAGGCTCACAAATCCTTTAAGAGCCTGCTGTGAGCAGCCGGCATGAGCAGCCTGGGCACCTCAGGAAAGCAGTTTCCTTTTGGAGGGAAGGCTTGATGTGCCAGCCAGCAGACTAAGGCTATGTATCACAGCCCCTTGGCTGAAGGACTCTGAGCCACAGGTTTCCAAAACTCCTGTGCTGTGCTCTCATCATTTGCTAGGTTGGTGTTTGGCTCCCAGTACTGTGGAGCACTTAGCTGGCAAGATGGATTGGGGTTAAAACCAGTACTGCCCCTACCTGGCTCGTGTCCCTCACTCTCCCATAAAATCTTCTCTTTGCTTTCCAGACGGAGAGCAGCAACAAGACTTGCTGGGACCTGTGCTGACTCTTGCCACACAAGATGACAGCAAGGGACGGGCCCCAAGATAGGTAATGCCGGGTTCTGATGTAAGGTGTGGGGGCACATCCAGGATACTAGGAGGCGAGGGAGGACAAGGAGACCCAGCATCTGGGGGGACGACCACTCCTTCATGCTCACTGGGCTACCAAGCTGTCCCTTCTCTCTCAGCTTTTCCATAGCAAATAGCCTGTAAACAGTCCCTTGTGCCGGGACATGCCTGGGGAGCCTGACTCCCTCCCGCATCTGGTGATGTCTGCTGTGTATCTGGGTGCCACATGCTAAGGAGCATCCAGCCTCCCTCTGCCTTTGTACCATGTTGGGAAGGGCCTCCCACAGCCCCTCTGCAGTGCTACATCTCCTCCAGCAGCCCAGGCTAGCAGGAGCTGTGGGGCAGGGGAATAAATATCATCCTCCCTCCTCCTCCTGATGACTCCCGCTGTGGGGCTAGAGACAGTCAGAAGCGATGCCTGTCCACTACCCTGCCCAGCATTTCCCTCCAAACTGCTCTGTCCCCTCCACAGGTACAAGGCTGTCTGGCTGATCTTCTTCATCCTCGGCCTGGGAACACTGCTGCCATGGAATTTCTTTATGACCGCCAGGGAGGTGAGGGCTTCCCTCTGTTGTCCATGATACTAATTGTCCCCTGTCATGTTGAAGGACCATGGTATAGGTGTGTCAACAAGGCACAGCGTAGAGCTTCTGTGTTGGCATGCAGGGGATACAAGCATGTGTGACCTGGGTGGGACAAGTGGCACTGAGGCGGCAGAAGGGATGAGCGTGGGTCCAGAGGAAGGATAAGGGTGGTCTGCGTGTGCTAGGGGGAGGCCTCGCAGAACCTCAGCCTCACCAGGCTCCTTCCCTTGCAGTACTTCATCAGCCGCCTTAAGGACCAGGAGGAGATGAGCCATGTCAGGAACCAGACCTCCCAACCCTCCTACCTGGAGTCCATGTTTGACAACTTCATGACTCTCTGCGCCATGGTGCCCCTCCTCATCTTCACCTGCCTCAACTCCTTCATCCACCAGCGGTGAGCCTTGCCCTGTCCTTGCCCCTGCCAGCCCCCATAGGGCTTCCCAGCCCTGGCCTGTCCTCCTGCCCCAGCACTGAGCCAAGCCGCAGCCTGATCAGTCAGGTCAAAGGCAAAACACCCATCTCCTGTCGTAAGGTTTGGCTGCAATTCCTACAGGAGAGCTCGGTTTCAGCCTCACAGGCTTTTGCAGGGGTGGGTTTTCCTGACTGATACCCTCTTTTGCAGGATTCCCCAGCAGATTCGCATCTCGGGCAGCCTGGTGGCCATTGGGCTGGTGTTTTTAGTCACAGCAATCATGGTGAAGGTCCCCATGGACCCTCTTCCCTTCTTTGTCTTTACCATGATCAGCATCGTCTTCATCAACTGTGAGTGGAGCAGGGGGGAAGGAAGGGGGCACAGCCCCATGGCTAGGGTTGATCCCTCTGGGAGGAAAGCATGAACCTCAGTGTGGGAGAGCCAAGGAGAAGGGGGGCTTGCCTTGCCTCACAGGGCAGGGGCCTTGGCTCCCCACAGAGATGTGGTCCATCCTTGCCATTGGTTTCTCATTTCTGCTTATCGTTTCCCTTCACAGCCTTTGGCGCTATTCTCCAGGGCAGCCTCTTTGGACTGGCAGGGCTCCTGCCTGCCAGCTACACAGCCCCCATCATGAGTGGGCAGGGCTTGGCGGGCACCTTTGCTGCTTTGGCGATGATCTTCAGTATTGCCAGTGAGTAATCCCTGCCCTGCAGGTGACGGGGCCTTCCCAGAGGACTGCTGTCACAGGATTTGCTGAGGTCATGCTGCAGGATTTTGTGGGAGATGACAGCAGGGCTCCTCTCAGGGCTCCTCTCAACCCTCATCATCTTTTTCCTTTTTCTCCCATCCCTCTCTTCCTGTGCCTTCAGTTGGTGCCCAGCAACCCGAGAGCTTCATCGGTTACTTCACCACGGCCTGTGTGGCGATCGTGCTGGCAATCTTCTCCTACATCATTCTGCCTCGCATGGTGAGACTGTTGTCCTGGTGGGGAAGGATGTGGGGACATGGGACCTTTGCACATCCCAGCACAAGAACTGTGGCCCGCTAGTACCCCACTCGTGGCTCCTACCAGCCTCTACCTCCTGTAGAGGCTGGCAGCCCCTGGCAGCCTTGTTTCCACATGCATGAATGAGTCCTCCATGCTGTCTCTCTCCAGGATTTCTTCCGATACTACTCCATGAAGGACAAGACAGAGTACCGTGTGTACAATGCAGAGCTGGAGACCAAGAGAGACCTGATTAAGAAAGGTGAGGGGCTGAGAGGAGGAAGAGAAATGAAAAAGAGGAAGAGCTGAAAGAAAGAATGAGACAGAAGGACTGAATTAGATCTCAGTCTGCTAAGCGCTATTTGTGTCTCTCCCTGCAGATGAGAATGGGATGGAGCAGAGTAACTCAAAGGTCATCCCTATCCACAACCCTGATGAGAAGCCCTCCGTTGTTGCTATTTTTAAGAAGGTCTGTGTGTTGCCAGCAAGCCTTGCCCTGCCCTTCTTTTCAGAATGGGCAAAGGTGTAGGAGAGCATGGGGATAGGAGACCAGCCCAGCACTGGTCCCTTGCCCTGTGTTTGGTACCAGCATCTTTCTTTTATCTGCCCAGCTCTGGGTCATGGCTCTGTCTGTCTGCTTCGTCTTCACTGTCACCATCGGCGTCTTTCCTGCCATCACAGCTAAGGTGTCCACTGTCCTCGGAAAGGGAAACACATGGGGTAAGTGTGCCAGGGATGGGGTGAGATAGGAGAAAGCTGGAAACAAGCTAAATGGTAGAAAAGAAAGTGGGGCTTGAAGTAGCAGGTATGTGTGGTGGGGTGACCCTGGCTGGATGCCAGGTGCCCACCGAAGCCACTCCAACACTCCCCTTCACAGCTGGACAGGTAGAGAAAATATGACGAAAGGCTCCTGGGTCAAGATAAGGACACTGAGAGATCACTCACCGATTACTGTCACAGGAAAAACAGATTCACCTTGGGGAAAATTAATTTATTTTATTACCAATCAAATCAGAGCAGGATAATGAAAAATAAAACCTAAATCTTAAAATGCCTTCTACCCATCCCTCCCTTCTTCCCAGGCTTAACTATATGCACAATTTCTTTGCCTTTTGCCCCTGCAACAGTGCAGGGAAACAGGGAATGAGGATTGTGGTCAGTTCACCACACATTTTTTCTGCTGCTGCTTCCTCCTCAGGGGAAGGACACCTCCCACTCTTTCCCTGCTCCACTGTGGGGACCCTCCCATGGGAGACAGTCCTTCATAAACTCCAATGTGAGTCTTTCCCGTGGGCCACAGTTCTTCATGAACTGCTCCAGCTTGAGTCCTTTCCATGGGGTGCAGTCCTTCAGGAACAGGCCGCTCCAGTGTGGGTCCCCTGTAGGGCCACAAGTCCTGCCAGCAAATCTGCTTCAGCATGGGGTCTTCCACAGGCTGTAGGTGGATATCTGCTCCACTATGGACCTCCGTGGACTGCAGGGGGACAGCCTGCCTCACCGTGGTCTTCACTAAGGGCTGCACGGAAATTTCTGCTCTGATGTCTGGCTTCTCCCCCTCCTTTTCCACGGGCCTTGGTGTCTGCAGAGCTGTTTCGCTCACATATTCTCACTTCTCTCTCAAGCTGCAATTGCACATGTTGAGGTTTTTTTCCCCTTCTTAAGTATGTTACCCCACAGGCACTACTACTGTTACTGATGGGCTTGGCCTTGGCCAGCAGTGGGTCCATTTTGGAGCCAGCTGGCATTGGCTCTGTGAGACATGGGGGAAGTTTCTGGCAGCTTCTCACAGAAGTTGCCCTTGTAGCTCCACTGCTACCAAAACCTTGCCACACAAACCCAATACAGTATGCCTGAGGGGAAGAGGAAACCACTGTGCATGATGGTTTGGATGTGGACACCAGCCTAGCTGCGAGAGCATTGCAGACTTTAGTGGGAAACTGGGAGAACCTAGACCTGAAAGACAGTCTCTGTGCAACTGGCATGAGGGGCTGGGGCATGCTGAGCTCATCACTGCCCTCTTCTCCCCTTTCTGCAGGTCTCTACTTCATTCCTGTCTCCTGCTTCCTTCTCTTTAATGTCTTTGACTGGACGGGACGGAGTCTCACTGCCCTCTTCACGTGGGTAAGTGTGGGGCAGGGAGCAAATGCCCAGGCAGTCTTCATCCCCAAGTCCCTCAGCCAGGGCCCTCACTGGGGCTGCCACCTGTGCCTTGGAGCAGGAAGGAGGTGCAGAGCTGACTCCCGCTTTAAGTCCTAAGCAGAGATTTATGGGTCAGAGCTGACAACCACAGTGTTGTTCTGTCCTCCCACCTCTCTTTCAGCATGGCTTGGATGAAGCTGCCTTCTCTATTTCAGCCTCTTTGTAAACAAACCTTCACTCCAGCTATGCAAACAGCGAGACAGGACGGCGACGGGGAAGAGGGTGAAAGACAGGGCAGCCCAAAATAAAACCTCTGGCCTCAGCATAGGACACAGCTGCTTCAAAGACCCTTGTCCTGGGAGCAGGGCAGAGCCATGCCATACGGGTCACAGAGCTGTCCCCTGCCACATCCCCTTGCTTTCATCTCCCCAGGCTGGGTGAGGAAGGGGGCTGTCCTGTCTGGGTCTTTTCCTGCCCCTTCACCCACTCTCCAAGCACTGTTTCCCCCGTATTGTTCAGGCTGTTTGTTTAGAGAAGGTCTTCAGGACCATGTGCCATAGGGTCTGCCCAGGCCTGACTTCCCTGCAGCCTGGAGCTGCTTCTCCCCTGGCCATCACTGCTGGCTGCCCTTGGCCTTGGCCATGAGCCGCCTTGCCTGGTGTCCAGGCCGCAGCCTCTGTGGTGGGATGATCCAGCAGGAGATGTTTCCAAAACAAGTGTGTGGAAAGTCTGACTGCATGTGGTTCGGGCCTCATTTCCCTGGTTGGGGCCCCGCTCGCTCCTTTTCTCCTCCTCAAACAGGAGAGGCAGCTGTTGTCACCATTTTGCCCCATAGGCATGGCAGCTGGCCTAACCTCAGCTTCCTCCTGTGCTCATGAAGTGTCCTGTGGCCACGCCAGCCCAGCAGCTTCCAAAGCAGCTAGAGGGTCTCTCCTGACCTCAGACCAGTGAGCCCTGCGACCAGTGAGCCTGTCTCGTGTCAGGGGCTGCCTTGGTCCCAGCTGCAGGGACAACACAGCGGGATGGTGTCTCCTTATTTGTCCCAGTCTCAGTTGTCCAGGAACTCTGGTAGGATCCAAGGAGACTAACTTGGTCCATGAGTTTCCCACCACATTCCAAAACATCCCCAGCATAATCCCTTTCCCAGATTGCTGGATCTTGCCCTGCTTGGCTGGGGGATGGTGTAGGAGGCTGAAGAGCTGGTTAAAGCCCAGTTTGCAGGCACTAAGGTGCCAGAAGGGACTTACCTCAGCCAGCCTTGTCCTGCACGGTGGTTCACTGCATGAGCGTGCACAAGGCTCTCCTGCCTGCGTGCCCATTGCCAGCAAGGGCTTAGCAGTCACCCACAGACCCAGCTCAGTATTTTAGCCCTAGTGCTGCTGCTCTCCAAGTTGTCTGGGACAGGGCTTTCAGACCAGGCAGGACCTCCTTACCACAGCAGGTGGTGATGCTCAGACTTCTTGTAGCAGAGAAAGTCTCTCAGCAACTTTTCCATCTCAGTGGCTCCTTTGCAGCCCTGGCACAGTAGGGACAGCCTCTGTATAGCTCCTGCCGGCATGCCACGGCATGAGGAATGCCCACTCCTCAGCTGCTCAGCTACCTGTGTTTTTCTCCCAGCCCGGCAAGGACAGCTGCCTCCTGCCAGTGATGGTGGTCCTCCGTGTCATCTTTGTCCCTCTTTTCATGCTGTGCAATGTGCAACCCCGTTACTACCTGCCTGTGGTGTTCTCTCATGACGCCTGGTACATCATCTTCATGATCATCTTCTCCATCTCCAATGGCTACCTGGCCAGCCTCTGCATGTGCTTCGGGCCCAAGTGAGTAGGCGCTGGGGATGAGGGAAGGGTTGGTTACACCCCCAGATGACAGTCCGGCATGACTCCTGGAGTCTAGCTCTGCCCAGCTCTGGCATCTGGAGAAGGGGCCACAGGCACAGAAGGGAATTGGCACTACCCCCAGTTTCCCATCTCCCAGGCTTGTGCCTCTGTATTCTAGGGATGAGGAAGCTATTAGGGCTCTCCGTTTTTCCCACTTGCCATGCAGGGGAAGGGACTGGATGCAGCAGGGATCTGGAGGGGAGCAAAGTGTGGCACAGCACCCACAGCAGGGTGAGCAGCCTTGCCCAGCACAGGTGGCATGAGGAGCCCAGCTGGGGCTCAGCCAGGCAGGATGCAGTGCACAGTGGCAGGAGTTGGAGAGGGTTATCCCTGGTGCTGGGAGCTTCGGGGTTGCCTGCCTGATGCACTTTTTCTGTATGAGTCTGCAGTGTGGAGACAGGCTCTTGGAGCCAAGGTGGATTTGCTTTTGGTGTTCCTCTACTGCAGAGGAGCCTCCCATCTCCACTGAACAGCAGGGCATGGGGCACGCATCCTGAGGATGGATCTGACACCTGTTTCTCCCCTAGGAAAGTGCTTGTGCATGAAGCAGAGACAGCTGGAGCTGTCATGGCCTTTTTCCTGTCGCTGGGCTTGGCCCTAGGAGCCGCAGTCTCCTTTCTGTTTCGAATTCTCATCTAGCAGAGGCACACAGAGGGTGCAGGGACACCAAGAGATGGCTCCGCATCCTCCTCCGAGGCCCTGGACACCTCAGCACTGTGGGAAAATAACACCTCATGCCTGTCCCTGCCAAATCACACTGCCACAGCAGACGTTACACCAGGGATGGTTCCACTCCTGCAGGGTTGGCCTGGCTCCTGCCACGCTCGGCTGTGTGACGCCTTCAGGCCTACGTGCCTTCTCCTTCCCCATGCTGTGTGTGTCGTAAGACCCCCAGGATCTCACAGAGGTCCAGCTGCCTCCCACACTGCATAACTTCCCCAGCTCAAGGCCAGAAGCCATTTTCAGCCTCTTCCTCTCTGACAGAATGGAAGGCTGGTATCCAGTGTTATTCCTTCTCTTGCCCCTGTCCCCAGTGCAGCTAGAGACTTGCTCTCCTCTCCTCTCTTCCAGGGGGCCTGCAAATATCCCACACCCCTTCTCCTGCTGGTAAGACTTGCGAATAGGGAGGAGACCCCCAGCCAGCCTCACTATCCCTGCTCTCTGCTAGACGCACATCCCTCTGTGAAGTGGTATCCCAGGGGCATAGACATCTGTGTCCTGCCCACATAAAGACCCAATACCGTGGCCAGGCTGAGGGAGGAGGAGGTCTCCACACCCCACCTTCTCCCACTCTCCTTGCCTCTATTCCCTTTTGTGGTTTGTTTTTTTTTTTTGTGATTCTGCCATTGTTTTTCAGCCTCCTGGTTGTATGACAGGAGGTCCCACTGTGGGCTGCAAGAAGAGGCAGCAATTCCCTTCCCACCAAGGCTGCAGGGGGGGGGCCTCACCTCTCCCTTGGCTTTCCTGTCCCTTGTCTGTGTAAATGTGTCTGTACAGTTGCCGTTTTCTATAAAAAGACCAAAACGTTCCTTTTGGGGTGTGTGTGTCTCCATTGCCACAGGGGAGAGGGGCTGTGGAGGTGCAAGGGCTGAAGGGAGCGGGCACCAGCATTTCCTGGGCATCCTAGGGTGCTGTGTAGCCAGAATCAGATGTGGAAGTGTTGTGTGCATCCCTTGCACAGTCAGGACCAGCTGCAAGGACACAGACAGTGTGGGGGATCATTGAACCATGGAATCATAGAACAGTTTGGGTTGGAAGGGACCTTAAAAAGAGCATGAAGTTCCAACCCCCTGCCTTGGGCAGGGACACCTTTCACTAGGCCAGGTTGCTCAGAGCTCCATCCAGCCTGGCCTTCAACACCTCAAGGAATGAGGCATGCACAACTTCCCTGAGCAACCTGTTCCAGCGCCTCGCCACACTCAGTAAAGAATTTTTTTCTCAATATTTAATATAAACCTACTCTCTTTTAGTTTTAATCCATTCCCCCTTGTCCTGTCACTTCATGTCCTTATAAAAAGTCCTTCTCCATCTTTCTTGTAGGTTTCCTTCAAGTATTGGAAGGCCACAATTAGGTCACCCTGAAGCCACCTCTTCTCCAGGCTTCCAGGCTGAGAATTCCAATTCTCTCAGCCTTTCCTTGTAGGAGAGGTGCTCCATCCCTCTAATCATATTGGTGGCCCTCCTCTGGACTCACTCCAACAGGTCCATGTCCTTACTGTGCAGGGACCCCAGAGATGAATGCAGCACTCTAGGTAGGGTCTCATGAGAGAGCAGAGGGGCAGCATCACCTTCCTCAACCTGCTGGCCACACTGCTTTTGATGTAGCCCAGGACACAACTGGGTTTCTGGGCTTCAAGTGCACATTGCTAGCTTATGTCCAGCCTCTTATCCCCAGGGATGCTGCCCTCAGGGTACACCGAGGGACCACCAGCACCTCTGATAAGGAGGAGATTCACCTGCACATTTTGGGGTGCTATGATCTGCAGCACACCCACCTGGGAGCTTTCCTTGTGCCTGGGAACAGCCAGAGTGCCACCTCCTGATCCTGGCGGGGAACTACAAGAGCCTGCCAGCGGGACTCCCCCCTCCCTCTGGCCCACATCATTCACAGCCATCACCTCCTCGGCATCCCCAGGCATCAGAAACTGGGGCTCGGGCACCCTGATCCCACTTCCAGCTTCCTTTGCTAATCAGGCCTGTGTGCCCATAGCCTCAACATAGAATCACAGGATTGGAAGGGAACAGGTTGGGTCAGGTTGGAAGGGAACACAGTGGGTCACCTGGTCCAACCTCCCTGCTCAAGCAGGGTCATCCTAGAGCACATGGCACAGGATTGCGTTGAGATGGTTCTTGAATATTTCCAGTGAGGGAGAGCCCACAACCCTCTGGGTAATCTGTGCCCTTGCTCAGTCACCTGCACAGTAAAGAAGTTCCTCCTCATGTTCAGTGCAACTTCCTGTGCATCAGTTTCTGCCCATTGCCCCTCGTCCTATTGCTCAGCACCACCGAGCAGAGCCTGGATCCCTCCTCTTGGCACCCTCCTTTCAGATATTTATACACACATTGATGAGGTCCCCTGTCACTCATTTCTTCTCGAACTGAGCAGGCCCATCTCGCTCAGCCTTTCCTCACAAGAGATGTTCCAGTCCCCTCATCGTCTTTGTTGCCCTCCACTGGACCTGCTCCAGCAACTCCACGTCTCTCTTTTACCAAGAAGCCCGGAACTGAATACAGCACTCCAGATACAGGGATGATAAGACTTATCTTACTGCTTCCCTTAGACCCTGGAAATACAGCCTATCCAAACTGGTTTGCAATGGGGACGCGGACCTGCCAGGTGATCCATCCCTGACACTTCCCGTCCCGTCCCTTCTCATCCTCTGGGCTCCAGTGCATCCCGCCTCAGGACAGCCTACACGGCCCACGACCTCATGGGGGGCTGCAGGAAGCAGCTGGGGCGCTGCAGCCCCCCGGTTCCCTGCCCCAGGCCCGGATCCGGGAAGGCGCCGCCGCCAACACCTCCGTGACCTCTGCGGAACGCTCTGGAACCGCCTCTGCACCACTTAGCACCGAACACTGCGTTCCTCCGCGGCGGGGCGCGGAAAATAGTCCCTCGCCGAGGCGCTCGGAGGCCCGAGGACCGCGGCACCGGGACCCTCCGAGCGCCGCGGAGAGAGACAGAGGGGTGCTGCGCCAGGAGGCGGCATGGCGGCAGTATGAAGCTGAGCACTGCGCGCCCGCCCCCACCATGGCCGCCGCTAAACGGCAACGCCGGTGCCTCCCATACACCATTTATCTGCGGCGCGCTGACCAAGGCCCCTTTAAGGCGGAAAGATATGGCGTGCGGTGAGGCATTCCTCTCCGTGCCTATAAAAGACGGTCGGTGGAGGGGCAGGTCTTTCACCCGTCCCTCAGGCCTCAGACGGTAAGGGCAGAGCGGCGGGCGGGGTGGGCCCGGGGCCCCCGCCGCCCTACCCCCAGCGCTAATGGCCTTAACATTGGCTGTGTTTGCCTTGTAGATGCCCGAAAAAGTGCAGCACGATGAGGAGGATGCGGAGACCTTCACCTTCCAGGCGGAGATCGCCCAGCTCATGTCGCTTATCATCAACACCTTCTATTCCAACAAGGAGATCTTCCTGCGGGAACTCATCTCCAACGCCTCTGACGTGAGCCCAGGCGGGGGGTGGGCTCCTTCCTCTGCGGGGGGGCCCGGGTTGCGGACTGGTGTCCTGCTGGGGGCGCCCAGAGAGAGGCCGTGGCCTGGGTGTCCCGGGAGGCCGTGGTGATGATCTCCCTCTCCCCTAGGCCCTGGATAAGATTCGCTATGAGAGCCTGACCGACCCCTCAAAGCTGGACAGCGGGAAGGATCTTAAGATTGACATCATCCCCAATCCCCGGGACCGAACGCTCACCCTGGTGGACACTGGCATTGGGATGACAAAAGCGGATCTGATCAACAACTTGGGCACTATTGCCAAATCCGGGACCAAAGCCTTCATGGAAGCCCTGCAGGTGGGTTGCGTTTGACTGCATGGGTTTCCTGGGGCCTGGGACATGGGCTTGCACTGGTGTACAAATACTAATTGATAAATAAATAATAAAAAGGCTTTGCTGCCTTGTTTGCTGTGGGAGCTGTTTGCCTGCCCCAGTATGCTTCCCCACCTTTCCAGCAGCAGGGAGGAGCTAAGGGTAGGGCTGGGTGCCTGTTGGCACTTGCCTGTTTTTCTCTGTGTGCTGACCCAGTTCTTTGCTGCTGTGAATCAGTTGTGGACATTTTCCATCTCTTCGTTGGTCTTATCAGTTGCTCTCTGCTTTCACAGGCTGGTGCAGACATCTCCATGATTGGGCAGTTCGGTGTGGGCTTCTATTCTGCCTATCTGGTGGCAGAGAAGGTGGTAGTCATTACCAAGCACAATGATGATGAGCAGTATGCTTGGGAGTCATCAGCTGGGGGCTCCTTCACTGTCCGAACTGACCACGGTACGTATTGTACAAAAAAACAAATACATTTTTCTGCTAGAAGCGCTCCTTTTCCTGGTGCTCCATAGAGCTGTGCTGCATTGTCAGTCACACTAGTTAATCCTGGGTATCCTGTAGTGTTTAGGCTTGAGGAGCTGGTCGCAGTTGCTCTCTGCCCTTTAATGCTATGCCCTGAAATCCTGATGTTTCTCTCCTCTCCCTGCAGGTGAACCCATTGGACGTGGCACCAAAGTGATCCTGTACTTGAAGGAGGACCAGACCGAGTACTTGGAGGAGCGTCGCGTCAAAGAAGTGGTGAAGAAGCACTCCCAGTTCATTGGCTACCCCATCACGCTCTATGTACGTAAGGAAAGGACAGTGGGGACCCACTGGAAAGCTGGAGGCAGGGGTGGGTGATGTTAAGAGCAGGAACACAGAGAAGGCCCAGAGCATGATCTCTTCCATTCCTTTCCATAGTTCTTGGCTGCTGGGTATTGAGCAGTGGTGCTCCTAGTTTCTTTTGAGGCTGGGGTTTATTGGACATGAAGGGTGTCCAGCTATGATTTTGGCCTTTGAGCTGTACAGCTGGAGGTCATCTAAACCAGCCACAGAGGAAGGAGGGTTTCCTGCTGCTTGTCTCATTCTCTCAGGCACAGCTTTCAGTTGTATGAGGAGGGATTCTGAGGGCTGGTTCCAAGAGAAGCTTTGGCTACATGTTGCCGTTGTTAGGCTTTGGAGGACACCCATTTTTCTCATCTGGAGAAAAATGAATTCTGATAAGAGTTGCTTGGGCCTAACCTATTTCTTGTACCTTTCTCCACAGCTGGAGAAGGAGCGCGAGAAAGAGATCAGTGATGATGAGGCAGAGGAGGAGAAAGACAAGAAGGAAGAAGAGGAGTCAGTGTCCAAAGATGAGGAGAAACCCAAAATTGAGGATGTGGGCTCTGATGATGAGGAGGAGGGAGACAAAGGCAAGAAGAAGAAGACCAAGAAAATCAAGGAGAAGTATATTGACCAGGAGGAGCTGAACAAGACCAAACCAATTTGGACTCGCAACCCTGATGACATCACCCAGGAGGAGTATGGCGAGTTCTACAAAAGCCTCACCAATGACTGGGAGGACCACTTGGCTGTCAAGGTGGGGGCTTGACTACCCTGCCTTCTGGGGAAAGACAGAGAGTCCCTTTCTAGCCCATATCGAGAGCCTCATGTGCCGCACGTGGTTGTGCCTCATTGGGACTGAGGGATCCCAGGCCACTTGGTGGTGTGGCAGTCTGCACTGTGACTCCCGTGCAGGTGGAGGGGTTGGCAGTGCCGATTTGTAAGCAGGACAGGAGGGTGTTGGGCCTCAGAAGCATGAGTCCTCTGTCCAAGCCTGCTGGATGCCAGAGAATCTTGGCAACTAGGGGACAGTGAGGCTGAGGAGGGGGAGATCCAGGTTGCTTGGATGCTGGAGACCCTGCTGTGCACCTGTGCCAGCCCCAGTGCTGAGGAGCCTCCCTACAGTGGGTATTGGGGGAAGGGATAGAAGTGAAGCACCCCAGCAGCTGTTTCTTTCCTGATTCCACAGCACTTCTCCGTGGAAGGGCAACTGGAGTTCAGGGCCCTGCTTTTCATCCCGCGCCGTGCCCCTTTTGACCTCTTCGAGAACAAGAAGAAAAAGAATAATATTAAGCTGTATGTGAGACGTGTCTTCATCATGGACAGCTGTGACGACCTCATCCCTGAGTACCTGAGTAAGAGCCCCCTGCCTCAGCCTCCTGGTGTGGAGCTGGGACCCCCACAGCCTGTGACACTGCTCCCAGTACAAAGGGGGCTGGATGAGGTGTGGGTGCACAGCAGTCAGTGTTTTAGCACTCTTCCTCCTGTGTTGAAGCTCAGAATCCTTAATTTGATGCACGTTTTAATTTCCCCTACTCAGACTTCATCCGGGGTGTTGTGGACTCGGAGGACCTGCCTCTGAACATCTCCCGTGAGATGCTCCAACAGAGCAAAATCCTCAAGGTGATCCGCAAAAACATTGTCAAGAAATGCTTGGAGCTCTTCTCCGAGCTGGCAGAGGACAAAGAGAACTACAAGAAGTTTTATGAGGCCTTTTCCAAGAATCTGAAGGTGAGCTGGACACACTGTACCTGGAGGAGGGAGGGGCCCATGACCCATCTGGCTGAGAAGCAGTCTTGTCCCTGTACTCTGTCTCCTCTGCATGGATGTTAGGATGAAGGGAAAGGGGGTCTTGTGAGTGCCCCAGAGAGCCTTTGTGGGCAGCCATCCCCTCTGGCTGCCCCAAACACTCAAATGATCAAGAGGTGGGCAGAGATGGCTATGCCTCAGGGGTGGTGCCAAGTGCATCCAAGTCTCATTCTGGAGGCTTCATGCATCTTTTCTGCCACCAGCTGGGCATCCATGAGGACTCAACCAACCGAAAGCGCCTTTCGGAGCTGCTGCGTTACCACACGTCCCAGTCGGGTGATGAGGTGACTTCGCTTTCAGAGTACGTGTCCCGTATGAAGGAAAACCAGAAGAGTATCTACTATATCACAGGTGAGCCAGAGCTCCTCTGAGCCCTAGTGAGGTGAAGGGAGGTTACCTGCCTACTAGCCTAACTTAAAACTTTTCCTGCTGCCTTCAGCAGCCTATCCCTAAGAGCTGGGGAAAGGCCAACAGGCCTAGAGCCCTGGATGCTGCCCGTTTTACGTTAGGGGTTCCAAGTGACTGGTGCTCTTTGTTCTGCTGTAACCAACTCTTATGTCTTGGTGATTGTTTCATTTCTACCCTCCACAAACACAGGGGAGAGTAAGGAGCAGGTTGCCAACTCAGCCTTTGTGGAGCGCGTGCGGAAGCGTGGCTTTGAGGTGGTGTACATGACAGAGCCCATTGACGAGTACTGTGTGCAGCAGCTCAAGGAGTTTGATGGCAAAACCCTGGTATCAGTAACCAAAGAGGGGCTGGAGCTGCCTGAGGATGAGGAGGAGAAAAAGAAGATGGAGGAGAGCAAGGCCAAGTTCGAGAACCTCTGCAAACTGATGAAGGAGATCCTGGACAAGAAGGTGGAGAAGGTGAGATGGGCAGGGAGCTCAGCCCTGGGCTGGAGGGAGGGGGTCCTCCGTGCTGCAGGCAAGGGCCCCAGCTCAATGCATGCCTCTCATCTCCTGCAGAGGAGCCGCTAAAGGAGTCTGGAGGTCCCAGCATGCACCGTCTTGCTCTAAGCAGCCAGGCTGCAGGTGAGGGGCACTGACCCAAATACGTGCATTGATAGGAGAGGGTAAGTGTGGGAAACATGCAGTGGGTGCTCAAAATGCTGGCCGAGCTGTCCAAACTAGTCTGTGCAGCAGTCCTGGAACTGCTTGGAAGATCTCTGCTTGCTTTGGGGTGTCCCCAGGTGAACTTGGGACAAGGACTTGAAGCTATCATGTGTGCCGTGGCTGGGCCTAGTCCAGGCCATACGGAGACCTTGCTCAGCTAACCCTCAGCTACGTTGACAGGTCACGGTCTCAAACCGGTTGGTCTCCTCTCCCTGCTGCATCGTCACCAGCACCTACGGCTGGACAGCCAACATGGAGCGCATCATGAAGGCTCAGGCGCTGCGGGACAACTCTACTATGGGATATATGATGGCCAAGAAGCACCTGGAGATCAACCCTGACCATCCGATTGTGGAAACCCTCCGCCAGAAGGCTGACACTGACAAGAACGACAAAGCTGTCAAAGATCTGGTGGTGCTACTCTTCGAGACTGCTCTGCTGTCCTCTGGTTTCTCCCTGGAAGATCCCCAGACCCACTCCAACCGCATCTACAGGATGATCAAACTGGGCCTTGGTAAATATCCATGCAGCTTCTCAGGTCTGGAGCAGGCCCTGAAGGCAGGCTAACTGATCAGGCTAGTTGTAACTGTCTTGGGGCTGGGGGAGGCCCATAAGTGAGCCATGCTGGTGTGATGTGCAGAACTGACTGTGTACCTAAGGTGGCCAGGGGTAAGTGGAAGCATTAAACAAGGTACTTCAGGACAACTCAGGGCACTGAGTGGACTGTCCTGTCTTCCACAAGGCCAGGACCCACCACCAGGCTGTTCAGATCACAAGCTGAGCCTTTTTATTTCTTCAGAGCGAATGTCAAAAGTCTGTCATGGATGATGTAACCCATCTGGTAAAACAGTTTGTGCTTGTACCCAGCCTTTTTCTCCAAGTTTGCTATTTAGCTAAAAATGTAAATCAGAAGTGCTGTGCCTTGGCACAGCTAAGGTGTTAACTCTTTACTGCCTGTTCTCAGTAGGAGCAGGGTCTTATATTACTCAAACTGCAGCTAGGAAGTCTGTATGGTAGTACAGCTTTCCGTTCAGAGTAAACTGAAATACCTGCAGTGTTGGAAACTAAGTAGCTTTAGAGTCTTGCAACTGCTTTACTTGTGACTACTGGATTTACTGTGTTTGTCTTGAGAGAAATGCTCATGTCTTAAACCACATGCACTTCAGGGTTTTGTGGCGCTGGGTGACAGGTCTTTTGTCGTTAACCTCTACTGGCTAAGGAGTGCCCTCCAATGGCATATATCCATATATTAGTGCAGATGTTACTGGGAACATGATACAGGATTAGTGCTGTAGTTGACAATAACTCCTAATAATACTGACTTGGGTTCTATTAGTTTTCAGTCTGGAGGAGACTGAGGGGAGATCTCATTGCAGTCTGCAGCTTTCTCATGAGGGGAAGAAGAGGGGCAGGCACTGATCTCTTCTCTGGTGACCCATGATAGAACCTGAGGGAGTGTCATGAAGCTGTGTCAGAGCAGATTTAGGTTAGATGGGAGGAAAAGGTTTTTCACCCTGAGTATGGTTTGGCACTGGAACAGCTTCCCCAGGGAAGCGGACACAACAGCAAGCCTGACAGAGTTCAGGAAGCATTTGGACAATACTCTTAGGCACATGGTGTGACTCCTGGAGATGGTCCTGTGCAGGGCCAGGATGATCCTTGTGGGTCCCTTCCAACTCAGGATATTCTGTGATTCTGTGAACTACTGGATGGTAATAGCCCTGTTCTTCAGGCTATGGGCAGGAGACAGGTTTGCTCTGGGAGAGGCTGTTCTTCTGGGATCAGGTAGCACTTGGAGGCCTCATCTCTTCCTTTCTTTCCGTTCTCCCAGGCATTGATGAAGATGAGGTGACTGTAGAGGAGCCCAGTGCAGCTGTCCCTGAGGAAATCCCCCCTCTGGAGGGAGATGAAGATGCATCCCGCATGGAAGAGGTAGACTAAAGAAGGAGAAAGGCTCTTCCCTCATCTGCCAGACCTCTGCCCTATATCATGTCTGCTTAGAAGGGGGTCTGCTCCCACCAGCTGCTACTGACTCCATGGTGGTGTCTATTTTTTTGGCTATGTTTGGTTGGGGTTGTTTTTGGCAGGGTGCAGGAGGGTATGATTTCCTGTTTGTTTGTAGTGCGTGATTCAGGTAGCCTGAGCCTGTCCTCTTTCTGCTTGTGTAGGAGCAGCTGCTGATGGGGACTGGAGGTAAGGAAGCATCAGGCTTCCTCTTTTAGCCCCTCCTGGGGTATCCCATGTTACCAGTAGGCATCAAACACTGCCCTTGTTCCATTGGGTTGGGAGAGCGTTTCCTCTGAGCTGCTGCCTCCCTGAACCCCTGGGGTAGAATATTGTACTTTGGTTGGTTTTTGTTTGTTTGATTATTTTTCTGTTATTTGTTCTACTGCAATTAAAGAATTGATGATTTACATGGTGGGGTCCTTTTGTGTTTCATGCCTACTCTGTGGAGGAAAAGGTCTCAGCTTGTGCCTGAGGGTATCAGGCTGCTGGTCTCTCCTGTGCCCTGACTGCTTTTCAGAACCCTGCTTTAGGTGATTGCTACCCCTTCCATGCCCAGGGAAAATAAAGTGGGTGGGAGGAACACATGACCTGCTGTGCAGGTGGGGTCATCTCCAATGGGCAGTAGTTCTCCGCCTAGAGCGCTGCATGTCCCCACAGCCTGGGAGCAAACTTTTCCAGTTTGCACAGGTCAGCTGGATGAGCTGTGCCAAGGCCTGAGCCTGGGCTGCTCTTGGCTGGTCTGATCTGAGCACCCCTGGGGCAGGAGCTGTGGCAGGAACCATCTGCCTGTTCCACTGCAACATGGAGCAGGGGGTGGAGTGACAACTCAGAACTGTACTCGAGCTGCCTCCCATTAGCTCTTAGGCCAAAAGATTCTAGATGCCTTTCTTCCCACCTCCAGCCTGCCCTTTTTGGTCTTTGCAGCCCTTGGGTGTTTGACAGGATCAGGCCATCCCTTGGCTTCTGTCGTGTTCCAGATGACAAAGCAGCCTGGGGCATCACCTCTGATTGAGCTGTCCCTTGCACTGAGCTCACGTTGTGTGAGCAGGGTTTGTCACCCTTGGCCACAATGGCCCTTGGGGTTTGTCAGGGAAAAATGACACCAACATCAAGTTCTCTTGCATGCCAGCTGCCACAGGCACAAAATGGAGTGGGTTTTAGCCAGTATCCATCTTCACCAGGGAGGCAGAGCCTACTGGAATCCCTTGCTGCACACCAAGACACTGTATAACACTGTGCTGCCAGTGTGGCAGCTGTGTGGGTGCAGCCTTCTAGGACAGTGCTGGAGCTGAGCTAGCAAATTGTTTAAGATTTCTCTCTGGAAAGGAAGGTTCTGCCAAATAATGAATCATTCAAGTGATTTCTTTTAAAGTGAATGTTTTGTTTGTTTTTTTTTTTCCCCACTAATGTTTTCTTTAAATTTAAATTAGAAAAGTTATCCTATTGCATCCCATTCCTAACCTGGCAGACAATATGGTTGGGTTTGTTTGTTTGTTTGTTTTTACCAAGGGAAAAAAAAAAACCACTTTCCATTTCCAGTCTGTCAGCAGATGGTGGCAGCACACATTTGGGGGAATTTGTAGGGCAGGATGAAAAGCTATGAGGTTGCTCAGGCACTTCCAAAAGCTCAAAGCTAGGAAAGGAGCACAGGTAAAACTGCTGGAAAGCCAAGTGCTCTGTTTCTCTTGTAACCCTCACCTGAGTCTCCTCACCCTTTCCCTAGCCCTGTTAGGCCTGTCTCTGAACCCTGTAAGCCTACAGCTAGGGTTTTTCACCAGACTTCCCATATGTACCAGTAGGATAGACCATCCACACCTCAAGTCTCTCTTGGCTCTGCTGTGGGGCCTTGTATTGGTGCCACTGCACCGCACAAAGTGCTACAGCGGTGGTGGCCCCAGCTGGCAGGTACTCAGCAGGCACTGCACCACTTCTGTAGCTACACCCACTGGGACTGCCCAAGCTGCACCATGCAGGGAACCCAGGAGCCAAACCAGACTTAGGCTAACAGCTCCTCCACCTGCCCACCAGCATAAGCAGCATTACAAACTTGGCTGTGCTTCCCAGTCATGTGTGCAAGGATCTCCTGTCAGGCCTTGCAGCTTTGGGTCCAACCCTGGTTGATACCTGCCTTGGCAAAGGCAGAGAGAGGCACCTGTGTTTGGAAACACAGCTTTGCTGTCCCTGAGAGACACAGGACACAAGAAAGGTTGGAAGTCTCTCCCCTCCTTCCAGGTATATGGGAAAAAAAACACCAAACGAATAAAAAAACCCCACATTTATGCCCATGGCACTATATGCAGCATATTTTTAATTTAATAAAATAAAAAGAGAAAAAAGTTGCCTTGCAAAAGTACCAAAACCTGCTGGTTTGTCAGCCAGGTTGTGTTGAGGAGAAAAGGATTGACCGGTAAAACCCAGGCTCCTGGGGAAGAACAGCTTTCACTGCTCCATCCCCAGCTGCATGGGGAGCAGGTGCCCACTCATTCCATCCCCTGCTGCCTGTGGAGCAGGAACAAGGCACCGCAAGCAGGCTCTGCCCCATATCCCAGCCCTCCAGGCACAGCAGGGCTCTGGCCAGGCCCTGGGAAAACTAGGGCCAATGCCTCCAGTTGGCAGGAAAAAGAGGGGCTGTTTGTGCTTCTCTGAATGGCAACTGCAAAGCCCAGAAACTGTGGCACTGAGGCACCCCGAGGCAGTGCTGGGGCTTCCGGGCAGCGCAGCCTTTGGCCTGAAACAGCAGCGGATGTAACCAAAAAGCAACCTAGAAGAACTCGGCAAACCTTGGAAACCATACTGGCCAGCTTCAGGCTCTGCATAAAAGTCAGGGCTGAAGGGAGCAAAGAAAAAGTGTCTTGGAGCAAGGGCAAAGAGCTGATAAAATCAAACTGGGAGGTACTGGCTTTCACTGCAGAGTGCCCTCCCAGAGCAGATCCCAGGCCTGGGGTAGGACAGGCTGGGAGTCACTCCCTTAGCTGTGCCTGTAGTACCTGGAGTCCCTTCTGGGATGGAGGCTGAGAGCTTCCCACCCTTGGGACGGGCTCAGCTAGGGACTTGCCTCACTCGGAGGTGTTTCAAAAAGAAACCTAGTGTTTTGTTTGCCCTTTCCTCCTGCCGAGCTTTGTCGTACTTGCAGAAATTGAGGAGCATTAGCCAGAGGCAAGACAGTACCAGGGAAAAGAGTTCCCTTGTTCATCAGTGACTTTGGGGAGAAGCCACAAGGCAGAGGTGGGGCAGGTGTACCAGCAGCTCCATGCTGGTATGCCCCTAGGCCTGTGCCTTGGCTGTAAGTCTTTGACCCTATTAAGGCAAATGGAAAGGTTTAGAGCTGCAGCAGCCCAGAGCATTTCCTGGGCTTGTTCCAGCCCCTTCTCCAGGAAAAGCAGGTGGAAAACTGAGTCACCAGTCCTGCCTATCCATACCCCACCGTGCTCCTCAGCAGATTCTGAGAAATCAAGCAAGTACCCTCGACCAGAGGCAGGACAGTGGCTATGGCTTAAATGCCATGGCCTCAGCTTCCTTAGACCTTTTGTACAGGGGTCTCGCCTGGGGGGAGCTTCTTACTGCGCTTCTTCATGCGGCTGCGGGCGTAGACACGGAGAAAGAGGGCCATGAAGACAACAGCTATGCCCAGCCCACCCACCACAGTGACAGTGTGCCCATAGATGAGGCAGGAGAGGAGGATGGCAAAGGCCTGTCGGAGTGTCATGATGATGGTGAAGACAGCTGCCCCAAACTGGTTGATGGTGTAGAAGATGAAGAGCTGGCCGCAGGCAGAGCACACGGAGAGCAACACGGCATGGGCTGTGAACTCTGAGTGGCGGGCCATGAAATGTACCGACTCCAGCAAGGCACCCTGCTCCAGGAGTGAGCCCACTGTGAAAAGGCAGGAGAACACGTTGACGCCAAACATCATCTGCACGGGAGACATCTTGTAGGTGAAGAGAGCATCCTGCCAGTTGGAGGTGAAGCTGTCGAAGATTATGTAGCCAGCCAGGAGGACTACGCCAGAGAAAGTAGTGACAGTGGACACGTGCCTGTTGGGAGCACTGGAGAGCAGGAACATGCTGACCCCCACGGAGATGAGGGCAGCAGTCAGGTACTCCCAGTACTCATAACTCTTGCGCGACACCAGTTTGCCCATCATCATCACTGGGATCACTTTGGAGGCCTTGGCCAGCACTTGGGTGGGGAAGCTGATGTATTTCAGTGCCTCATACTGGCACCAGCTGCTGAGGATGTTGGAGAGGGAAGCAAAGGAGTATTTGTACATGGGAGCCCCATGGCGTGGCTGCTTGGTCAGGGCGCAGTACAGACCGGCCACTGTGAAGGCCAGGATGCGGTTCATGAACACTAGGAACTGGGAGTCCGTGAACTTCTCACCAGGGTCCGTTTCAGTGGCACCATATGTTCTCGTCATCACACGTTCCTGGAGGACACCCCATGTGAGGTAGGAGGCCTGCAAAATGGGAGGAGCAGAAGGAGAGTCAGGATCCACAAGAGCAGCTGCCAGCAACCACATGAAGAACAGACCCCAGGAGATCCTTGCTTTCCCCAGTGTTGCCTCATTGCCTCATCCTCTGCACAGCAAAACTTCCCCGAGACACTGGGAGGGGCCACCCTCCACTCCACCTGTCTGAGGGAACCCACTGTCCATGTGGTTACAACCAGGAATATCCTGTTCCAAACAAAACCTGCTCAGTGTTGTCCTAGTTAGAACAGCTGGGACCAGTTCATCACTGGATGGGTGTAACCCAAAACTGTGTATTCTATAGCCTTCCATGCCATTTCCCAGAAACTGTTATCAATGAACTATTTACACTATCTATCTGCACATAGAGCCTGACTCCTCAGGCTATAAACTAGGTGTTAAGAGGCCTGCAAGATAGGAGACTGCTCTTGTTCTCACACCCATTAAGGAACCCCCCCGCCCTGAGGGAGGTACTGAGCATTCCTGCCTGAACTGGAGGATATATAATCTTGGAGTCTTGGGACTTTTTTAACCACTCGTGGGATCCAGAGGAAGACTGCAGATCACCGCTCTCAACCAGACTGCAGACCACCATTCTCGACCAGACTGCAACCACCACTTTTCAATCAGACTGCAAACATCACTCTTGACCAGACTGCAACAGCACTCTCACCAACAGGTTTTCCCCTCTCCTTTTACTTTGGACTCAGGGGGCCCAACGAACACCACTCTGTTCATGCCCCAGGGTGCTGGGTTATACATTTGGGTTTTGTGGGTTAAAACCAATTGTTTGTCTGTATAATCGTACTTATTGTGTTATTTTATTAAATTGTTATTCTGACTTATAATCTCTCTTTTGAGTTGAGTTCATTTCCCCTGCTGGTTTACCTTTAAACCAGTACAGTGTACAGGGGGGAGAAGCCCACAATGCAAACATCCTGGTGGAGAGCGAGCTTTAAGCTGCTTTAAAGCCTGTGGAACCAGACTGACAGAATCAGGGAGCGTTACCGATACACAGCTGTGGTTTTGGTGCCAGCTCCCTGCGGCACGTCCTGGCAGTTTTCCCAGTGGCCTCTGCATTGGTTTTCACTTCCAGCTCCCTAGGCCTGGTTTTTCCATCCAAATCAATTCAAATTTCAAACCCAGCAGATGTAATTGTCAGCTAGGGATGACTGTTCTGGCCGTCACCTCCACTACTTCTGGTACAATACCGAGCCCCTCACAAAAGTAACGCAGACTTTCTTTCATCACGCATTTCCTGAGAAATTAAGGCACAGAGATGCCTTAATGGTGACCTGCAGCAAGTCTGAATGGGGCAGGAGAGCAGGCCAGAGAGTACCTTCTGCTGGCTGTGGGACACCTGGATTTTTCTATCTTAATGCCCACATTACTATTTTTAGTTCTCACAGACCCAAAAAGCTGCCCTTCCTAATGATGCTCAGGCTGTAACCGAGACTTAGGGAAACTAAGATTTAAAATTCCTGTTTATCTGTAGCTGAAATCAGTATATTCTCTCAGTATTCAAATTCAATCCATCAAGGCAGGATGCATCAGCCCCAGACAGTGACCCAGAGGAGAGCCTGGGAGATAAGAGAGTTCAAACTATCTGCTGATTTGACATCAGGAACAAAAGCAGGCCTAACAATCTGCTGAATCACAGAATTTTCGCAGTTTTCCCTATCCGTGGCTGTAGAGTAGTGCAATCAGATAGACAGGATGCCCCAGCCCAGATGACACAAGCTAAATGGACCTCCACAGCCCTTAGATGTGGACTATCCTGATTGAGAGGCTGTGTTCCAGTCTCCAACCCTGCCCTGATCAAGGACAGCACTGCATCCTTGGTCTTCCAGGAACTGACAGTCACAAACCCACCAGCCACTTCCTCCTTCCAGAGTGGGACAGCCACACACACATGCACAGGGCCCTTACCTGTAGACCAGCAGCACAGAAGAGCAGCTTGAAGACCTGTCGGGCTGTGGAGGACTCTGTGGGCTCTGCCCGGGGTGGCAGAGACCCATCCTCCTGGTGTACAGACTTCACCTCAGAGCCAAACACACATGATTTGATGACAGGGAAGCAAATGCCTCGGCCTGAACAGGGTAAGAGAACACAGAGACACAACGATGCTTGTGGGTCCCTTCCAACTCAGCATATTCCACAATTCTGTAATTAACCACAGCCTGGGCATCACCAGCTGCACCAGCTTAAGAGGTGAAGCCTCCCTCCTTACTAGCCTCCAGATCTGCTGGCACACGGGCCTCAGAGAAATTTGTTTCAGAGTAGCACCTAGACAGCACTGGGATGCAGCTCTGTGAGCGGCTCAAGCCTGGTCTGACAAAGCAGGTTAGGGAACCAAACTGAGCAGGGCAGACCAAGGAGGTGCAGAGAGCTCAGAGGGAGGCAGGATGTGGAAGGGAAGCTCCTGTCCTTACCTGTCTCCAAATAGTTCCTTCTCTTGAAGTACTGGATGAGGAGGAATCCCGGCACCACAATACTCGCGTAGCCAGCAGCATTAACAAAGAAGCGGAAGAGCCAGAAGTCCCCCCACGAGTCCTGCAGGGCAGGGGCGATCTCTTCACCAGTAGCCATTGCAGGGAGGGAAGCCAGCACGAGGGGAAGGCAAAATCTGTGGAGAGAGGAAGAGGCAGGTGGCGGGCTTCTGGTACATGGGCAGCTCCACTCTGCATGCTTGTAATACCTCCCGACCAGCAGGCAGCACCCAGACCCCACCTCAGCGACAACAGTGATGCTGGCAGCATGTGGAGTAGCAAAAGCCCTCAGGAGTTAAAAAGCACAGGCCAGGCATCTATATTCGCTTTGTTAAAGGTGTTTGCTCTGGAACACATGGACTTAGAACGTTGGATTCTCAGGCTTAGAGAGAACACTGCTGTAACCATCTCCTTTTGACAACACTCTTACTTCAAATGCAAGGAGCACCTCATACCTCACACCTCACCTTTACAGGTTAAACTTTAGCACAGCTCTTGGGTGGTAAAAGAAAAGGTCACTGAATGGAAAAATCAACTCCTACCTAGCAGCTCATGTTTCAAGCCTGTGGCCATGAGCAACCTTCACCTGGGAGCAAATAGTTCAGAGCTTTCCCCTCCAGCTGCACCAGGTGAGTGGAGGAGAGGCAGAGGTTTGGGCTGCCAACCTCCCCCACTTCTCCATGCAGCCCTGGAAGGCAGCATACCAAGGCATTCCCCACAGCTCAGAGGAAATTATGAAAGTTCACCCACTTAGCAAAACACAGCCAGAAAGGAAGGCTGGAAAGGAACTTTCCTGGCAGCTAGCTGGTTAGAATTTTACCAGGACTATCTAACAAGGTATAGCCGATATTCTTGCATTAAAGCTACAGGAAGTGACCTAGCTAGCTTTAAAACAGCTTGAATAGTCCTTGAAGGAGTTCTTCCCTCCACAGAGGCAAACCTGCAATATTCAGGGGCACCAGGTACTCAACAGAATGAGCAACCAGGCAAGAACTTCCTATACCCAAGGCCACCTGCATCCTCCCGTCACACACCAAGCTGCAACTTCCTGCATCAGGGTAGAAGGTCTCCCTGGTCCATGCTTCATCCATGCCCAGTTTCCCCAGTGGAGAAAGCATCTTAATTGCCTTGGGGGCCAGGTAAGTGTGCTGTGGGCTGGCTACATAAATGCACACCAGAAAAACTCTAAGCTCCTGTGACTGAAAGGGCTAGAGATGTTAATTCCTCCTCCCCCAGAAACAAGTGAGTCAGAGGAATTTAGGCCCTGTTTAGGGGTGTACCTGGTTTAAATATTGTATAGCCGTGACCTTTGGTAGCCCTCCCACAAAACTCAGAGATTTACAAACTTAAGAGCTTTAAAGGTGAGTAAGTCCCCTGCCATTTCACGTGCAAGCCCTCCCCTCCAACTTCTTGTCCCCTTGGGAAAGGCCTCCAGGGCTTTTCTTATCCTCAGCTGCTGCAGCCAGGCCCTTGGAGTCCAACAACCTGATCTAAGCCAAGGCTGTGTTTCACCTAGAAATCTCCCTCCTGTGACTTAAAGGACACAGAAATTCCCAGCCCAGGAAGAAGTGCATGGAGGTGGATTTCTGTGCCTGCTTTCTATTTCCTTCCTGTTCTCCCCCCAAGAAAAGACAGTTTGACGCCTCCACCCCAACTCTCCTGCTGCAGGGGCACCATTGCAGGCTGTACAGGTGCTGTGGGATGCAAGAACACCGCTTGCTACTGGCACCTGGAGTTGAAGCTGCCCACGTGCTCCTGGGCTTGCCTGTATTAAGTAGCCCTGGCTGACGGCAGGGTGCGGAAATGCCATTCGCTTTTGCATAAGTCAGATATAAATGACAGGGTCGGTTGCTACACTCAAGGGCCACGTCTCCAACTTGACAGGGACCGTAAGCTCCATCAGCACGACTGCTCCTGCTGTTATCCCACCGGCCCCCGCAGCGCTGCCATGGGAGGAGAACCAGCTCCGCTCTCCCACAGCGACTGTGAAGAGGAGGCTATGGAGGGACAATGGCTCTCTCTATGCCTGCGCTAGCAATTCCCAGGCCCCGAGAGCTGACTCAGTGCAGCAGGCCCTGCCCTCCCCGACGAGGCTGGGAAGGAACAGGGACGCCAGTGTTACAGGTAGAAAGCGGGGGGGCCGAGCAGGCGGCGTGCGAGGCATGAAAGGAGCCTTAGTCTGGGGCCTGGGGAACAGCCTGGGAGGCGAGACAACAGACCCGGCCGCTGCTCGCCTGGGCACAGGCAGGACAGCTCTGAAAGGCACCGCTTCGGAGCCGGGCTGGCACCCAGCCCCCTGCCTGGGATGCGAAATTTGGGTCCCAGGGAATGAAAAGGATCCCTGCCTACAGCCCTTCTACTCTTGAGCGCGTCTCCAGCGCCTGGAAGGGCTGAGGTCAAATCCAAGCCCGGAGCTGACAAGTCCACGGCCCCCGCTAAGAGCTCGAGATCTCGTGTGTGCTCTCTGTCCCTGCCCCTGCACGCAGCCATGCCGCAGGGAGCGCCTGCCATTGTCCTCCCAGGGCCGACCGCCGCCTCTACCCGGGGGCCACGAATGGGGCACCGGGCTCCGGCTCCCTGCCGCCCCGGGGCACCGTCCGCGCCCCCCGCCCCCGGCGACACCGGGGATCCCGGGAGGAGAGAGCCCAGCGGGGACCCCGCTTGCCGCTCCAGGGCTTCTCTGCCCCAAGGCTCCGGCGGCTTCTGCGCGGGGACCAGCCCGCGGGAGAGGCAGCGCAGCGCCCGGCCGGCTGCGGGGCGATCGTGGCCCCAGGGTCGCCTCCCCGCCCGGCGGCCACGTTCGCAGCGAGCGGCCCGGCAGTGCGGCGGCGGCGGCCCTCGCCCGCGCCCGCCGAGCGGGGCAGCTGCCGCCCGCGGCCCGGCTCACCCTCCGCGCCCACGCCGGAGCGGCCTCGCCAACCCACCTGCAGGCCGGCCCCGGCTCCGGCCTGGCCCCGGTCCCGGCCGGCTCCCCTCGGCTCTGCTCCCGGCGGCGGCGGAACCCCCGCCCGGCGGGTGCGCTCCCGCCCCACAGCGGCCCCTGCCGCCCTGGAGGGGCCGCGGCGGGAGGAGCGGGGCGGGCGGGAGCGGGCGGAGAGGTGGCCGGGATGACGGGATCACAGAGTCATTTAGGTTGGAAAAGATCACTGAGATCATCGAGTCCAACCTGTGGCCGAACATCACCATGTCAAACAGACCAGGTGTCCTAGTTAGGACAGCTGGGACCAGTTCATCACTGGATGGGTGTAACCCAAAACTGTGTATTCTATAGCCTTCCATGCCATTTCCCAGAAACTGTTATCAATGAACCATTTACACTATCTGCACATAGAGCCTGACTCCTCAGGCTATAAACTAGGTGCTAAGAGGCCTGCAAGATAGGAATTGCTCTTGTTCTCACACCCATTAAGGAACCCCCAGCCCTGAGGGAGGTACTGAGCATTCCTGCCTGAACTGGAAGATATATAATCTTGGAGTCTTGGGACCTTTTTAACCCCTCGTGGGATCCAGAGGAAGACTGCAGATCACCGCTCACAACCAGACTGCAGACCACCGCTCTCGACTGGACTGCAACCACCACTTTTCAACCAGACAGCAAACACCACTTTTCAACGAGACTGCAATCACCACTCTTGACCAGACTGTAATCACCACTCTTGACCAGACTGCAACAGCACTCTCACCAACAGGTTTTCCCCTCTCCTTTTACTTTGGACTCAGGGGGCCCAAAGAACACCACTCTGTTCATGCCCCAGGGTGCTGGGTTATACGTTTGGGTTTTGTGGGTTAAAACCAATTGTTTGTCTGTGTAATCGTACTTATTGTATTATTTTATTAAATTATTATTCTGACTTATAATCTCTCTTTTGAGTTGAGTTCATTTCCCCTGCTGGTTTACCTTTAAACCAGCACACCATGGCAGTAAGTGCCACATCCAGTCTTTCCTTGAACATGTTCAGGAACGTTCAGGAACGGGTGACTCCACCACCTCCCTGGGCAGTCCATCACAATGGACAAAAGCCAATCTCACATCACCCTTTCTGAAGAGGAATTCTTTCCAATGTCCAACCTAAACCTTCCCTGGCACAGCCTGAGGCTGTGTCTCTTGTCCTGCTGGTTACCTGGGAGAAGATGCTGACTTCCTTTCAGGTAGTTGTAGAGTGTGACAAGGTCAGCCCTGAGCCTCCTTTTCTCCAGAGTAAACAACCCCAGCTCCCTCAGCCGCTCCTCATAGGACTTGTGCTCCAGACTGTATATCAGCTCCATTGCCCTTCTCTGGACATGCTCCAGCACCTCAGTGTCCTTCTTGAAGTGAGGGGCCCAGAACTGGACACAGGACTCAAGGTGTGGCCTCACACATGCAGGGGGACGATCACTGCCCTAGTCCTGATGGCCATACTATTCCTGATTCAAGCCAGAAGCCCTCGAAACTGAACCCTACCAGGCTCCCCCTCCCTGCCCTGCCCCAGGCACACGCCACAGCTGCTTCCAGTGGCAGGCACTGTCTGGGCACTGTGGGGCAGGATGGGGGCCATGTCCACCCGGTCCCTGCAGCCCTGCACCCCCATCCCGGCCCCAGGCACGGCTACAGGGCCGGCTGCAGCCGTCAGATGGCCACCCAGTAATGGTTCACAAGACATCTTTTTAAAACAAATGGTTTTATTTTATAATAACAAAAGGTGCAAACATCACTTGTTTCTGCCTTTTTCCTTCGCTCCCAGCTGCAGCCCTGGCCCCACTATCCCACTCTGCCCTACAGCACCTGTCATTCCTGCTTTGGGCAACCCAGGAGTGCCTTATGTCCCCTGTGAAGGTGGCATTGAAGCAGCCGCACGGGTTTGCAGCAGAGTTGAGGCCCTGCCAGAAGGTGAGAGGCAAAGATTCAAAACAAACGCAATCCAGCCCAGGGCTGCTGAAGAGACCAGACCCTCCAGAGAAGCCTGGGGGGTGCCTGTGCTGCTTTTGTGGCAGCATTCCCTCACACGAAGGGAGGAAGAAGACAAAGGCTCGCTCCAGAGTATCTTGGGCAATTGCGTCATCCAGGATTTGTCCAAAACAACAGCAGCTGCTCCCAGGCAACAAGAGGGGAATTTCCCCGGCTGAGGTGGGGTCAGGCAGGCTCCATGCCTCCATTCCCACAGCACCTTTGGCTGCTGGTTTCATAATGCATCTCATGTGCATCACACGTGCTCCTCTGGCTGGAGAGGGGGCAAGGAAGGGTGGTGAGCTGAACAACAGAAAGGATGTTGCATGAAGATAATACTGCCATCTCGTCCACTTTCAGCCTGGGGGAATCTAAAACCCAAGGAAGACCCATGCCGTAACTTTTTAATACCCTTTCAAGCCAGGAGATTGGGCAGGATCTTTTGTCCTCTTTGCGAATGAGGAAACCACAGCATGATAAAGCAGCAAGATGTCAGGCACAACAGCAGAAGCAGGGATCCATAACCTGGTCTTCTGGCATTTCCTACAATCTTTCTTCAGCCCTGCAGCCTGACAGCACAGCATGGGAATAGAGCACCAGGCTGGGATCTCCCAGTCTTGGCCCTGAGCACTAGAAAGGCTCTGCAAGTGGGGAAGCCCCTGCGCTCCTACTCACCTTCTGTGGTGCAAAGGACCCGAGGGAGTGGGCAGACAGGGGAAACCCCTGCAGCCCTCATGTCCGTGGCCCCTGGTGTAATGCTCAGCCTCCTGATGCTGTGGGGGTGCAGGATGGGTTAGATCACATGAGACCTCTGGTGCCCACAGCAACAACAAACATTTATTAGTGAGTGTAGACTCTCCTCACCCCACACTTATTCTGATGGCGTTTGGGGGTGCCAGAGGATGCTCCATCCACCGAACAGTGTGAAAACAAGTCCTCTCCTGCTCCTTCCCTCTTTATGCTGGAGACCCCCACAAGTCAGGCCCATGGCCAGGAGGGGAAATTCAGTCCTGCTGCAGTGTACAGATACTGAAAGAAAAGCCTCCTCTGTGTAGTGCTCAAAATGCCACTTTCTTCTGTCTGGGAAGGCAGCCTGAGGCCAACAAAACTTTTCCAAAGAGCAGAGGGGCGGGGGAATAAGTCTCCCAGAGTGACTCTGCTCCTATGGAACTGCAGGCAGGCAAGGTTCCAGCAGGCAGCAGCACGGAGCAAGGAGGCAGCCCAATGGGCCAAAGGAGTCCAGCTGCTCATTCAGAGCACACAACAGGCTTCCCTGAGATCTTCAGGTCATCGAAGGGCAGCAAGGCGAGGAGCTGCAGAAGCCAAGGGTATGGACATGTAAGGATCGGGAGTTGTGTCTCTAGCAAGCTGGGGTAGGGGCCCAAACCTTTCCCCCACCCAGTACTGCGGTCGCCCACCTCCCTAGGGAAGTGCAAAGAAACCCTGTCTGGGCTTTCCCTAAGTCTTGAGGCAAAAGGCAGTTTTCCCACACACCCCCAGGGAAGGATGGGAACAGCAGCAAACTCCTCCTAGGAGCTCCCCCCAAACCATCCAACTCCTGCACCCCATGACCAGCTGTCAGAGCCACAGGCCTCCCCCCACAGAGACTCACATCATCATTGCCATCAGCCAGGTCCTGGGCTGTCTCATTCTCCATGTTCCTCAGCAGAGTGTCAGCCCCAGAGTGTGAGAGGATGGCGGCAATGGCAGCATCCTTGCGGCCCACAGCCAGGTGGAGCGGGGTGCAACCATTATACATCTGGGCATCCACATATGCCCCGTTGCGCAGCAGGAACTGGACGGCCTTGCGGTTATGGCACTCCACAGCCAGGTGCAAGGGGGTCTTCCCACTCGTGCCCTCCTGCAACCCGCAGATCACAAGGGTGTGGGTGCGGGGCCCCTCAGTTGGGCCCCACAGCACCCACCCGACACCCCATTGACAAGGTGCAGAGGGGGCAGTCCCCACCCTGACTGCTGTTATAGCACCCACAAGTCCCTCAAGGACCTTTACTCTCTGCTCTCTCAAAATTCAGTGCCTTCAAGCCTCACAGCAGTGCCTGCCCCAAGGCTGAAGGGAGTGCCCAAGGGAGAGACATACTGGCCCAGCCTTGCCAAAACATCAGACCATACCCAGTCTTACCCGAACATCGATGTTGGCACCACTTTCCAGCAGCAGAGACATCATTGGGATGTTCCCCTTCAAGGTGCTGATGTGGAGACAGGCCAAGCCTGTGATGGAGAGGCAGAAGAGAAAGCCACAGTCAGCCCGGACCACCCCATGGCACACCAATCATGGCTGCATGCTCGCTCTGCTGTGCTCCAGGATCCCTGCATACACAAGTCACGGTCTCTGCCCCAACCTGGCCACCAGCTCTGCACTGGGTTGACCCCAGGTCTCACCTTGCCAGTTCTGGAGCTGCAGGTCCTGGTGGTGCCTGTGGGGCTGAGCTGTGCCCTCCGGTGGGGCTGTGCTCTCCAGCAGCTGCTGGGCGCACTGCAGGTGCTGCTGCTCACAGGCCAGGTGCAGCGGGGTGTTGCCATTGCGGTCCTGCAGCCCGGGGTTCACTCCCTTGTGGATCAGTGCCTGGATCACGCGGGGCTGCTCCAGGTACACAGCAAGATGGAGCGGGGTCTGGAGAGAAAGTAGGAAAGGGGAGGACGCCCCACAGGACACCAGATGTGATGAGCCACACCAGTCTACAGGAGCCAGCCTGGCGGCACAGGCTGCCACGCAGGAGAGCCCCATCCCTGTCCTGAGGTTATGCGTGGCGGACACTGGGGGGCGTGCCAATGGTTTGCTGTCCCCTGCACCTCAGCTCAGGGATCACCCATGGGGACACATCTCACTCTCCCATCTACACTGCCATCCACATTCAAGCTGTGCCTGCTCCCACCCTCTGGGGTTGTCTGCAGTGTCCTGAGGCTTTGCAAAAGACCCTTCATCCCACAGTGCTGGGAGCTGTCACACCTCTCTCTCAGGGTGTCTCCACCACCCTTCTTCCCCTCCCTGCAAAGGAGCTGCTAATGTGGGAGCAGGTGGGGGGTCTGGGGGAAAGGGCAGATGGATTGGGTGTCTACCCAGGGAACTGCCTGCAGCATTTCCCTTCCTCCCATCTTCTGCCTATCACAACTGCATACCTGGAAAAGATCATTTTGTATCTCCAGCACCTCCCTGGGTAGCTGAGCAATGCAGCAGAGTGCTACAGCTGGGACACAGTGGATAATGGCCAGATGAACCAACCTATGGAAGGATAAAGGGGACAGGAGAAAACAAAAACAAAAAATGAGTCCCGAGTGCCATGCTCAGGAGTGGAGATCCTTCACTGCTGCATGAAGGAATAATCTCTCTGCCTCCTCCAATCCCCTTCCCACCAGCTCGGAGCTCCTCCATTCTGCCCTCTCCCTGGGGAAGCTCAGCAGAAGGCCAAGGCAGGAATATGGCCTGAGGCTCTCCAGGGCAGTCCTTCACTCTGATCCCCACAGGGAACAGACCCTCCTGACCCTGCTAAGCAATGCAGAGTCCTCCCTGGGACCTCACAGCACGCATGGGGCTTGGACCTGCCACTATGCAAAGCCAGGCCTCCAACTGGTGCAGGTCCAGAGCCTGGGATGTGTTTCCCAGAGCCCACGGGACAGGTTTGGCAGCTGTGGAGGAAGGTCTAGGCTCTGGCAGCTGCCCGGGGAATTCCAGTTCCCTACTTCCAGCTGTGCACTATACTTCTGCTTTCCCCTCCCTGAAGGCAAGCAGCCATAGCTGGGCAAGAGCCTGGTGCTAGTCCAAGATCACCTCTGTGGCACAGCCCCCATGCCACTTGATCTGCTGGTCCACACCGATTTCCTCTTCTCTCCCCCACATCCTTTCCTTCCAGCACAGTTGTGGCAGGGCTGGCATGCAGCTGCCAGCTTAGAGGGACACCAGAGGTGCAGCTGTCAGAGCTTGGTGGCCAGCAGGGAGCCCTAGTCCTCAGGACCATGGCCCTCACAGCCACGGGGTGGTTGGGCAGCCCGGAGTCCCACAGTCCAAGGAGAAGTTTTATTTCCAGCCGTCCCCTTCACAGTCAGAACAGAAGTGAGAGCACAATGGAGGCAGAGGCAAGAGGGAATTTCCAGTCTCCTCCGCCAACCTGCTGCACTTCCGGGCCCCCTGGCATCAGGCATCCTCCCACCACAGGGCAGCCCCTTTGGGGGCAACAGCTCCCACTCTGAAGAGCACGGCAGGCATGAGCTGAGCCTCCTGCCACCTCCTCACTGCTATGCTGGGGGCCCTGGGTAGCCTGTCTCTGGCAGGGATCAGCTCCAAACTAAAGGCTGGGCTCTAAGCAGCTTTGTATGAGGCAGGCAGGGCCAAGGGATGGAGGGTGAGAGCTGTGCCAGTCTTGGCAAGACAATCTGCTTGCTGGACAGCCCAGCTTTGCAATGCTACCTGCGTTGTGGGGGACAGAGAGCATCCCTCTATAGACAGGAGAGCAACACCTTAAGCATTGCAGAAAAAAAGAAGGGTTGGGGCTTCCTTCTCGCCAGTTGCAGTGAGGATTTGATTGTGCTGAGAAGCTCAGAGGCCAGTCCCCAAAAATGTCCTTTATTCACCTCCTTCCAAGTGCTGCTCAAAGGCCAAGCCAGCACCTGGAACCCCAGGGACCTTCAGCTAAGCCCCAGTTTTGACGGCAAAACAAGTTTCTCTCCACCTTGCTGCCAGGAGAGAGGCTGTATCCAACAGGAGAGGCTTTGTCCCCAGGGAAGCCCCAGGTCATGCTGCAGCAGGGAATTCCCCACTGGAAGGAGAGGCCACCCACCCACATTTGCCTCTGCACAGCCATGGGGTGCCCCCTCACCGGCAGCACTCCCAGGGCAGGGGAGGGGGCTTCGAGCAGGGGCCATGCAGCCCCACGGACAAGGTCTGACCACCCACGGGGGACTGTGGGGCAGAGGCACAGCCAAGGGGCCCAGGCCAGGAGCAAGGGGACCAGCTGCAAGAATACTCCTCCCCTCATCAGGCTTTCACTGACCCTAGCCTGGGTATGATCCAAAAGGGAGATTCCCTGCTTGGTTTTGCATCAGGTCCTCAGTCCCTGTGGCAGCACCTGTGCTGCAGTGTCCTTTGCCCACTTGCAGGGACAGCCCCTGTTTCTCCAAACCCGCTCCCAGGCACCACATGCAGAAGGAGGCCACAGGATCTGCCTTTTACAGGTATGGCAGAGATAAGACTGTTCAGACAGGGGACTTTCCGAGGCAATTCAGCTTGAACTTTAAACCGCTGCTGCTTTCACTTTCCAGAGCTACTCTGGGCTCCCAGGGGAGAAAGCAGTGCCCAGGGTTGTGTTCCACATCAGCCAGCCCTTGTACCCCAGGAATCCCCCCAGCCCCTCTGCCACTACCCACGCCACACCACACTGTCACGTGGGGACAAGTGGGGCAGTCACCCTGGGGAGGTGGTGGAAACCCCCAGCAGCCCTCTGTCACTGCCGGCACCTCACTCTTCCCAGCTTGGATGCCTCCGCAGCTCAACAAGGCGGTGCAGTTGCTCGGGTCTGAGCTGACACCGAGCAAGTTTGGGCATCCATGGCGCAGAGGTGATGGGGGTGACCATCTCCACCTGGTCAGAGCTCAAGCTTTCATCTTGCAGCTGAGATGTGCCTGCTTTGAAGGATTGTTTTCTCCCCTCCCCCGTCCTTCTCCACCCGCCGTGCAGCCTCCTCCTGCACTCTCATTTCTGCATTCGTTCCCGCCTTTCCTCATTGCCAGCCCTCAACTTCCTGAAATGGCTGCAAGAACCTTGAGCTACCCAGATTAATCATGGCAAGGCCAGCGGGCTGGGATGAGCCCACCAAGAGCACGTGTGCACTGAGGCACCCTGTGCCATGGGCTGCGATGCCAACCAGCAATTGGGATTGTCTCCTGCTAACCCAGGAAACCTCCTACACTGAGGAGACCTGAGGCACAGGCATCATTCCAGTCTCCATTTCTTCTGGCCAAGGCAACAAGGACAACTCTCTGTGCCATGGCAGCCACTGACAGGCTGCTGCTCCGTGCTGAGCCCCAGAGCCAGGGCGTGGCGATGGAGATACCCGCTCGCTGCCAGACACCGCTCCTCACCCAGCCACGGCCGCGTCCTTTTGCCAGAACAAGCCCTACACCCAGCCATGCTCAGACTCTTGCCCTTCCCTGGCCTGCCTGCACGCCTCTCCTCTGCCTCCCTCTGACTGCTCCCTCCCTACGCTCCTCCCTGCAGTTCTCCTGGCTGCAGCTCAGGGGGGTGGGTGCCCAGCGGGAACTTTCAGGAAGGGCAACAGGGAGTTTTAGAAACGGTAAGGGATGGAGGAGCTGTGGGCAGGGGAAACGTGGCAGCAGTACAGACTGCTGGGTTCATTCTCAGCTTTTCCACTTGCTCACCAGCTCCATCCTGGCACAAAAGGATTCAGCACTCTGAATCACAAAGGTCCCATGGGCACAGGACATTCCTGGCACAAAGTGATCTAGCTGTCATCAGAGAGATAACAACCCTGGAGCAGAGAGGTTGGGGCTATCCCTGGGGATGTCCCTTGGTCTGAACACATCACGCCCAAACTGGTCCTAGTTTAGGCACAGGAGAGCATCCATTTCCACAGTGCTGTCCATCTCCAGCTTCTGAGTGACCTCAAGTGTCAGGCAGGAAAGTTTCCACACGAGGACTGGAGGCAGGAGAACAGGGTAAGGGTGATACCCAGCTCTGACACACAAGCAGAACTGATAAAGTCCCACCAGTTCTCTGACTATCCTTCTCCATCTCTCTAGGAAAGGGTCTGACAATGCAGATCCCCCCATCTGTAGAGTAAGACACCTCATTCTCAAAGCAGCCTCTCCCTTCACCATCTCACTCCAGAACCACCTAAGACACAGGATCCAGTATTCAGTTGAATTTGCTTTGACAAATTTTTCTCCCTCTCTAGATAAGGTCCTGGTCTGCAGGAACAGTTCGCTCCCAGCTCCTTATTTTGGCTGAGTGGAGCATTAGGAAATCATGCAAACAATTCACACAAGAGAAACTTGTTCAGTAGAGGAAATGGCCCCAGCAGCAATAGAGGGGAGGAAAACAGCAGGGGAATTCCATGCTTACCCTGCTCTCCTGTTCCAGGCCTGTAACCTGCACTGCTAACCGCTTCCTCAGCCATCAGCATGAACCTCTGCCAGCAGGCTCAGCAAGCACAGCTCCATCCTGCCCTGCAGCCCTGAGCCAGCCCAGCCTGGCTCCCTTCCTCCCCACATACCCAGAGCGATGCTGCCCTGCTCCATAAAGCTGTTCCATCTGCCCTCTGGCAGCTCCAAAGGACCAGTGGATCCCAGCTGGCTGTGGACTCATTGGCATATCCTGTGTTCCTGCCCTGGGTCTCTTGTTCTGCAGGTTTCTTCTCCCCTTCCCTGGGAAGGGCACACCTTGAATTTGAGTGGAGGGTGGATGGGATGGGACTTGAAGGAGGTTGTGGCTAGGGGGATGCAAAGCCCCTTCAGCCACAGTGGGTTCAGCATTCCTGATCTTCAGTCTGGGCAGCAGCTGCTTCCCAGACTGCTGCTCCTGGGGCCAGAGGGAGAGGTGAGCAGAGGAGACAGCCTCACCTTCCCTGGGGTGCTCTGCAGAGGGTTTGGTCTGGGTGCTTGCAGATGAAGGGTGCTGGAGGCTGACTGGCAGGAGAGGCATTGTGCGAGGGCTGTGAGCACCTCATTTTTTCAGTGAGGTGGGGAGGAAAGGGAGGAAGATGGGGAGATGAAGGTGCTCCGACAGCACCCCTGGCCTCACACCCTCTAGACTCTGCACCAACACATTTGAGAATTTTGCTCCATTTCTGAGCAGATGGTGGGTCTGGGATTGCAGAAGCACTAAACATCAGATGCATGTGGATTTTTCCCTTCAAAACAAGGGGTCTGTCCCGCACTACCATCAGTGCATGGATGGGCCAAGCCAGAAAGCAGGTCAGCTCATACTAGCAGGGGCCAGTCAAGGTCCAAGAAGCAAGATCAACAATTGTAATGAAAGCAGCAAACATCCCAAAAGGTCCATTGACCATTTCAAACGGAACAAACTCCCACTCTCACTCATTAGGAGGCAAATACGTTCTACAGTTTCTGTATACATAGAGATATCTTGAGGTCAGAACAGCCTCTTACAAGAGGACAGTGCCTGGACTTTGCCAGAGCCTGCACAACACACCCTAGCAATCATTTATAGCCCTGCACGTATCCTTATTGCCTCAGGATTTTCTCTTAATGAGGCATGAGCCGGGAGTCTAGGATACCTCAGAGCCCCCCTTCAGCCCTGTATCTGCCCCAGTCAGAGGGGCTTCCCAACTCTGTGACACAGAGAGCATCCCACGCAGCTCACTGAGAGACACCCTGTAACCACACTCAGAGCTCGGACCCCACAGCCTCTCCTCCTACACAGTCACATCTGACTCCTCGTTTATCCACATTATACTAAAAAAAAACCCAAACCCAAACCAACAAAAAAATGAAAATTTCTTTGTTAATTTAGCTGAGCTCAACCCTTTCCCAACAGCGGCCAAGCTGCCTCCAAAGTGCAAGGACTTGAAGTCCTTCCCACCTCGGCTGATCTGTTACAGCCAGGCATCAGGCTTCTGCATCCCGGGACATGGAAATTTCCAGCCATTCTTTCCCTTCCCCTGTGCTGTGTCTCCCCTTAGCTCCAAGGCAAACCTAGGCAGGTGGAAAGTCTGAAGAAACTTCCTCCAGGCCAGGCTGAAGTCATCCAAACAGAGAAAAAACCTCTTCTTGCATGCACAGTCTCAGAAGGCTGCCAGGACTTACCCACTTTACGCCAAGGCTGTATGTGTGTGACCCCTGCGGCAGCCAGCAACTTCTGGGTAATCCTGTGGGATGCTCCAGAGCTTTCTGCCCTTGCTTGGAGGAACATCAAGCCCCCCCCTCAGGAGTTTACCAAACTCCTGAGCACACACAGAGGAAGAGCCAAGAATCCAGGGACAGGGAGCTGGACACAGGAAGTTCTCTTGTCCCTCCTGCCAGACCCATGTTAGGACTCACTTTCTTTTCTGCTCCACAATGGTAGCATGCTAGGAAGCAACTAGGGATGGACTTGAATGGACTTGAATCCTGACGATCAAGGAAGGAGGTTTCTTTCCAAAGCCCCTCTGGTAAAACCAAGAGCATCCCCACTTCCCATTAACTATGGCCACCTCACTGCTGGGCAGCCAGCAACAGCCCAGCCCGGACAAGCAGGGGGACTCCCAGCCTGACCAGCAACCAGGTGCGCTCTCTGCACTGGACTTCTTTAATCCTGAGTCTCTCCAGTCCTCTGCTTCTTTTTCCTTCTTTCACAGTAATTACCCCTTGTTGTCACACACTGAGCATTCCCCCACTTACACACACTGGGATCCAGGGCTACAGGGGTTCAGCAACAACCCTGCTCGGCAGGGGAAGCACCAAGCAAGCAGCCACACTGGAGCAGACAGCCTGAATGGGGACAACCTCTGTTCCCCTGCTCAAGGAATATCTCTGGCACAGGGCTCCATGAGTTGGGAGGGTTAAGACTGGCACACGCTGGTGTGTGGTTAGAAGTGGCCCCTCAAGATGAGCCTTCGTGCTCAATGGCTACCCAAGCAGGCAAGGGCTCAGCAGAGAAGGCCCCTTCGCTACCATGATGTGGAGAAGAGCTCAGAACATCACCTCCCATGGGGACCCAATTTTACTCGATTAACCGTCCCCAACCCCTTGTTAAGGCATCTGAGCCCGCGAGTCACTGGCACGTGATTTCTTATCAGCAGACAGAGCAGCACTTGTCTCTGGTGGAAGGAGGAAGTCAAGCTTCCTCTGCTCCCCTCCCTCCAAGAAACATGTGCCCGACCAAAACCACTTGGTCCCATTTTCCATCTGAAGGAGGCTCTGGTCTCTCTCCGGTGATTGAGCTGGGGTCCCCTGACCTTCACCCCCACAGAAGTACTGCGCTGCTTTGCATACAGAGCCCCGTGCAGAAGAGAGTCACCCTCCTGCGGGGGCGCAGCCCCCAGCCTTTCCATCACCGCGGCATCAGGTACCAACGGCATAAATTGGCGTGTGGCCCAAGGACCAGCATGGGCACCAAGGAAAACACATTTTTAAGTTTAAGATAGTCCTAGAGAGAGGAAACTCTGCTTAATTTCACACACCAATGAATCAACTCTGCCTCTCCAGAGCTGGCAGAGGCTGACATAAGCCCAACCAGGGAGGTTTTCCCTTGTGCTGGAACACAACAGGTGATCCCATCACATCCCATTTCACCTTGAAGGTGCTGGTCCAACAGGCAGCCCTTTTCCAGGATGCTGGACTTGTGCATCTGCCTGTTGAGGCTGGGAAAGAGGGTGTTTCCTTAGTGAATCCTAAAAAAGGTTGAGGTGGTTCAGAGGTTGGAGCTGCCTGAAGCCTGCTCAGAGCTAGCCATGTCTACAGCTGGAAAGCCCCTCTCTTCACTTCCATGTAGAGCAGTCCCATTGGGACCCAATTCAGCAGAAAAAGAGCTTGTTTACATGGAAGAGGTGGATACTTGGAGGAGTATTGGGTCACAAGGAAAAGACGGATGCTTGGAGGAGACCATTTGAGCTTGAGTGCACAGGGTTTGTTCTCTATCTGGCCACGGAATAAGCAAGATACATATCACTGCCCTAAGTGCTCCTACCATCTTCTGCCCCATTCCTCATCCTTGACCTCTGCTGCCCTGTCAGCTCAGCCACTCTCTCTCGAGGACTGATGTCCCTGTGACTGATTACTGCAGCTCTGACTTCCCGGAGGTGGAGGGGCTGCCAGTGGTACTGAGGAGTCATGGGGGGGACAACATCTGGGCAAATAATTCTTGGAAGACAGCACCCACATATTTCACTGGCCATCACACCCCCTTCTTCCCTCTTGGCCACTTCCTTCTTGCCAAAGCTAGACTCCTAATTCTGAGCACAGAAAGAGCCAGTTTTAGGTTCATTGCTTCATCCCATCTGGGTTGACGCTCCTCTCCTGTGAAGGCAGGCAGGGAGGCAGCCAGGGAGGATCCTGCTGACGCTCCAACCACCCAAGCACACGTTCCTCACCTCTGCTTCCACCTCCTGTACTTCCCCCACAAGGGCCAGACAGACAAACACAGGCACACCTCAGGATGGCACAGATGGGTGAGCCTGAGTGAGCTATGGATAGTGAAGATTTCTGTCAGATGGAGAGCCAAGACTTTTGCCAGCTCCCTTTGTGCAAGCCCAGTGCTCCTCTCCCCTTGGTACCAGCCAGGGCATCTGGGGAAACAAGAACTACTTAGCCAAAACCCCTGAACTTTTTGTATTTTCAGAATTACAATTACAGTAAAGTGTTGTTGCCTAAGTCTTCTGAAATATAATGACAGTATGATTTTAATTCTCTGCCTGGAGCTGTTTTGTGGCAGACAAAAAAAAGCACACAAGGAAATGTGCTCCTGACAGAGATGAAAAGAAGAAAAGAAGTCGATGGGTTTGTCTGGCCAGATGAAAGGGATGTAACCTGTGCCCATCTGATCCCTTCCCTCTGGGGACCTTCTGTCACTGGATGAGCAATTGCTCCATAGACTTTACTATCAGCCCTGACTGTTTTCACAGACAATAACAGCAGCAGTTCAATGAGTTGCTGGGTGCTCACAGTTCCCAGTTGCATCGACCTGAGTTGAGGATGTTCAGCACTTCTAAATATAAATGCCACCTACCTCTACCACAGGGTCAGAAGGAGAGACAAGAATAGCAGAGCCTCACCACAGCCTCACCATTCTAACCACAAGAATAGGTTTGGTTTTTTCCCCAGCAATGGAAGCAGATCCCAGGAAAGCAATCTCCTGTGTGGACACGGCCAGTCCGGAGCTGTATGAGCTGTACCACCAGCAGATGTTTTGCTCCCACCCTCACTTTTTACAGATTTCCTGTTCTGTGAGTGAGAGAAAACAGAAGAGTAACGGCAACCGTTTGGGGACCTCTCCGAGAGCCTCTCCTGCCTACAGAAACCAAGACACCACTGATTAATGTTTCCCTAGTTAATAAGATGTTTGCATTAGGTCTCTCCAAGCAAGTCTGACAGGCAAAGGGCTCAGCTCCCAAACAAGATAGCCCCAAGCAGTAAAAGCATCTTCATGTGCATTGCAGCTGCATCTACGGGGCTCACTAAAATAACAGTGAGTGAGGAGCCCTGGGCACACCACGGTAGACAAGCCCGGGGGGCTTTCTGAAGCCTTACTTCCACAGCTCTGATGAAAAGACCCGTGGCTCTCTCAGTGGGCACCTTGGCTCTAGCCTCAGAGCTGGGAAAACTAGTGCAGCTGCTCTATGCTGAGGAGCCCCAGAACGAGCCCATAGATAGGACAGGACTAGAAAGTCTGGCTGGGGAATGTGGGAGGTTGGGTTTAGTCTAACCTTGCATGCCATGAGACTTCCAGCCAATCCTCAGAGCAGATCCCACAGTAAGCATTAATGAACTAATTAGCAAAAGCACAGACTCCTTCCTAACTGGGAAGTAAACACACAGGCTGTCTCCCAGCCCATCTTCAGCTTCAATCCAGATGTGGTCTGCCAGGCAAGGACAGAGCCTTCTTGCTGCCACTACTGAAGACATTTCCTTGCTCATATCAGTGCCTCTTAGTTTCTCTTCCTCTTGCACCATTACTCAGTATTAAACTCCAGCCTGGGTTTGGGGCAAAGCTTTGCCCTCGACTGTGAGAACTTTCACTCATACTCTGTGTGTACACTCATGATGACAACCTTCCATCGAGGGAATGTACAGTGGGAAAAAACACTGTGTTTAGGTGAAGGCAGTTACCAGAAGCCAAACCAAATAACTCTGGCATGATGCCTTTGCGCTTGAGAGGTCATTACGGATATGGGAAGCCCCCCCTCATTAAGAGAAACACTTGTCTCCCTCACAGAGGCTCACGAGGGCAGCCCCATACTGGGATGTGCATCTCAACTGTGCCAAAAGCTGCGGCTCTGGCAGCAGGTTGGCAAAGCAAGGCAATTCCCACCTGAGAACAAACTGTTCTTGGGTTGCTGGGTTGAGCAGCATCTAACACAGCCATCCCAAGGTCTTGCCTTGCATAGCCAACCTTGTTTCAGATCTTGCTTACGTGCCATCTCATGCAGCCAAGCCTTACTGTGGAGGAAACATTGAATTCCCTAGGTAAGAGCCAGTGAGGCGCTTGATTTGCTCCCTCTGCTCTTCTAGTTGCCAGCAGCCCCATAGCAAGCGGAAGCTAGCTTCCTAAGGTGGGTCCATTCTGTGCCATGTAACCTGGGGTACATCCTTCTCTGCTCACTCTGTAGGACTCGGCTCAGATGCCCCTCAGGCGGGTGAGAGGATCACCAACGCAAACCTACAGCGGGGTGCCAAGCATCCATGCACAGCAAGGCATGGCGGGAGGCTCTCAGGACAGGGATCTGGGGAGTCACCCACAGCCCGGCTGAACGGATGCTCCTCGGGGGAGGGATGAGGAGCACGGCAGGTTCTGCCTGGCTTATCTCTAGGCACCAGCTCCCCGCCGCCAGCCGGCTGCGAGGGGCCAGGCCCCGGGGCTGGGGGGAGCCGGCACTCGTAGCTCCCCCGGGGGTCACTCACGTGTCTCCGTCCTCCGACAGGTAGGTGAGCGCGTCCAGCTGCTGCCGGCTGAGCCCCTCGGCCGGCGGCGACGGCTCCTCGGGACGGCTCCCCGGAACGCCCGGCAGCCCGGGCAGAGCCTCAGGAAGGGCGCCGGAGCCGTAGCTGGAGTCCAGCCGCTCCTCGGCGGCGGCGGTGGTCTCGGCGAGGGTCTCGGTGAGGGTCTCAGGGGCGGCCTCGGGGGCGGCGGGGGTCTCCTTGCCGCCCGGCAGCGAGCGCAGCGACTCGATGCCCGAGTCGCACTGCCCGTCCTCTCCCTCCCAGGCCGCCGCTTCCTTGCGGCACTCGCCGCCCGCCGCCCGCGACATGGCTCAGTGCCCGCCGTCCGCCCGCCCCGGCCCGGGTCCCGGTCCCGGCCCCGCTCCCGGCGCCGGGGGGCTCATGGCCGGAAAACCATCGAGTGGCGGCCGGCGCACAGTCCAAGGCGCCGTAGCTCCACCTCCTCCTCCTCCTTCTCCTCCTCCTTCCCCTGCCCGCACTGACTCAGCCGCGCCCGGCCCCGCCTGCCCGGGATTCCCCTCGCCGCCGCCCCGCCGCGCTGCCCCGGCACCTCCCGGCACAACGAGAGGCTGTCTCGCCCCGCCCGCTTTGTCCAGGGAGGGCGCAGAGGCAGCAGGAGGGAGAAACCCACCCGTGGGCACGGAACGCGTGGGCACGGAAGGGCGGGCCGGGGCGCGCAGGAGAGGGAGGTGGCCACGCTGCACTTCCCGAAGCCGGGCAGTACGTGCCGGTGTGCCCGGGGCCTGCCTCCTGCCCCTGCCCTGTTGGCTTGGGTTCTTTATATAGCAGGCAGGTTTGCCAGGGGTGGAAGAGGGACCTCGTCAAACTAGGCGGTGTGTGGGTGAGGATGCTGTTGCATGTGCAGGTGCTGACTGAAGCCGCAGGCTCTGTGGGAAACGATATGGTGGATGTCACTTACTGGTAGCAGAGATAGGTGTGAACAAGAAGTTTGCTTTTCCCACGTGCGTGGATTAAACCGTTTCACCCACCAAGACACTTTCTCATCTGTCCTGCCTGTAGAAGCAAAGGGAGGTCACTGCAGTTGGCTATACAAGCCTTTTGGTCCAGCCCCTTCCCACCACCTTTCTGTATTGCAAATAGAAAGCCCAAAGCCCAGAGTGGCTGCCAGGCCTCACGCAAGAGCAGCCAAGACACAGAAATAAAAGCTGAAAATAGAAGTCAAATGAAGGCCCAGCTCACTGCCTGTGAATGGTTGACCAGCCTGCATTTCAGTGCTCTCCTTCTAAAGCCAAAACTATCCAGTAGTGTTCCTCATGGATCTGCATAGACATCATCTAGTTACTTTCCAGTGTCCCAAGCAGTGGGCTTTCCTCAAAGGACAACCTAGATAGCTCTGAACACAGCTGATACTTTAAAATCAATTTCACTTTTTGCTTTAATTGCTTGAGGTGACTTTCCGTCTCTGCAGGGTGCCCATCTTTCCAGTTCATCCCAGCAGGAGGGGAACAATCTCCTGCAGGGAAGCTCACCTGGGAAGAACTTGGTGATGGGTACTGGTTGGGCTCGCACAAACCACATGCAAAGCACCAATGATTTCCCTTTCCCACACTGCAGCTGCTGCTTTGGGTTTGCGTCATTGCCCCGTGGCTGCTGGGCCTGTGAGCACAGACTGCTGCAGGAGAGCTGTCCATGAAAAGTGCCTCTGACCAGGCAGGGAGAAAGGTTTTGGGGTGTGAGGACAGCAGGAAGGAGGCAGGTATGTCTCTTTTGGCATCAATAACTTCCAGTCATAAGTTTTCCTCCCACGCTCAGGTTCTGTTTCAGTGTCTCCAGTTGTGTCCCTGGCACTACCTAGCTGCAAGACTACAATTACTAAGGGAAAAGAGCTTCTCCCACATCTATCTGTCCAATGCAGGGTGGGGTTCTGGGCCATATATCCATGCCACTCCCTCTCACGCCCTGGTGGTGGCTGCATCCCAGCTCTACCTGTAGCTGTCGTTCCTGACACCCACACAGAATCTCTATTCTTCCACCTTTCCATACCCAACTGCTCCTAGGTTACCCATCAACTATCTTCTAAAATGCCTTTGTCGTTTTTTCTAATAACATACTAGATGTTGTTAGAGATGCAGCTCCATCATGGAACGGTTCCTTGTACACTTTTGTATGGGTAAAATGAGGCATTAGGAGAAATCCACTTCGGTTAAATCAGCACAAACCTGTGTGGTGATGCACAAAGATCTCATTTCTCTGTGAACTAGTTTCTGCTTACCTTTGCATCAAGTGGCAGTCACACTTGTTTATCTAGCGATGTCATGTTCCAGTTGGGGCATAGGTGTGGATCCTGATTCCAGGGCTAGAACATGTCCAGAAGTGATTCAGCCAAAGCCAAAGCACAAAGCCCAAACTAATAAACCCTGGACCAGTTCTACAGGGAGGCAATTCAAGATACACCACTGCAGACTCTACAGTCCAGTCCACTGCAAACTTTCTTCACCTCTGGCTACCAAGCAGCCCTTGGAAGTGGCCTTCCTCTGCTGCTGATGTGAGTTCAGCTGGAGGTAGTGATCTTGCAGCTTCCTTAAGGGGAGCCTTGACCTTTCTTGAGCTGGCTAGTGCTCTCCTGGGACTATGTTGCAATGGTCTCCTGCAGCTGAGCTGTGAAGACCAGGCACTCCCCATTTACATCAGCATGCCACCCAGGCATCCATGGCCAGCCACTCTCTACTCTTTCAACTACACCCACTAATACCCAGCTCAGGTACCATCTCCTGACACCCCTCCTCTGGCTGGGCATGCTTCTATTAACCCTTCAGACAATTTGACTGGAAAGCCTGAAAGAGGAACTTGGCCACTTTGCCCTATTATTTGCCTTCTGTCTCTCATTCAGCAAGGCGTGGGCTCATTGTCATGCTGTCTTCCTAACAAAAAGCTTTTCTGCCTGGCCATGTGGGTTTTGGACTTTCATTATTTTCAGAGGCTTTAAATACAGAAGGATATACATCTACAAATGCACATGCATATATATAATATCTATATATAATGTATTGGCAGGAAATAGTAGTGGGATAAAAATATTTAAATAAAATATGAGGCCAATCTTGATGTTCTGATTTGCTTTTGAGGGTTTTAAAGCCAAAGCTCTAATTCTGGGCTGTCTCCAGTCCCCCTTAAGATGTGTCATTTAAAATGGTTAAAACTGCAGGGAAAAACTAAAGAGAAGGGCATCTATTCCCACTAGAGGTCAGTGTCAACACACACTGCTCAAGGCACCCAGCGCTACTCAAAATAACCTCTCTGGCAAGCAACTCGGCTCAGAAAGGCTTTCCCATCACACTGCACTGCCAGAGCCTGGATATGGGAAGGAATCACCAGGCAACCCGGTACTGTCCCTAATAATGTCCTGTTCCCAAGCACAGCCCTCTGATTTATGAAGTGAAACCCAGGTCTCTGCACTTGGCTTCATGACCCCAAGCTCTACCCACCTCAGTCGCAGCCTGGCCTGGCACCAGCATCTTCTCTATTCTTTGAGCTGTTAACTGGGTGATGTGAAATGCAGCTGCAAGAGATGGAGAAAGGGAGGTTATGCCCAGTCTGCTCTGAGGGAAAATAATACTTAATTTTCAGCTGTGGTCCTCTGTCCCGTTTAAGCAACATAGGTTACCTGAAATTGTTAGCAGTTCTTGCCACAATAATTTATACCAGGTAACATGACTGGTGCTACTGGTGCTGTCCACTGCTCAGCTTTGGCCCCATGTGAGCACTGGGCTGTCATGTTCTCTGAGGATGCAGCCCTTTTCCCTTGTCCCCAGAATCAGAAATGCTGAGCCCATAAAAAGTGTGCTAGATCCCCACCTGAGGAAGCTCCCACTGCACTCTTCCACACCAGAGATGTCACGGGACACCCCAAGCAGCAACCTGGACCTCTGCCTCGGGCTCTGGCTCCAGCCGAGAGGGCTCAGTCCTGAAAGCTGGGCTCTTCAGTGGAAGCAGAGGCCCAAGTGAAGCTGCAGAAAATACAACAGACTCTTTGCTCTGACTGTGGTTCCATATATCTGGCAGCAAATCAGCTCTGTAGTGCACCAAACTGGGTCACTTCACTTTCTGGCCTAACAATGGGGGAACATGACTTGTATAGATTAAATGCCCAGAAGGGAGACCAAGCTTTCCAACAGAGCAGTGCAAAGCAGGTCCTCCTCAGATACTCATTTGCTGGTGTAGTCAGTCCAGAAAGAGCTGGCTGCTCTCTCCTGGTAAGTCTGGCTGAAGTCACAGGGTCACTTTGAATCTCTCCAGGGATGTTGCTTCAGGCACCTGGTTGCTTCTTCAGTAAGGGATTATTTTCTCCTTGCAGTCCATGTTGGATGCCTCTTGTCCTTCTGCTGTGCACTCCTGTAAGGTATGGAAGCCATCATGCCAATATGGTGACACAACCCAGAGCAGATCAGGTTTGTCTGCACATGGTGGGTGGTTGGCAAGTTGCCCAGCTAATGCCCTTCCTGGGAAGATTCCCACTGTTGCTCAGAGTCCCACAGCAGACAGGGCAGTTTCTACCTCCTTCTGTTTTGTGTATATGTGTGTATGATGTGTAGGATGTCAAGAGGATAGACAAGGAAGATTAATTAATTCTTTGAATGGGGATCACACTGAATTCACTCTGCTCTCAGCCACAGCATTCACTTCCACAAACAGAATGTGATTGATATAAAGATGCACTAAAAATCCTTGACCTTACAAAACCCCCAGATATTTAACAAAACTTCATTCTAAATTATATCCCTCTTGTATAACTCCTATCAGCTTGGCGGCTGCAGCAGCAACGCTCTGTGCTTGCATCTGGGCAAATGCATGGCTGATAAGGCCTTGCTATGTATTTATGTGTGTGTGTGTGCTCGGAGCTCTCCCAAAGGACATGGCAGATGTAGTTGTGAATGGGAAGGGGATGGCAGATGGTCTTGGAGAACTGATAATAAAACCACGCTTAAATAGATGGTGAAACTGTGCCCTAGGTGAGAAATCTTGTCACCTGGGGCTCTCTTTATAGCTAGCGAAGAGACAGACTCGCTTCCAGAAGCTCTGATAACCTCTGTCTGGCCACACCACTTTAACGAAGAATGCTCCTCCCTCCCCATGGAATAGCCATAGAAGGCAGTGCTCCATTGCTGGGCTATCATTTATTCATGACTCTCTAAGCACAGTTCATCTGGCAGAGACTATCCAAGACAAAACACAAACCTCAACTCACCCAACCATCCCTCAGCTCACCTTGCCAGAGAGCATAGGACAGATGCTGCCAATGCTGCATCCTGGGCTTCAGCATCGACACACAGGACCTGATGGCCATGAGACGGGAGGATAGGTTAACTTTCATTTTTTGAACGGATTCTGCTCGAGTTGCTTCCTGCTTCACCTCAGCCCCTCATGACAGCCCTGCACCCCCACTAGCCTAGTCCTTGCCTCTTAACAGTGCTCCAGCTCTGCTGGTCCCTAGCAAGCTGCGCGATGCTGCCAGAGGTATTACTCATGCAAGCTCGGCTCTGCTCTCGGGAGAGTTAAACCTCCTGGCTGCCAGACTGAATTAGAGCTTATGTCTCTCCACACTTGCATCAGAGTGATTTGGGAACAGGCCTGGTGGAGCCACACTACTGAAAGCAAGTGAGGAACCCAGGCAGGATCTAGGAGAGAGGAGTGAGCAGGGTGCCTGGCTCAGGGTGTCAGAGAGGGGAGGGAGGGGTGAGCAAGCTGTTTGAAATATTCAGGTGCTGAGCAGGAGCAGGTGGCTGCCCCATGGGACAGAGAAGCTCTGACACCACGAGTAAGTGATGAACAAATCTGTGTTGCCCAGGTGATGGGCACACAGAAAATGGGATTGCAGCCACTCCCCAGGACCTTGGCCTCACTAACAGACCCGGCCTAAGCAATGGCCCTTAAGCAGTGCAGACAGTCATGCATTGGGCTTTTAGCCCCTTCCCTAGGACAGCCTCATCTCCCCTGTCTGCCTAGGTCCATGGAGAGAGCTGGATGGAGAAGGAATGCTTCTCCAGATCAGGGTACGTCAACTCCAACTGCTCAGTGTGGAGAAAGTGAATTGCAACAGAAACCTGCTTTCTGCTTTTAGGTAGGTGACTCCCAGCCTGTAACTAGGGATAGACTAGATTCTCTGAGCCACTAGTTTCTGTGGTTCACTCCTTTCTGGGGGTAATGGGCCAAAAATCTAAGTCAGAACAAAACATTTGCCAGTGGAGGATTTGGCTCAGTTTCCAGGAACTTGGGGTGGTTGCTGCTGCTCTGGAGTTATATTGGACAAAATGTCCTGAGGACTGTCAAATAGCATCTGGGCAGCACTGAATCCGCTTTTCATTTCTAGGGGGAATGTGAGGGAGGGCCCTGGGTATCCTGCTGGGCTACTGCAGAGAGGAAAGTGATTTAACCTGACCCAGAAACCTCTGCAGAGCCTCACAAATAATTGTGATGATGACAAAATAGACTCTCATGGGGTTGGATGGAAAATAAGGAAACTGCACACAGGCAGCCTGTTGGAACAGGAAGAATCAGAGCAGGGATCAAAGTGTTTTCAATGACAGCAATTCTATGCTGTGAAATGCACCTCAGAGCAGCAGCTATAAACCCACGTACTTCATGAGGTTTAAGACTTTGAGTGTTTGTGGACTGCAGTTGTGATGTGTACCCCTGTTAGTGATGTAAACAGAAACTAGCTCCCCAGTCACAAATTAATGACCCTTGCGGGTTTCCTTCCCACAACAAAAAAGGCACACCTGGATCTCCTCCCAGCAGACATGAAGTCTGAGTGTAGCAGACGAAAACATAACTAATGGTACATATCTTCTTGAGGACAAAGATTGCAGAGGTGGATGGCACCCACACAGTCAACACCACTGACCAGAAGTGGCAAAGGGATGTTAACTGGAGCAAGAAGCATGTTCATTCATCAACACTCACCTTGTTGCATTAATAAGAAGCAATTTAATTGGAGTGACACATTCTGGAAGGCTCAGGCAGCCAGTGCAAAGTATCCGTGAAATTTTTAAATCAAACAGGCATTAGAAAATCCTGCATCCTAACACAAGGGGATTCTCTGCAACATATCTTCCTAAGAGACAAAAAGCAGCACACCACTAGGAATCATTGATTGCTTTGGAACAAAAGACTGAGTTTTGATCACTCTTGGCCTATTGGACAAAATAAAGCTAAATACAATATATATGATGCTGCAAAATTCATTTTTATATTTAAGCTACAAATACCAGCATAAGAATAGGTGTCTGTGGCCATCTGGTTTAAAATGCAGCCTCTGTCAAAATTTTTCTAGAAATTAAATGCAAATTTGCTGCATGGGTACAATCTAATAACATATTTAAGCGGAAACTAAAAGGCTATTTTCTGTAGCTACCAGAGACAGAAGAGTGAGACCTTTTCTGGTTTGATGCATTATGGAAAGTGAACAAATACTGCTAATATGACATCATGCTTTATGTCTGCTTGGAACAGATATGAATGTCTCTGCAGGGTGGTAGTTACAGGGTATCTGGAGAACAAACCTATTGATATTGTGGTAAGGGCACCACCTCTACTTCAGTGGCTGTGTCTTCTTAAAAGGCTCCATGCTTCTTTCAAACATTTTGTTACATCAGAAATGCCTCCCTCCCAGAAATGTCCCGCTCTCCAACATGATTTTCCAGTAGAGCATCCTGAATCCTACAGGAATAACTGGAGAGAAATCTCCCTTATTTTTCTCTCTTGCCCCCAAGAGAAGGAGGGTTGAATGGATAGGGCAGTGTGTTGCAATTAGGACTGCTGGGTTCTCCCTGTGCTGGTAACACAGAACACAAACTTGGATGTTGGCTGTCTTGTTTCAGTTTCCCAAAGGCCTAAGCATCATATACCCTTATTTCTCCCATTCCTGGGGGGTTTTGTGCCCTTTGTAACACATTATCAGCCATGCCTTTGGGTTCCTATATGAGGGTTGAAACCTGCCTGTTTCCCACAGAAAGTGGCTGAAGTGGCTTGAACAACTTCAGATAGAGCAGGGCACACGACCTCTTCGTGACACCTCAGCTCAAAAATAGCACAGCTGGTGATGTGCTTGACAGTGTTGTCTCCAAGACATGCTGCCTGGATCAGTATCAAAGATGCCTGATACAAAAAACTCTACCTCTGAATAACCGGTAGCCACTGACTCCACCAGTGGAGGACAAATTGCAGGGCTCTGTATGTGTGGCTCCATAAGGGTGGCAGCAGCCCACTTCCCAAGAGTTAATCCTAGTGGATAACAAGCACACCAAAGGAAGCTGCTCCTTGAGTCTGTGGGTGTGCTGTGTTATTCCTTGCCACAGAATGCAAGGAGCATCTACAAGTCTAAAATCAAAACAGACTCAAAAGTGAATAGATGAATTCCCTGAAGAAAAAGACACCATGGACTATTAAAAGCAAAGACATAAACTCGTATTACCTTTTCTCTCCCTCAACCTCCTGCTTTGCTCTTTTTGTGCAATATTCACATTTTTGAGAGAAAATCTTTGCTGTTGCTGGAGAGTGATCATCCCCCAGGCGCCTTTTGGTCTAGCTGAGGTCACATGCTACAGGAGTCCCTAGCACTATAAAAAGCAGAAATGCATATAGGAATGCATATTATTTACAACTGTCTATTAGTGCGCATGGAATAGCATTCAGTGCTGCTACAGGAACCCTGACAGCTCTGGGCTTGTGCCTCTTTGCTTTGCACTGCCACAACACAAACGCACCGGTGAGCTCTCCTTGGAGGCATGGGATCCATCACGTGAGGATGGGTCTGAAACCCTCCAGAGCCAAAGTCTGCTGGGAAGATTGGGCAGGGGGTGTCTGAGCGGTAGGCAGTGAAATTCCAAGCAAGCTGCTCCTGCTTGCTGCTGTTCCCATGGAAACAGGGGAAAGGCGAGAGGAAATGCATCCCCAGCCTCTTTTGAAGATGAGCTCCTTCAGCAGCACCCCTGGCCATCACACCTATTCCCATAAGAAGCAGGGTTTGGCAATTCCCCTCAGATGCATCTCCTTGAGTGAGACTATCAAGCCTATGGACTGTTCCTTCCTCACCCCAGACAACAGTGGGCAAGAGCATGCCAATCATCCCATTGCCAAGGCTGAGCCTCAGAGCTCAGAAAAAGTGAAGCAGTTTCCAGCAAATTCTGCAGCTTATGCTTCTCCCCAGTTTGGAACTAGGGAAGCACTGGCAGAGACACCTATTTCCTGACTGTCAAGGAAGCTGGACTCTACTTGCAATATCTGGACTTGAACAAGTCGGAACCCTTCCCGAGCTCTGTATGTGTGTCCCCTGTGTGTTTAGATTGAAGGTCTAAAGTGACTTTCACACTCATCCCTGCAACCAAGCCAGTTAGCTCTGTGTATGAAATACACTGCAGTTGGCTCTGCAATAGCTAGCTGAGTATCCTTGGGCCCGATGGAGATCATAGCAGCGAAGATGCTGCCCAACCTAAGGTTTTCCCTGAGTGCTAGCATTAGCACTGATGGTCACCCCTATCCCCCTCCCCCGACCAGCTGGGATGCCCATATATTAGAAAAATAGACGGAGTTCACGCAAAGTGCTCTTGGTTCTCCTGCTTCGTCCCGAGGGGAGGAAAACCCACGGGACCCCTCACCTCCCCATCAGCAGCCCGGCTGGGACCGAAGCCCGCCTGGACCGCCTGACGCCCCCTCGGCAGGGCTGGGAGCGGGAGCCCTCCCCGGCCGCGCCCGGCGGCGGCTCCACTCTCGGTGACGCTCGGGAGGGGAGGCTGCGCTGGGCTCCCTCCCTACCTGCCTGCTCCCTGCCTGCCTCCCTGCCTGCCTCCCTCTCTGCTGCCGGCCGGCGCCTCAAGGTCATCCGCCGCCCCGCTCGGGCGGGCGCGGGTCCCGCCGCGCCCCGATCCCATCCCATCCCATCCCATCCCATCCCATCCCATCCCATCCCATCCCATCCCATCCCATCCCATCCCATCCCATCCCATTCTCGTCCCGGCCCCCCCGCCTCCGCCGCGGCCCTCCCACCGCGGCTCTGCCCGCCCTCCGCCGCGTGTAGCGGCGCTGCGCTGCAGCGGGGCCGGGGCCGGCGGGCGGCCAGCGCTGCCGCCGAGCCGCGGCTGGGGGCGATGCCGCCGCGCCGCCCGCCCGCCGCGCCGCCCCGCCGCCCGCCCGGCGACCGGCGAGGCAGCGCCCGGCGGCGGGCGGGATAATGCGGCTGCCCAGCCCGCAGGCACCGCCAGCGGGGCGCCCCCGCCGCCATGTCCCCCCCGGCCTCGGCGGCCGCCGCCAGCGAGGGAGGCAGCAGCACGCCGGTGCCTCCGGAGGAGGAGGCGGAGGGGGCCCGAGAGGAGGTGAGGAGAGCGGCCGCCCCCCGCCCGGGGCTGACCCCAACCACCCTCTCTCCCCGCCCGCTTTGCATGGCGCGTTCATTGACCGCTCCGCCGCGGGCCGGGCCGGGCTTTGCCCGCACAGGTACGGACCCCCTCTCCGGGAGCCCCTCGCCCCGCTCCGGCCCCGGGGCTGCGGTGCGGGCCGGCAGGGGGGGCGGTGGGTAGGCCAGGAAACCCACCCGTCGGTCCCCGCCGCCCGAGGACTGCCCTGGCGCTTCGCTTCTCCATCGCTCGCCTGTCACCTGGGGATCGCCGCGGAGCCGCCGGGGCTGGAAGGGACGCAGCAGCCAACGCCGTCCGCAGCGGGGGCCGGAGCCGGAGTGGCCAGGGTGGAGGAGGAAGGGAGAAAATCACAAAAGAGAGGCGCGGGGCGCCGCTTGGTCTTACTGCCACGGGCAGAGGTTGTTATACCTGGGAGGAATGGAAGTGGAGACCCCCGCCTTGCTGCGCTCTGGCTTCTGGGGGCATCCAGGAGATGGCACAGCTGCCTAGGTCACTGCGAGGGAAGACGCGGTGGATAGCACGGGAGAGGGCTTGGGGACTCAGCGCCAGAGACTGTTGCTGGTCGCTGCTCCCAGCTGGAGGTTGGCTGAGAGTGGAAGGTGCAGACTGGGGCAGGCCAGGTACCAGCACAGCTTTGCCTCCACGTGTACTGCAGTCTTCCCTTTTTGGAGAGACTTTTCTGGAGTCCAGGCAGCAGATGCCAGAAGTGCTCAAGAGCAGGGTGCCCTGTGCCTAGGGAGCAGTACCGATAGGCAGGTGTGCCAGCCCCTTTGTCTGCCTCCACAGATCCTGCTTGCAGCTTGGGCTTCCCAAGAGGAGAGAAAGCAACTGCACCGACTAGTGAGAAGCACCTTATGCCATGGGGCTGGTGACCCATGGAAGTCAGCTGGGCAGTGTAGGAAGGACAGCGTTCTCCTGGTGTGGTGGGTTGTCCTCTCTGGTGAGACCACAGCTCAAAGGGCAGCTTGTTGGGTGCTCAGGAGCTGGTGCACCACTTGTCCTCTGCTGCTGAGGAGCTGCAGTTAGTGAGTGCTGCATAATCCTGGTATTCTCTGTCTCCTTGGCTTAGGCAGAACATGCATGCTCATGCATTGTTATTCTATATATACAGCTTATATTTAGATATAAATAATTGCAGGAGAGGAATGCTGAAGTTCAAGGACTAGGAAGCTGTAAAATACTGTGTATTCTGCTCTGTGTCTGTTCCTCTCTTCCTACTTCCATTAAAGAACTCCTGATGCCCTCAGCCCAGCTCTCCAAACAGATCCTGACCAAGGTAGCTAAACTATGAGGTCCCTTTTTAGCATGAGGACATGCTTGTGTCATGCTGTGACATGGTCTCTTACTGCCAGTGCTCTGCCAGTGCTGGTGCTACTTTCAAGACAGCACAGTGGCTTTTCAGAGGTGCCAGTTCAAGAGCCACTTTGGATGAAAGAAGTGTAGCAGGGGTAGCATCCAGGTGAGTTTCCCTCACCTGTGGTGTCCCCTTGTTTGCAGGGATTACAAGAAGATTGTCTTGGCTTTGATTGCTCTGCTGTGGCTGCCAACTAGGGTGTCAGTGTAATCTTACACCATCAGAGTAGGCAGAAGGGGTACAGCCCATGACCTGCACTTTTTAGGCTAAGGGCATCCTTCCTGTGGCCAGAAGCTGTCACAGACTTGCACAAAGCAGCTGGTGCAGGACAGGAAAGCTGCAGTCTCTCCTCAGGGTGCCGTGCTTACTGGTGTCTTGTGATGCAATGAATCACTTTAGTGGGAAGGGGAGCCTGGATTCGTGGACTGACCTAGGGCAATCCTCTTGTCTTCAGAAATATCGGGAGGGGAGAAGGACAGGCTGTAGTGATGTCCTCATTTCCATCAGAACCAACTGTTGGTGCCAATATCGCTGAGCATCCCAGCAATGTGGCTGAATCCCACATGTCAGGATCTGTTGGCCAGGGCAGGTGGGGAGCCAGAGGGGATGTCTGGGGATTGGAAAATGGGAAATGTGCTCTGTCCTCTTTGAAGGTACCTCGTGTTAACATATCTCAGGTTGCTGGGTCTAGAAGCCAGGCAGGGCTTCAGGTGCTTCTCTGTCCCAGAAAGGCAAGTAGCAAGAACTACTGGCCAGAGCTGACTGAGCCCATGTTTCCTCTTGGTATTACATGCCTACACATACACTTAATGGTGGTTAGCTGCATTTCAATCAGCAACGCATACTTGGAGGGTAGGGAATACCAAGGGAAAAGCTCTTCAGCCTGGGAACAAGCGAAAAAATGTCCTCGTCCTGCTGCTCAGGTGGGATCTGATGGAAGGGACCAGTCCTCCTCCAAGTTGCTGTGTAAAATGGAGAACTTGGTATCGCTGCAGGATCTGACTGCTGGCAGAGTTCCCTGGCTCCTAGATGCTCAGCCTTCCTCTTTCCTCTGCAGCTGGCAATGCTGCCAGCCTCGTCTTGAGCCACCTCAGGTAGCTCCTGAATCTGGGCTGTAGGCATAGGGTGTGTGATGTGGGTGTTTGCTTGGACCATCCTGGCCAGGAGTTGCCCATGTCTGTCCAGGGCCTTGGAAGACAGTGGCAATTCCTAGAAATGACTGGATTTTCCCTGCCTCTTATTCTGGGGATTTGAAGTCAAAGGGATCTTATTAATTTCTTGCATGATGTAAGTGAATAGTAGGGAAGAGCCATGGAAACTGATGCTCAAGAGTCCCACTGGAGTCACCTGCAAGCTGATGCCACTGCCTGGCACTCAGGAGCTACCTGGGCCTTCAGGCTGCTGCTCTGGGGCTTTTTTGATTGGTTTTTTTCAGTCCTGTAGAGGGCCGTCTCTAGAACACCTAACCCTCTGAACCCCAGGGGGTCTTGTAAAGTGACAGTTTAGCTCTGGAGTTGAATCAGAGATTTAAGGCAGGTCTTTGCAGGGAGAGACAGGTAAGAGGATGGGAGGTGATGACATGAACACACTTGGTAAACAGGGGGACAGTGGATGGGGCCAGGGCTGAACTGTTACAGAGAGGAGCTTAAAGGATTTCTGAAGTTGTTTAGTGTTCAAAGTTGCAGGGTCAAGGTTGCAGGGGTGATTAAGGTTTTTTGGCCCATGTGCTTAGCCACTGGGGTGCTGGGCATGTTTGTCTCCTCAAGGCTTTTTTTAGAAGAGGATCCCCCCACACACACTTTCTATTGCCTCTGCCCTGTACATTGTGGGAATCTCCTTTTGTTTCACGGCTGGTTGTAAGTCATCCCCTCCATCCCTCCCCATGCATCCCAGAGCAGCAACGTCAGCTGTGGGACTCCATCTCTGTTCATCTCAGGGGCAATGTCAGGGAGACATTGCCACCTCAGAGACAAATGCCATGTACGAGGCAGGGGAGGCTGTAGCAGCAGCCCACCTCTTGCCTTTTCCAACGTGTGTTACAGTCAGCACCCAGGTGCCTGGTAAGAGTTGCCTTGTCTGTTCTGTGTGGTGAACTGAGGCACTGGGATCCCCCAAAGGGGTCAGCCAAGCCTTGGTCAGACCAGTTCTGCCCTCTAGCACTGCAGAGATGTTTCTGTGCACCTGCAATAGCGGATTTGCTTATCGTTCTCCAGTGCTTGAGCCTGAGCCATGAGGGAGGCTCCTGGTGATGGAGGGAAACCCTGTTTGCAGTGAAGTAGGGCAAGTATTTTGCCTCATTCCATCAGACTGCAGCGGGCAGATGACGATGGCATTTATATCAGAGACTTCTCTCCTCCCAGTGACACTGTTCTGGGACAGATTTCCCTTTCCCCAGCATTTTCATCTGCTTGTTTGCTATGCTGGACTTATCCAAGGCTGGTTAATAGCTCAAGGAGACAACCTTATTCAGCTGCTTCTGCGGGGGGAAGCCGTGGAGCCGGTTGTTTGCTCCTGTGAGCCCTTTGCAGCTTGGGAGAGGAGCAGGGATGCTGCAGTTCCTACTGGGATTAGACTCTGCAGCTGGCTCCTCCTCCGTCTCTGCTGTGGTTGTATCCCGTCATAGGCACTTGATCAGCTTTCGGAAACCCCACCAGTGCTGCCGAGGTGTATGTGTTTTACCTCAAAAGCCTAAGACAAAACTGGGTTGTAAACAGTTTACAGCAGGGGTTACTGTGACCCTGTAAAAGCGCTGCAGTATCTAAATGCTGCGTAGTCCTAGGAGGAGACTAATGCATGGACTAGAGCCCTGCTAACACAGTTCCTGGAACCAAGCCTGGGCTGCATCGTGCTCCCTGCCCTGGATAGGTAACCGCAGTGGGGCTTGCCTGCATCTCCTCAGGGTGACAGCCAGCATCTCCCTTCTCCTGCGACGCAGGCAGTGCGGAATATGAAGGTCTGGGGAGTGACTGGGAGGTGAAATTTGCTTTTCTGAGGCAGACATCTCCAAAGACTTTTTTGTTTGCGCCCATTCCCCAGCTTGGCAAATGAGTGAGCTGGATGCTTTGCTTTTTTCCCTGTGCTCTGTTTGCAGATCTGCCTCCTGAGGTGCTTTTTCTCAGCCTTCTTACCCCACAGACACCCTGAGTTTAGTATGTACCTTGCATCTCCCCAAGGCTCCTGTTCAGACCCTCCCCATGCTCCTCCTTTGGCTGAGCAGCTCCCTTAGATCCTCACAATCAGTGCTGCTGCTGCCAGGGAAGATCTGCAATGTGGAAGGCAGCAGTGGGAGAGGAAACCTTCATCTGCCTGGGTAGTGGTACAGCATTCCAGCATGGGAGAGTCATGCTGCAGCTGAGCAAAGACAGAGGGATCTGAGCAGGCTCTTATAACTGCAGTGTGGACCTCAGGAGGGAGGGCACAGCTCAGGAGGCTTTGCCTCCTGAATGGCTCCCCCTTCCTCTCCTCACTCCCTTTTCTCTTACCTAGGGTTCCCTTCTTGTCCCATGACCATGAGGCTGCTGCAGTGGTGGGTTGCAATGTGAAGACTTGGCTGCACGTGTGTCCATGCTGGCGCTGCCGAGCAGAGCCACCCTGCACCTCTCCGTGTTGCCTGAAGGCTGGCACTGCCCCACCTGCCAGCCCTGGGCTCGGTGTCTGTCTCCAGCTCTTCCTGTCAGCCGGTGACTCCAGAGAGGGGAGCTCAGTGCTGCTGATGCTTGGGACTGCCAGTGGAATGTACCACCATTCCCCTTGCCACCAGTGGTCCCTCTGGATGTGCAGGCTGGCTGCTGGGGTGGGCAGGCAGGGAAGCTCCCTGCTTCTGGGAGAGAAACCACTCTTGGAGATTTGGGCTGGATCCAGCCCTGCTGAATGCAGTGGCAGAAGACCCACTGGCATGGGGTGGAACAGGGTTTGACAAGGTGTGGGGAGAAAAGATAAGCCTCTGGGACTCTAGGGGGCCAAGCCGGCACTGAGGGACTCTTCAGGAGAGCACGACACATTTCTTAAAGGAAAGAAGAGGTGCAAATCTGTCCCTAGACCTGCCAGTGGCCTTGTGATCTCTGGTTCTTGCTTTAATTTTCCTTTTTATGCCAGAGTGGAAGTGCCCCTCCTGCTTTCTAGCAGTGTGAGCCCATTCAGCTCTTTGAGATCCCTGGGTGAGAAACCTGTCCAGCCCAGTGTGCTCAGGAATGGAGAAAAATGGAACCAGGCTTGGACTTCAGTGCCATGAGTGGCGTGATTACAGCTGGCATTAGCCCCTGCCATGGCAGAGGTGAGCTCAAGAGCAGGTTGGGAGGGAGAACAAAGCTAGAAGCCTCTTAGTGAGTTTCATGGCATCTGCACGGTGATGGGGTTCTTGCCTCCCTCTCTCAGATTGCACATTTGGAGACTGCTGGATGAAATGTAAGAAAGCAAATAATCTTTCTTTGGATGGGATAATGTTAGGTCTCACAGACCAAGGTGGATCAATACTTGAGACTGCAGAGTGTTGCAGAGTGACAGAAGTTTCCTTAACCAGGGTTTTTTTCATGGATCTCTGTGAAACCCTGCACTGTTCCTCTGGTAAAAGCACCAGTGTAGTCCCTTTAAAAAGTCCTGTTTTTGAAGTTCTGCCCTTTCCTCACCATGAAAGACCTGAGAGCGGATTTTTTCTGGAAGTGTGGGCTGTCACAGCTGAATCCCAGTGCAAGCAGGGACATTTGCTAGCAGCTATGAGTGGCCTCTTGCCCTCCCTGCTGCTGCAGATTGGTGGGATGCTCTTCCAGCCTGAACACTTTTTAGGATGTTATTCCATATTTGCTTTCTCTCCTGCCAGAGGTGGCTGCATTTCAGTTGTGGAAAAGTACTTTCCCATTGTTGTGATTTATACTTGAAAAGCATTTCAGAGCCCCTTAGGCTGCCAAGTGTTGTGGTGGGAATTGCCATTGCCATTACCAAACAGAGACACTCCCAGCTGCAGAAGGTCTGTTTCTCCACCTTACAGGCACCCCAAGCAGCTTGTGCTGCCCTGGTGGGAGAAATTGGAATATTGCTGGTGCTCGTTACTTGGAAGAGGGGAGCGACTGATGTGTGAGCAGTGAGAGGTGCACTGGGATGAGCTGTGGGGAGGGGTTCAGGTGGGACGACCCATCAGTTAGAGCTGCCTGCACTGGTGGGATGGGTGCAGAAGCTGAGGTATGTGGGGGAGATCCACTAGCCTCTGTCTTATTGTGCTTCATTACCCCTCCCCAGGATGTGGCAGTGTTAGGGATTACTCTCCTCTGAAGAAGGGGAATGCTCGGGGTGCGGCTGGCAGAGTTGTCCTCTGCCACTCTTCTTCACATCCAGCTGGGATGTCTCCCAAGGAGGGGCAGAGCACCGTGAAGGGAAGTGGGGGTGACAGTTGCCCGCACTGTGTGATTGTCATCCTGGGAGAGATCCCGGCCTCTGGCCTGCCCGCTGAGGCTGGGAGCCCCAGGCATCTGCTGTTTTGTCTCCACAGAGCTATAGGTGCTACCATAGCACCCTTCTGCCTTCTCCCCTTCCCTCTGCTCCTGCAGTCTACTGACTCCTCTCTTGTTTTCTCTCCCCTTCTTCCCGGTCCACCGGAGCAGCAGCGGCCAGTGAAGCAGTCTCTCAGCAAGTCTCTGTGCCGAGAGTCCCACTGGAAATGCCTGCTGCTGTCCCTCCTCATGTACGGCTGCATGGGAGCCATGACATGGTGCCATGTCACCAAGGTGACCCGGCTGACCTTTGACAGCGCTTACAAAGGCAAGTCCATGATGTACCACGACAGCCCCTGTTCCAACGGCTACGTCTACATCCCCTTGGCTTTCCTGGTGATGCTCTACGTGGTGTACCTGGTGGAGTGCTGGCACTGCTACACCCGCAACGAGCTGCAATACAAAGTAGACGTGGAGAGTGTGCACGAGCGTGTGCAGCGGATGCAGCAGGCGACTCCCTGCATCTGGTGGAAGGCCATCAGCTACCACTATGTCCGCAGGACCCGGCAGGTTACCCGCTACCGCAACGGGGATGCCTACACCACCACCCAAGTGTATCATGAGCGGGTCAACACCCACGTGGCAGAGGCTGAATTTGATTATTCCAATTGTGGAGTTAAGGATATCTCCAAGGACCTCATTGACCTGGAGAGCTACCCCGCCACGCGGCTCCGCTTCACCAAGTGTTTCAGCTTTGCCAATGTGGAGTCAGAGAACTCCTATCTGACCCAGCGGGCCCGCTTCTTCACAGAGAATGAGGGCCTAGATGACTACATGGAGGCCAGGGAGGGGATGCACCTCAAAAATGTGGACTTCAAGGAATACATGGTGGCCTTTTCCGACCCAGACAACCTGCCTTGGTATGTATCTCACTATGTCTTCTGGGTGGCAGCTCTGCTGACCCTGTCCTGGCCCCTGAGGGTGCTAAATGAGTACCGCACCTCCTACGTCCATTACCACGTGGAGAAACTCTTTGGGTTCGACTACGTGGCAGTGACACCGGCCGAGGAGCGCACCTTCTGCCGGAGGATGCCCCGCGTCAACACGGTGGACAGCACTGAGCTGGAGTGGCACATACGATCCAACCAGCAGCTGGTGCCCAGCTATTCGGAAGCGGTCCTGATGGACTTGGTGGGGCTCTCTGGCTGCACCAGCTACTCTGCTTGCCGGTACGGGGGCTACCGGCAGAACTGCGAGCGATGCCACAGGACTATAAGCAGCTCCTCCATCTTCTCCCGCAGTGCTCTGAGCATCTGCAATGGCAGTCCCAGGATTCCCTTCAGCAGCAGCCGCTTTTCTCTGGGCCGCCTGTACGGCTCAAGACGCAGCTGCCTCTGGCAGAGCCGGAGTGGGAGCCTGAACGAGCAGAGCTGCCCCACTGAGCAGACACGCCTCTCCAGCCAGGTGACTGTGGAGGAGGAAGACCCCCCTCCTTACCAGGATGCCCTCTACTTCCCCGTTCTCATTGTACACCGCAACGAAGGCTGCCTGAACCACGACCACCGTCACCTCCATCGCAACGGGTCCTGTGTGGAGACCTCACTGTGAAAGCAGAGGGTGGTGAGATCTCATTGTCCGTTGCCTGGCCCAAGCCAGCACAGGATTTGGGGAGAGGAGCACAGGGGGGACAGCCTAAGAGGACATCAGGATGGAGTGGACATGGCATCTTGCTCCATCAGCCAGCGAAAGCTCCCCACAGTGTGGCTCTGACCTCCCAGAGGGGTGGGTGCTGATGCTCCCTTGACATGGCACAGAACTCTAGACCAACCACCACATGCAAAAAAAAATAAATAATTCAACCAAACCAACCCCAAAACCGTAATTCATGGCATCAAGATCCAAAGGGGAGAATAAAAAGATAGGCCTGATGCAGGGAGGGGGTGGTTTTTGGCTCCCGGCCCTGGCTCCAGGCTGGCTCATGCTCCGAGGAACCAGCAGCCATCAGAAAGCACCTTGCTGCACCTCTGCCCACTCTGCTTCCCATGCTGGAGCAAGACCCCTTGCAGTGTGGAGGGGAATGGGCCCCTTGGGAGCAGGGTGTAACTGCCTGTAACGGAAGGTCTGGGGCATCCAGGCACGTGGATGGAGCAGCAGGTTAAAGCAAAGGCTGAAAGCCATGAATCCAGCTCTTCCCCTTCCCCCCAACTGTTCCCCACCCTCCCCATTTTTTTTTTTAGACCACGCTCCGACTGTTACTCTGTTCTCACTGCTGGGAATGGCATCACCTCCAGAGGATCCCAGGCTCCTCAGGAAGGTTCAGCATATCAGCTCTGAGTCAGCATCCCTTAGGTAAAGGGTTTTCTGTTTGGGCATGCAGCACCGGGGAAGGGATGAATGTGCAAACCCAGATGGAGCAGAGATCTGCAGCGCTACTGATGTGTTTGCTGGAGGAGGGCTCAGCTGGAAAGAGAAAACGGTAGGCCCCCGGTGAGCTGAGGAAGGGGAAGAGGATGGCACTGGGACAGGCATCATGGTATCAGGTGGCACGTCAAGTAGCTGGGGACCCTTCCTGGCTTTGAATTGAGTCCTAATTGGTTCAGACAAGCGTCAAGGAAGGCTCTGGTAGGTTCAGCTGCAGTTCACCTATTGATAATGGAGCAGCAGGTTGGTGCATCTCTGCATGAGTGAATTTTGCATGAGATCCAGCTGGGCTCTGGCTGTGGACTCTGAGCTGCAGGATCCTGACAGCCTGGTTTTGGGAGAGAGCTCTGAGGGGCTAGGAGAGAGAAATGCAAAAGCATGCAGGAGCATTGAGAACCTGGGCTGGGGAAATGAGGAGTAAAAGGATTCCCTTTCTGTGGGACCCCACTATGGGTGCAGGACCCATGCAGGAGGCATCTTCCATGAGTGATGCTTTCTGGAACAGAGGCAAGGGATGTGTTAGAGGGGAACCTGCTTAAAACTGAGCAGTTTGCACTACAGAGGTTTTTGCAGGGAGGTGTCAGGCTGTGAGAAGTGAGGTGACTTCTGTGTAGCCCATTAGCCCCTGGGTTTTTCTGCCTTGCTCTTGTCAGCGCAGGTTGCTCTGAGCTTTGTGCTGCCCCTTCTATCCTGTCGGAAGGGATCTTGGTGACGTTGGGCAAGGAGCATTCATGTCACTGAAGCTTCATCAGTGGCTGCAGCATGCAGACACCCAGCTTTTTCTCAGAAAAGCTGTCTCCTTTTCAGTCAGCTCTTTGGGGGAGCGCATGCCAAATCAGCCAGTGATTTCTCCAAACAGCACTGCTTTTCAGCCTCACCATACTTCCCTCATCAGCTGGGGCAAACAGCTAAAAGCAGCAGGTCTTGGGTGACAAGGGTAAGTCCTTTAGCACCTGGGCATTTGAACTTGATGTCTGCCTCCACATCCATTGCAGAAAGGCGAGATGTAACAGCAAACAGTGAGGCATTGTATTTAGTCCAGCCTGTCTTCCTCCTGCCAGCTATTAATGAGGGCTCTGTTTCTCTCATCACGCTGCTGTATCACTTCGCCTCCCAGGTCTTGAGGAGGCTGCAAATGCACCCATGCACCACATCAGTCCTCTTGCTGGCAAGCCTGGAGCGGTCAGCACCTGCGGGTGTTGTAGGGCTCTGCTTGTCTTTTCCGCCAGAGCAGTCTGTTCTGCTCTTTGTGTGCCCTGTGTATCCTGGTCAGTGTCTCTTGCCCTTCAAGTCAGCTTGTCCTCCTTGATCCCAAGTGCTAGACTCCAGACAGGAGTTTGGAGAACAGCGGTTTGAACAGAAAGTCCCTTAAAATCTCACTCTGTTACGATTCTGTCTTGTCATCTGCCCTTTCTTGCCCTAGACTTAGATGTTGGCTAAAAGAGGGTCCCTGGGAGGCCAGAGAAGCATAAGATCTCTGGTGTGGGCACATCCCTCTCTGCGTTTTGTTCTCATCATTTTTGGCACAGTTTCAAACCGGGTGAAAGCAACCCTGGGATTTCCTTGCTCAGTAATGACATTTGGCTTGCTGTGCATTTGTGCTTCTCTCTCCAAGGGCTTAATGTAAGCCAAGGCCAATGATGAGTGTCCACGTGACTCTGGGGAGATAATGGTGTGTTCTTGTATGTCCCAGTGAATTGAGACAGTGGAGCTGCAATGGGTCATTAGTGAGGAATGTGGTCACCTTGTCCTTGCTGACATATCCTCTTTGAAATCTCCTACACATTGCTTAAATTAGGCTGTGATGGTTCCTCTTTCTATCTCCAGCATCCAAGGTGCCTTGGACAGATGGATTTATCTAAGATTTGGCAGGCCTTTTAGCTCCCTGGGGCAAAGACAGTCTTCAGAATAGGGACAGATTAGCAGGGTCTCTGGGCTCCCCATCCTTTAGCACGCGCAGCGGAGTTGCAGGCACCGTGTCCTTGGCTCTTTCTGGGGCTTTCCATGAGAATGCCTCACCTCGTTCCTCTGCCCCATTTTCTCCTGTGAAATCTTATTCCGGAGGTGGTCTGTCCGGGTGAACACATGGGTCTTCAAGGCATGGCTGCTGCTCTGAGCAGCAGGATCCATACAGTCTTCCTGTTACTGAACACCTTCCCCATTGTACCTGGTGCCAGCTGCAGCCAGGTCCCAAGCATAGTCCCAGTGCCACTGTCTGTGGCTGTCCCAGACCCTCAGTACCCTGAGAAGTGGGACCTCTCTAGCTGGTGCTTCCTGCTGGACGCTAGGATTTCTTGGAGATCCCCTTCCTCATATTCTTGGCCCTGCTACCCCACTACTGCTGGTGGAACTGCCCCTCTGGTCCAACTACTCCATTCTCGCAAGGGTAAAGATATTCGTGCCCTGCCTCAGGCTCAGGAAAGGGGGATGACACACATGGACATGGTAAAGGAGCAGGACTGGGCAGGAGGAACAGGAGCTGCCTGCTGGCTTGGCAGAGAGGTGGTAGAGCTGAAGAGGACAGACTGAAACTGGGGTTCTTCCTGGCATGTCTAGCTAGGCAGGGAAGTTCAGAGAAGAAAACTGGGCTCTCCCTTCCCTCTCCTGGCATTGGACACCACCAGCAAAGTTTGTGTATAAGTTTCCTCCTGAGTGTTGGTGAGGAACTGTAGTGCCCTGGGCAAAAGCAATTCTTATGACACAGGTTACTAGCACAGATACCCAGAGATGGTCTGTCCCTGCTCTGGCAGCACAGCCTCTCCACAGTGGAGTCGTCCTATCTCCCCGGCACACAGACACCCACCTACCACAGCTCTGGGCTGAGCAGCAGTCACGCATCTACTCCTCCTGCAGACTTGTGTCTGCTCTCTGCCGTGTCTGTGTTGGTGATGACGATTCCTTTGGCAGCTCATTCGATGGCCCAGTCTGCTCCTCTCGTGATAGCCTTCTCCCTTATATCTAACCTGAATTCTCCATGCTGTATCTTAATCCCATTACTCCTCCTTCATTGACTGGTGAGTCTAATTGGCTCTGCTCCTTTTCCCCATGGCCTTC